>NC_040013.1:23480244-24080244 GCF_000972845.2 Larimichthys crocea
ATAAATAATCCCTGTGTCATCTAAGGAGTACAATGGCAGCGAGGTTATAAGGGGGGGTCCCTGGCCCCAAAAAGTTTGACAACCCTTGTGCGCTTTAAGTCACTGGACATGGAGCTGCCATCCGTCCTGCCACCTTTAAGAGAGGGCATGTCAGCATCCAAGTACCATGGAACCAGTACTCTTGATGATGGCCTCGCTTTACACACCATTGTTGTTTTTAAAAACATATATACACACAACCACCACACACATATATATATATATATATATATATATATATATATTATATAATATACTATATATATATATTATATTCACGTTGTAGTCTCTGTTCATGTCTCATTGCAATTTGTTTCTATTCTATCTCATTTATACCTTTGCAGTTATTATTTTATCATGGTCACTTGCTTTTGTAATATTATTTATATTATGGTCACTACTCTTGCCATCATATTTGTTATTTGTATCATGGTCACTTTCTTTGCAGTATTTCTTACATTATGGATCTTTACATTACCATACTCTTTTTATATATCATGCGGCTTTTATCCTCAGTACTGTCTGTTTGAAGGTTTAATTGTTTTTTGGTTTATTATGTAGGTTATAGATATTTCTGTTGTATATTGGTTTGTTTGTTTTCTTTGCCTTTTCTACTTTTTTCTAATTCTGCAGTGGTGCTACACTTCCTCTGCTGCTGTTCTCTAACGAGTACATCTCCCCATGATGGGATAAATAAAGTTGTCTCTCTTAAGTTAGTCGTGTGCGCTTTAACTCACTGGACATGAGCTTCTTTTTAATTAATTTTTTTAGCTGCCATCCATCCTGCCACCTTTAAGAGAGGGCATGTCAGCATCCACGTTACAAGGGAACCAGTACTCTCTGCTCTCTGATGGGGGGGGGGTGTCAATCAAAAAACGCTCAAGTTACGCATCCTCTCTTGTGTACGTGAGTGCTCACTTATTTGTCACTCACACCCACTTCCTGCACTATCACACAGGGCACTCGCTTTACAACACAATACAACTACTATATATATATATATTATATATATATTATTATATAATATATATATTATATGCAGTCTAACCTATTTTAACCTGTTTTTTAATGTTGTGTTCTTGTAATTTGATACTTTTATGGTTCTTTTTGTTGTTTTCTGTTATTTGCTGTCTCCTCTCATTTACTGTAAGGTGTCCTTGGGTGACGAGAGGCGCCCTATGTAATAAAATGTATCATTATTATTATTTTTTTTATAAATAAGGTTGTTTGAAGCAGGAGCAGCCAGCTTTGATGTGCAGATGTGAGGCAACATCAGCATTTTAACGTCAGCCATCTCCACCCTGATGGAGGCTCTGTCTGTCACTGGATCATCCACATATTCACTGACACCAGTGAGGCTGTGTTAAATTAAAACCAGCAGGTAAACAGCAGCAGCAGGTCTGGGTGTTACCGTCAGGTCACACCAGGCAGATGCAGTGATTTCACGTAGCACGCTGGCTAACTTGAGCAGCCGTTGGGCTGCATCGTACTTCGCCACAAGCCCAAAACATTACACATCTCACACACGGTTGATATCGCTTAAGAGGCCGAAAACTGACACGTTACATCGGGTAGAAACGAGCAAAGAGCCGCGCCGACGTTTATTTCTAATATGAAGGTAGCTTAGCTGGCACGCGAGCTAACGTCAGCCCGCTCCCAGCACACACACACACACCATTACCTCATACTGCAGTTTCCATGGTGAAAATGCTGGATAAAGTCTCTCGCTGCGTCTTTATGTAGCATAATAATGTGGTATATCCTCCCGAAATGTTGCTGTTTTCACCAAAGCCTCTTTCCGGCGGTTTCTCCCGTGGCTCCGAATCCACGACCGACTGAGGGGACAGCTGGAAAATGGGGTAACGCTCCAAACGAGATATCGCGAGATGTCATAGTCAACCCCCACGAACCGCGACTGTGATCTCGCGAGATTTCACACAGCCACACGCCTTGGATCACAGGGACGCTGAGAAGTAAAAAGGATTAGTTGCGCTCCTGCTGCCTGCGTTCATTAACAAAATACATGCAGGATATAAAAAAAACAAAACAAATATGTTATATGATTAACGTGCGGTCTAGCAGGTTGAACAAAAAGCTACATACAGTAAAGCTGCAGGCAAAGTCTCTGTAAAAGAAAATAAGGGAAATAATCTCTTTACAATCATCATCCCTGCTGCTGCTGCTTGTATAACTACAGTCTTACACTCTCACTAAACAATTCATTCATTCATTAAAAAAAAAATCTATTTTATTTTCATTGAATGTCTTCTTTCAGGTAGTGGGAAGAAAATTCCCCCAAACATGAATTTATGTTACAACACACTGTAAAACAAAAGTTAGCATTAGATATGCCTCATTTGCTTGATTCATTTTGCATGTTTAAACACAGACTGCAGCAAACTCATATGCAATGTAAAGGATGTAATTATGTGGGGAAGTCTCTGATGATAATTCATTCATTCATTTTTTTGAAATCTATTTTCATTTTCATTGAATGTCTTCTTTCAGAGTGTGTGAAGAAAATTCCCCAAACATGAATTTATGTTACAACACCCTGTAAAACCCAAGTTAGCATTAGATAATGCCTCATTTGCTTGCTTCAATTTGCATATTTAAACACAGAAATTCAAACTCATATGCAATGTAAGCACTGTAATTATGTGGGGAAGTCTCCATGATGATATATATATAGACCAGATATATGGCAGTGAATAGGCCTACACATCAAAATTTGACTAGCTAATCCATTCAGTCAAAGCCAGACTGGTGGCAGTCACCAACGCTGCTCGTACCATTTTTGGATTCAGCTACAGATACTGTGGAGAAAAGATGTGAAAGCTGAACGATGAGTGGCATGCAAATAAAGTGAGCAGCAGTGCTGGTTTGGCCAATTATCAGTCTGCTAGGTTAATTCCACTCACAGATATGTAGAGCAGAATATCATCTACAAAACATAATTATTTACATGCTGTTGCAAAGTTTCAAGACCTGTCAATCATCTTTAACGAGAAACACCCCCTCTCAAGAAAGCCTAACCTGTTTGGAGGGTAAAGCACAATAATCAAATACATCCATCCATTTTCTGTAAGAGCTTATCCTTATCAGGGTTGCAGGACAGCTGGAGCCTAGACTGGCATTGTTTAGAGAGGAGTGTCTGTTTGGTCTCAGGGTTATTTTCTGTTTCTGCTTAATGCATAAAGTTTCAATTCGTGTTGTCACTTTCTCGCCCCGAAGAAGTCTCTTCATAACTTAAGTATTTGGCTCCGGATGAAGCGATGCAGTTCAGACACAGACAACATGTTTGTGCTGATTTTAAATGAGAATAGATTAGATTACATATACTTTATTCATCCCACCACAGGGAAATTTACTTGTTACAGCAGCAGAGGAAAGTGTAGCATACACTACAGAATTGAAAAAAGTAGAAAAGGCAAAAAAAAAACAATAAACAGACAGAAATATATATAACCTACAATAAACACGAAAAACAACCTTCAAAACAGACTGAGGATAAAAGTGGCATGATATATAAAAAGAGTTTAAATATTGCAAAGAAAGTGACCATGATACAAATAATAAATATTATTGCAAAAGTAGTGACCATAATAAAAATAATATTACAAAATAAGACAGAAACATGACTTCAAGCACTGTAAAATATCCTGTTACCGTCTTTTGAATGAACCGACACAGCATTAAATCACAACAAATCAGCTATTTTTTTATGATCATAAAGCCAGATATCACAATTCAAGTCTGCTCAAGTCTGATTGAATTGCATTGTCCTATTTTAACCTGTTTTTAATGTTGTATTCTTGTAATTTAATGCTTTTATGGTTCTTTTTGTTTGTTTTTCTGTTATTTGCTGTCTACTCTCATTTATTGTTAAGGTGTCCTTGGGTGACAGAAAGGCGCCTATGTAATAATATGTATCATTATTATTATTATTTTTTGTAAATAAGGTTGTTTTGAAGCAGGAGCAGCCAGCTTTGATGTGCAGATGTGAGGCAACATCAGCATTTTAAACGTCAGCCATCTCCACCCTGATGGAGGCTCTGTCTGTCACTGATCATCCACCTCTTCACTGACACCAGCGAGGCTGATGTTAAATTAAAACCAGCAGGTAAACAGCAGCAGCAGGTCTGGATGTTACCGTCAGGTCACACAGGCAGATGCAGTGATTTCACGTTAGCACGCTGGCTAACTTGAGCAGCCGTTGGGCTGCATCGTCTTCGCCACACAAGCCCAAAACATTACACATCTCACACACGGGTTGATATCGCATTAAGAGGCCCGACACTGACACGTTACATCGGGTAAAAACGAGCAACGAGCCGCGCCGACGTTTATTTCTATATATCAAGGTAGCTTAGCTGGCACGGAGCTAACGTCAGCCCGCTCCCAGCACACACACACACACACTTACCTCATACTGCAGTTTCCATGGTGAAATGCTGGATAAAGTCTCTCGCTGCGTCTTTATGTAGCCATATAATGTGGTATATCCTCCCAGAAATGTTGCTGTTTTATCACCAAAGCCTCTTTCCGGCGGTTTCTCCCGTGGCTCCGAAATCCACGACCGACTGAGGGGACAGCTGGAAAATGGGGTAACGCTCCCAACGAGATATCGCGAGATGTCATAGTCAACCCCACCGAGCAGCGACTCGTGATCTCGCGAGATTTCACACAGCCCAGGCTTGCCTTGGATCACAGGGACGCTGAGAAGTAAAAAGGATTAGTTGCGCTCCTGCTGCCTGCTGTTCATTAACAAAATACATGCAGGGAGTATAATAAAAAACAACAAAATATGTTAATATGATTAACGTGCAGGTCTAGCAGGTTGAACAAAAAGCTACATACAGTAAAGCTGCAAGCAAAGTACACTGTAAAAGAAAATAAGGGAAATAAATCTCTTTAGAAATCATCATCCCTGCTGCTGCTGCTGCTTGTATAACTACAGTCTTACACTCTCACTAAACCAATTCATTCATTCATTTTTTTAAATCTATTTTATTTTCATTGAATGTCTTCTTTCAGACTAGTGGGAATAAAATTCCCCCAAAACATGAATTTATGTTACAACACACTGTAAAACAAAAGTTAGCATTAGATAATGCCTCATTTGCTTGCTTCATTTGCATATTTAAACACAGAACTGCAAACTCATATGCAATGTAAAGCATGTAATTATGTGGGGAAGTCTCATGATGATATATATATAGACAGATATATGGCAGTGAATAGGCCTACACATCAAAATTTGACTAGATAATCCATTCAAGATGCTACTCATAGTGACTTCCCCACATAATTACATGCTTTACATTGCATATGAGTTTACAGTTCTGTGTTTAAATATGCAAAATGAAGCAAGCAAATGAGGCATTATCTAATGCTAACCTTTGTTTTACAGTGTGTTTTAAGTGTTGTAAAATAAACACCCAAATGTGTGTTTTGGGGGAATTTTCTTCCCACTAGTCTGAAAGAAGAGATAGATAAATTAAAAATAATAATAATAATAGTAATTAATTAGTTTAGTGAGAGTGTAAGACTGTAGTTATACAAGCAGCACCAGGGATGATGATTTTACTTAAAGAAAAGAAAGAAGAAAAAGAAAATTTTAAATAAGGTGGGGTTTTTTTGGAGCACGTTGGATCTGTGAGTGACACACGACTGACTGATTACAAATACAGTTTTAGTTGTCAGGTGTATTTGTCATACGCAGGTTAACACAGGGTCAACAATACCTCAGCATTAAATGTAGATTAGATTAGATTTATCCCACCACGGGGATAAATTCACTTGTAACAGCAGCAAGATAGAAAAACAAAACTAGAAGAGGCCAAAACAAAAAAACAAAAACACAATAAACAAACAGAAATTAAATGGACAGAAGTATCTATAACAAACAATCAACCTTCAAAAACCTTCAAAAACATATAAGTACTGAGTGGCATAAAAAGTGGCATGATATATAAAGAGTATTGTAGTGTAAAAGTGACCATAGTGTAGTAAGTAATTTTGCAAAGAAAGTGACCATGATATAAATAATAGTATCATTGCTATAGAGTAGTGACCATAATATAAATAGTAATTACAAAAATAAGTGACCATGATATAAATAAGAACTGCAAGGTATAAATGAAATAAAATAGAGACAAAAATTGCAATGAACAACAGCAATTAAAAAAGTAATAACAGCACTAAATATGAAGAATAAGTAGTAGTCAACATGCTACAAGCTGCACAAGCTGAGCTCATAATAAATATTTTGATTTTGATTTAAATAGTTGTGATAAATAAGCTCCAGTAGAGGCGGTGTTGTGTTAATACCACCGACAAAGATTATAAACACCGAAGAAGAGGAAGGTCAGCTGACTGATTCACGCCAGCAGGAGAGGAAAACATTTAATATTTGTCATTTTGTTCATTCATATCTGCATATCTCAGCTGCATGAATTAAAGCTGCAGCAGCATGAAGGGTTTGTACTGCAGAGCCGGAGTGAGCGACGCTGAGCCCAAGTTCGTCATCCAGGAAACGGTGAGTTTGTTTTGTGTCTCGGGGTCTCGCTGCGCAGGTGGGGTGATGTCCATTCATACTACTGTATTATTATCACGGCGTCACACGCTAATGCACGAAACCAGGAGGAGAAGGAGCTCATTAATTATGCAGACTAATCAGCTGCAGCTGCACAGGTGAAGTGTGTGTGCAGCATCCTGACTCTGCAGCCACTGATGAGTGTCTTAGACATGATGTGATGTGTGTTACAGTGTCAGGACATGCAGTATAAAGACTGGAGGAGCACATAGAGTTTAAAACACCCCCATATAAACATACTGAGTGACAAAAACTGTAAACAAACAGGACATATAGTCAGAGTTGGATTGAAGTCATGACCAAGACCAGACAGTATAAAGCATACATAGGTAGTTAATATTCAGGGAAACTCTTTGGGTGAAGTGTAGTGACCTTGCCTTGCAGTATTTACGAACCACTGTGTGTGTTTTGCATGTGTCCTCTTCTTTATGTAACGCCTCCTTCCAGACACTTAACAAATAAATCAATGCACAAGAAATAGAGCGACATCCCAAAGTTGTAGTCTTGGACCGGTCTTAAACTGAAATCAAGAGTCCACTTTGTCTAAGACTGAGATGACGCTGTGTAAAACGAGGCCTTTAAAAAGTGGTCTTCAGACCAAGACCGATCTCAAGTACTGCAACACTGCAGATAGTATTATAAAGTAGCAGGACATATGCCAGGAAATTGTTGTCCCTGGCCAAGATATTAAAAGGGCTTCATAAAAAAAGACAAGTGTGTATTACTCATGCATTGTTTTCACTGGTTACTAAAAGATCTGTACGTGTTTAGTTGTCTCATGTGATTCAGAATTTAATTTCACTCTCTTGAACCTCTGATGGACCAAATTACACTTCTAGACCTCCTAGTAGCACGACTAGTAATTGTTCTTCTGTTCTTACGAGTGCTCAGTCATGGTGACTTCAAATGCACCTATACTGTATGTATTACCATCTACTGACTGTCTGTGTCTCTCAATGTATAATGGTGTGTCTGTGTGACTCTGTGTGTTTCTCTCCAGAGTCTTCCAGATGTTTTAGGCAGCCATGTGGTCAGAGTTCAGGTGAAGGCGTGTGGACTCAGCCCTCTGGACCTCAAGGTACTTCAGTCAAAGATGGTGTCCAAAGTGTCAAAAAAAGAGAAAAAAGGTCACTTTCTTTTGTTGTTTATATCAAAGAGCCACCTACAGGACCAAATGAGACTTGTTAAACCTTCACAGGAAAATAAATATATTATTTTCTGTACAAAACAGAAAAGATTGACGACTTAAAATCGTGAAAAGGGTAAGAAAACAAAACAAAACATTAAACCGGTAATAAATGATTAAACACAAGATAATATCAAAATAGTTAAGGGAACTGATGCAGGTGCATTATTAAATGTTGTAATGGTTGAAATGAATCTGTGAATCTTAATATTTAATCATAATCTGTGTGTGTTCATCCAGCTTCAGGCCTATACTGTCAGCGATCTTTCTAAACTTCCATGACAGTGAAGGCCACTAAATTAAACTGAGCTCACTGAGTTAAATACATCACTTCTTGTATTGACTCTCTCTCTCTCTCTCTTCTCTTCTGTGCTCCAGTTGATCAGTGACGTGGGGATCCAGAAAGATTTAATTCCTGTCGGCAGAGAGGTGGCCGGGATCGTCCTGCAAGGTTGTAAACGCACAGACCAAAGTCATCGTTTGAATAGTGTCAAGTACATCCATAGACCTCTATCAGCACCTGTTTAACTGGTTTGTTTGTGTTTGTGTCTTTTGCAGTGGGAGACAAGGTCTCTTTCTTTCAGCCGGAGGATGAGGTCGTAGGTAGGATTTCTTTTTTAAAAGTTCATCTGATGTAGACGATGCCTTCAAAGTTTTACCAGAATCTGAAACATTGTTCGATCTTACTCTAGGAAAACCTTTAAAAACCCTTTTTGACTCACTAATGCTTAGGATTGTAACATAATCATGCAATCAGAGTATTATCGCCCTCCTAATAATATATTACACACCGTCTCACCATCCTTCCGTATTCAGGTATTCTGCCTCTGGACTCTCCCTGCTCTGGACTCTGTGATGTCATCGACATAGATGAACACTATTTAGGTAACACACTGCACACACACACAAACGCAGGTTGCATAATACGTTTGCTCCTGCGAAGAGCAGGTACAAAGTCAATAAAAGTCGTAAAAGGTGTTCCGGATATAAAATGTCAAAATGTTCTCAGACACAGCGGTTTTCTGCGGTGACTGTTCTCTTGTCAGCCTTTTCTCTGCACCTCGTTTACTTCAGAAACTAGAATAAAGTGGTGCAGGCAGTTTGAAAGAAGCAGAATTGTGTAAAAGCACAGACTGACTCTCTCACCTGCGGTTTCTGTCTGACTTCATTTACACAAGAAAAGAGAGAACATGCTCTCCTTGTAGGCAGGTTATAAAAGGAGTCTGTGAGGTCATCGAAGCATAATTTAAACCTGTAAAAAACTGATGCAGGTAACGTGTGTGTTCCTGTTTCTGTTCTGCAGTTCAGAAGCCGGAGAAGCTCAGCTCGGTGTGTGTGGCGGGAGCGCTGCGTGACGGCCTCCGTGCTTACACTGCTCTACACACATACGCTCGCATGGCAGCCGGACACACACTCCTGGTCATGGATGGAGCCAGCGTATGTAAAATAAAAAAACAACATTTATCCAGGATGGTTTACAGCACATCAGGGAATCTCTGCTGCCCTGATGTTTCCTATCATTCTTGACTTTTAAATCTAATAGAATGTGAATTTCTCTTCTCCCTCCTCAGTCATTTGGCCTCATGTGCATCCAGTTGGCGTGTTACCACGGAGTGAAGGTTCTGACGACGTCACACTCCCCGCAAAAACACACGTTCCTGGAGCAGCTTCGGCCCAGCGTAGGTATGTACAGGCCGGCGTTGAGATGTCAAAAACCTTTTTAAAAAATCCTCAACGTTGTCTGTAATGTAAAGTTTTAAACCCAATCTTCATATAGTGTCTTAACAATGTTTTCAAATTCATCTTCTGCATCATCACTGCGTCCTATTTTTCACCCTTTCTTTATCTTTGCTCCTTGTTCTTGTCTTCTTCTGTGCTTTTCTCTCCTCCTCTTCATATTCTCTTCAGGTCTTCAGGATCCTTTAGCAGGTGAGATCTTTTCTTTCTGTCTTTCTGACTGACTTACACGCTCGCTTCCTTGCTGGTCTTCTCATACCTGCAGTAAACACATGAGCTGTAGCTTCAGCGCTTGTCGCTGCTGCCACCATGTGGATTGCAGGACCACTGCAATGAGATATTTTGCATGTGTGGAGTTGCAAACTGGTGGATGTTGAAGATGTTTCAGTTTTTTAAATGTATTATAAACCAGATTGACTCATGATATCATGTCGCTGTGTCTTCGTGTGTAAAGCCAAGGTTATCCCAGTGTATAAAGGCTCATCAGACCTGCTGCCGGTGGTTTTGGAGGAGACAGGAGGGCTGGGAGTGGATATAATCATAGACTCTGGAGGTAAACATGTCCTAAATTGTCAGCGTGCCCTCAGACTTCATGCCGTCAATTTAACACCAGGACGTTTCTCTGTGTGTTTGTGTGTAGTGCGTCTGCAAGAGGAGCAGGAGGAATCGGAGGAGACGAAGCTCCTCCCACACAAACATGACATCATCAGCGTGCTGGGAGTGGGGGGACACTGGGTCACGTCCCACAAAGACCTGCAGGTGACTCATCATCAGACATACAAGCTGCATCTTTTTACAGCTTCAGTTCTTAATAGTGATCTGGTCAGTCTGCATGTGTGGTTCCCAGGGGACCTTGAAAATACACAGAATTAGATATGGGTCATTGAGAGAGCATCTCTTGCATACTAATTTTCAGTACTGTAACAGTGATTAACATTGAACTTTCAAACAATGCCATGTTGGGTCCTTGAATTTGAGAGAACTGGGCATGGAAAGGCCTTGAGAAGTCCTTGAATTTGCCTTTTTAAGAAAGTGTGGGAACCTTGTGTACGTCTTCAACAGCAGTTTTATCGACATTGTGTGTTTTCACAGTTGGATCCTCCAGACTGCAGATTACTGTACTTGAAATCAGCCTCTGTGACTTTCCTCAACGATGAAGTCTGGACGGCTTCATCGTCGCAGCAAGGAAGATACCTCCGTATCCTGAACTCACAGTGCGTAATCTAAGACTTACGATCAGGCACATACACTCGCTCCTTAACTGCTTTGCGTCAGATATTCTGAAGGACATTGTGGAGAAGATGTCGACTGGAGTACTCAGGTAACTCAAACACAACACTCAGTAGGGTTGTAACGCTCCAGTGTGTTTGTATAACTTAATCGAATGTAATCTCTTGGTCTGTCTGGTTTCAATCCGTCTCTCCAGACCTCAGCCTGAGGAGGCGGTTCCCCTCTATGAAGCCACAGTTGCCATGGAGACTGTCCAGCGTCACCAGAAGACAAAGGCGGTTGTTCAACTCTGACCAAAAAAAACAACACTTGGAACACATGAATTAAAACACAGACAGACATCATGATGAACCTGACACTCTGTGGTCAGAGTCTCCAGCTCACCTGACCTGCTTGATGCAGGAAGAATCAGTTTCTTCAGACACCTTTGAACCACATTCAGTTAAAATTGAAAATGAATGAAAATATGATTTCATGTGAGTCTGGTCTTATATTTTTGTTACTAGATGTTTCTTTGAGGATCCAGACTGCTTCACTTGACTCAAAATATTCAAAATAAATACACATTTTATTAAAACATCTCTTGCTCTTGATGTCAGTGCAGCAGTTTTATGTTTTGCTTAAAAGTCACATAAATTAAATCTAAAAAAGGGACTACAACTGATGTAAAAATGTTGTATAATGTTGCTGATTTTGTCTTTTTAAATCAGAAAATAAATGTACCAACTTGACTGATTTGTCCGTCCTTATTGGCACATCTTCTCCTCACTGTTCTGTCCAACAGCAGTTAGTTTACAGTCATTTTAGTGTGCTATATCTTTCACCTTCACTTGGTTCAAATACTGGTGGTGATGAGATGCTCACTGTCTTGCTCTTGGGGGCCATTATAACAGGGCTGGAGTCAGACAGGACTTCAGGTAATCCTGCTGTTTTAAATCAGCCTTATTAGTCGACCAGCAGAACCAAAACATGGAGACGGTGCGGCATCACCAGTTCAGCCAATAACCTCGCTTCTTGTAGCGACCGCCAGATGTCAGCTCACGGTGTCAACATCAGGCTGCCGTGGTAACGGGTCCTCTGGTTGTTTCAGCGTGCCTCCCAGTGCTTCGAGACAGCTTCCCAGGATGCACCTCTCCTCTTGTCGCAGCAACTTGACCACATCGAGCTGCTCCACGACTGATTGGTCTCCCTGTCGGAGCAGGAGGGAGATCTAAAAACACACAGAGCACATTAAAAAAAAGTTATGTGTGTATCAGTGGAAATATTTCAACACTCAGTGAAGTGTGTGTGTGCACCTACACACACCTTATCCAGAGCTGTGTGTGTGTCCTGTAGCAGTCGCTGACAGATCGTCTTTGCTGTCCGGATGCTCCACTCCTCTCTCTCTTCACACACACTCTGTCCGAGCAACACTGCCCTCCAGTGGTGGCTATGAAAACAAGAACATCCAGTGAACAATTTCTATCCATATACATTAAATAAGCTTCACTTTTATACAGACATACACACATAAATGTGTGTGTGAAGTCTTACTATAGTGTCTGTGGGAGTGACAACAGTCTGAGAGCCGTCATCAGCCTCCAACTGGGACCTTCACTGGACACGGTGAGATTACTGAGGAGGAAAAAGAGAAAGGAGGATGGGGCACATGGAGAAACTGCTACTACTCTGGGCAAAACCTTGAAAACATGACAGCTAAAAGAGATGGTTCAGGTTACATGAAGCGGGGTTGTAAGAAAGTACTGATCTGTACAATAGACGATGGTCTACAAGGAAACAGACAGGAGGACCAGCAAGAGAAGCTAAGCAATGCCCTGCTGAGGATGGGGGGCAGCAACACAACATATTTATCCACCTAGAAAAAAGGCTCACCTAATAAAATCCATATCAGTGTGAGTGTGTGTGCAGTTACATCGATCTGTGCTCTCTTCAAAGCCGCCACACCTCATCGACAAAAACTGTGCCGTCTACTGAAATGACTCCTGTTTTCTGTGAGGTTAAGTTATGCTTTGGAAAGAGCAGTTTTATTGATTTAGTTTCCTGGCAAAAACATGAACTATAAACTGTTGCCTAATGTAGGTAATAACTAACTAAGTACCTCATACAAGCCCACTGCAAATAGCCCCAACTATCTCTCTAAGCGTTTTCCAAACTTTCAAGACTTTGTAGAAACCCTGCACTTCAAAAAAAAAATGTAGGATTGCTCCTTTAACATCGCTCCTGGTCCCTCCTTAACAATAGAAGAACAGCATGTAGTAAAACTATCACAACAGTTCGCAGACAAACAATATAATCCATAAAAAGAGCAACAACGATACAAGTGTTAGTCTTACTGAAGGAAATCGTTCTCTCTGAGAAACTTGATCTTCTGATCCAAACTTCTGTCACCTCTTAAAACATCGATGAGCAGATCTGAGAGACCAAAGTGAAACTTCAAATCACAAGCTACACAACAGACAAACTGAGACAACAACAACTACAATATCCTGCTACATAGACAACACATGACATGAATCTAAGATGATAACGATGAGCGTCTTTCACCTGTACTGATGTAGACCACGCTGTGGGGGTTGCTGGGGGCCACAAATCCGTACTCTAACATCAGGCGCTGGTTATCATGGGAACCGTAGTTAATGAAGGCCTGCTGGTAACGGAGTGTCCCGGAAACGCTCCTGATTTCATAACATCTCGTCACGTCGTTGAAGCTTGCTTTGACCTGTGGAACATGTTATATGAAGTGCCATGAAGGAAACAAACGCTCAGTAATGCGCGACATCTACAGTATGTGTGATTTATTACAGTTCACCTGCACATCAGGGCGGTGATTGAGCAGGTCTAGAAAAGGCGCTAAAGCGTAAACATCCTGTCCAGACAAGAAGTCGTTGGAGGGGTGGGACATGAAGACAGAGCGTGTGTTCACACTACACCATGCCCACCTGGAAGAGGAGAGTGACAGATGAACAGTCCGACAGATTTGATTTGATTTTAATGAAATGTTGTGCATATGTGTGCGTACCTCAGAGCTTCATATGTAAACACGTCCTCCACAGGCTGGTTCAGGATTGGCTGCAGGGATCTGGATCAGGAATAAATGGCTCTAAGACTTCTTTTATTTATGTGCATACAGCTTCAAAGAGCATTGAAGACTTTTGTTCAAATGCAAAAATTCAGTGTGTTACATTCAAGAAATAATATTACGCAATGTGCAGTGTTCTCATCTGCACACGCCCTCATGTAACCTGAACAACTTGTTACAGTGTCTGTGTGCCAGACTCGCCTGAAGAAGTCTTGATTCAAGGAGTGGATTTCTCGCACCGACTCCCTTTGCTCCAGAGCCCGCCTCTGCACACTGGTAGGCAGAACAGCCATGACGTCGTCGGTGAAATAGGAGGGGCAGGTGTAAGCGGCAGGCAGCACGTCGATGTAGGGGAACCAATCAGAGGCCTCTCCTCTGTGTCGCTCGCACACCAGAAAGGCACAGAGCGCCAACAGGGGAGACAGGCGGGGCTTCCAGCTGAGGAGACAAACATAATTTAAGATTCAAGTCTGTCCTCTGGATTCTTGTGCATGCATGTTTGCAATATTATTAATTTTACTACATGTCCCTTACTCTATTTTCCTCTTTAACAATTCTGTAGAATAAAAACAAACACACAAACAACACCTTTAAAAAATACTAAGTGGAGCTGGATATTAAAAAGGATGCAGGTTAATTTACACATTGGCTTCACCTTTCAGACCAGGTCTATGCCCATAATGGGTCACATTCAGATTTTACACTTTGTTATTCTGTCCATCGCTGGATCTGGCCATGAAAAACATTTGCATATTCTGATTATTTCTAAATTGTTTCATATGTGCACAAATGTGTGTGTTTACCTCTTGATATACTGTCCCAGGTAGCTGTCCAGGACAGTCGAGGTTGTGAGGAGACAGGACTGTGGCAGAGAAATCAGCAGCTGGCCGGGCTGCCGAGGACAGAGACAGACAAAGAGAACAGCTGTCACTCAGAAACCACAAGGAACAAAATATAGGTGCAAATGAATGAAAAACAAATCCAAGAAAAGACCAGCTGATTATTATATGACTGGATGGCTTAAGGTATCTGATCTTTGTGTTTAGATCCATACAAATATGTGCAGGGTAAGATCTCGGGATGCATCATAGCAGACTCACTTTTATGGTCTTGAGAGCTTGCAGTCCTCTGCCCGTGTCTAGATTAAGAGAAGCGACAAACACACATCACAAGTTAAACTCTGTACTTCAGCCCGTCACGTCTGAAGTCTGATCTCTTCTACATCACAGCCAACTGGCTGTCGTATCTGTCAATCACAGGATGTTATAACTCATCTAATGAAACTGAATATTCGTCTTTATATCACTGCAAAATATGTGTCTGAGCAAGATTTTGATATATTAATAAACACACGTATAACACGTGAGAATGAGTAGGCAGTCGTACCAGTGAAGAGGGCTGGCTGCAGCAGCGTTGAGGTGAACCCCCTTTGGTGAAGAAACTTCATCAGCCTTACATACTGCAGCTGGTGACACAGAGAAACTAAAGACACAGACCGGTGATGACAGAGACCAGAGGAGAGACCAGCTGAAGGAGCTTACAGCAGCGAAACACTCATACCTGATTGAACAACGCTTTCTTGTTTCTGCCTCCTCTTCCTTGCAGCTCGTCCAGCCCGATGGCTGCGACCCCTCATGTCCTCCGTCTGGACCTGTGACAACTTGTGGTGGACAAACACACACACACGCACAATAAACACAACTTAAGTGGCGCTAAAACACAACATCTGATGACTTTCTGAAGTTGTATGGTGATTAGAGCCCAACTGTCGGCCTATTTGATTAGAAAACATGTTTTTCCTGTTTATAATGCAGAAAGAAATATAATATATTGGTGTCTCTGCGAGGTTTATCCAGCAGAGTGAAATGTAATTCAGAGCCACAGAGTAAGAGAGAGGATAATAAATGCAATAACTCCTTTAGTCACAGAGGTTATAATGTTCTTGGTCTTTGTTTGGACATGTTCAGAGGGGCGTTGTCTGTTGTAGTTGTGGTGTGGGAAAAGTATGTTAGATCACAATGGCAGGCATACTGTTTCTAATACTTACTAATAAGGGCATTATAAGAGTGAATAATAGAAACCCCAAACTGCAGGGTCCATAAAGTTAAATCAACATCTACCTAAAACATTTTAGGTTTCATAAAGGAAGTATTTATTTCATGGATGTTTCATTTCTGCATTAGTTTGACCCCGCTGTGCCTGATAAACTTGAAACTAGGTGTATCTTCTTATATTTAAATTGTATGCTTTCAGTGTAAATGACAACACAAACATATACCTGGACAGGGCTGTTAAAATTCAGTCAGAGTCGGGAGTGCTGACTGAAACTTCTTGAAAACAGCACAGACACTCAAGTAATGCATTAAAATCTACCGATGCCAATCTAATCAGTGATGTATGAACGTCCATATGAGACACCTGTTAAAAGGAGTAACAGCTGTAAATGGAAAAAAAAATCAAGGTTGGGAGAGTACAGTACTTTGAAACCTCAAAAAAGCAAGCTCTAATTACTATTAATTAATCTAATTACAATTTATATCTCATTAATTAGATCTATATAACTAGATCACTCATCCTGTTGTACTAATGGACTTATGTGTCACTGTGGTAGTGATGTGTCGTTCATGAACGAGCCGATTCTTCGTAACAAATGACAAGAGCCTACTCCTGTCGGGGAGAGACAAATATTTGGCTCATGTAGGCAGGGACAGGACTTTATTTTGATGATAGGCACACCATGGGGGTGGGGGAACAAACAATCAAACTAGGATCACTCCAAAAAGGCTTTGAGTATCCTGGTATAGGCCAGGTACACACAACAGTGACAGAAATGCACTTAATGCACACAAACCTTTCATAAATTGCTAAATATAAAGGTCTAGAAGAGCCATTTGAGAGCCGGCTCTTCTGAAGGGAGGCGAGCCAAAAGAGACGAATCTTTGAAAAGAGCTGAACTTCCCATCACTACACTGCAGTAGTAGCCTCTTTAAACTCCCTAATACAGCTCAATGCACTCATATATGTGACATATATATTATTGATAGTAAATAAAAACAGTCAAACCTCTACCAGTGTACAACACTGTACAATAAATCCCAGTTTAACTTTTTATTAGTCCTGATTTTAGCCCTGTCAGCACCCTTACTTCACATATCCACGCACCTGGAGCTTAAAACTCAAAACAAATGCAGATTAATGAAGTAAATTTGCATTTTATGGAGATAAAGCATGATCAAATATTGACTGCTAGGCACAAACTACTGTTTAAAAACCCAACAAATATATGAACCAGCGCAGATAAACACATATCATTCATAAACACGGCGTTACAAATACAATACCTAGATTTTACTCTCATGTGTTTCCCAATCTTCCACGCGTGGTTGACGCTATTGTTTTTCCGGCTATGCGCAGTGACCCTGCGCAGCAGACCTCCCCTGGTCTATTGTGCGTCACGCACGGCACGCACAGCTTCACTCCTCTCTGCAGCACCGCAGCTCACGCAACGCGACGAGACCAGCTTGGAAAAAAGTAAGAAGCCTCCGTTTAACCTCCCAGTTTAGATAGTTAGTATACAGATAGATGATAACATAAGAAAATGCATGTTGTGTTGTGTTTACATTTGTAATATGCTCAAAATCAGCCAGTCAGCGTTATGTAACGCAAAAAAAAACAGCTGAAAGTGGAAGCTGGTTTAAAAGCTTAATATTATATTATACACGGTTTGTTTCACACACCCAGCTGCAACAGTAACACTGCACAACTCCCTGCAAAACCAGTTTGCATGTAACATTTGCAAGGTCGAAACAGTCTCCTGGCATGACTGTGCACTTTTTTTTTTTTAAATCCTTGTTTACTCTCTTAGCTTTCTGATTAAAAATGTCACTTTTAAGTTCAAACCTTCTATATATTGCATGTTTTTACACTTTAAATGTATTTTAACCACACATGGCACATTAGGTTCCAGTGTTTAATGTGTTATATCAGAGATAAATGTCATTTTTTAAATGATGAATGCTTGTTATGGCTTCTAAATTATACTAAATATTAGATTATAGATGATTTAAAGGAGTGCTCACACAGTTTTCTCTCTCTCTCAAATTGTCACCATGACTCAGCAAATCTTGTCTCTTCACTCTCCTCCTCCCACGTGTCAGGTAACATAACTGAGTTCAGTAATATGAAGTAATTGTTCTGTGTGTGTTTTCATGATTAACCCGTGGGTGTTCATTTCTACTGTTTGTATTTAATATGTCACATAAACTGATTTGTCTCTCTCCATGTGTGGACAGACATGTCCACCAAGGTTGCCGTGGTGACAGGCAGTAACAAGGGCATCGGCCTGTCCATCGTGCGAGCGCTCTGCAAGCAGTACCAGGGAGATGTTTACCTCACTGCCAGAGACACGTAAGCAGGCTGATGTTTAAGACCTCACCATCGTCACACAGTTTCAGCAAATCTTATGTTTGTTTTTCTCTCTGCGTACACAGTAATTATTATTTCCATGCTCAGAGACGTAATTATCAGGCCTGACATGGTTCAAAGTTGTCGCCCCGTTTCCTATAAGAACAAAGTGAAAGTGCGTTCACTCACACATTTGTCCTCTTTTCTTGCAGTGGCCGCGGTCAGGAAGCCGTCGAGTCTCTGTCCTCCGAGGGACTGAAGGCCATGTTTCACCAGCTGGACATCAACGACCTGAACAGCATCACCACCGCTGCTGCTTTCTTTAAAGACAAGTACGGAGGAGTGGACGTGCTCATCAATAACGCTGGGATAGCGTTCAAAGGTAAGATTACGGCATTGTATAGAGGTGTATTATGCTACACTGGAAACATACACACAACAATGTTATTTCTATATTATTAGAAAACTCTTAAATATGGGTAAGAAATGAGCACCAGCAGCTGGTCTTTCCAGTACTTTTACAGTCATACAGAGTGCACACAGTCTGGAGGAGTGTGAGCACACTCAAGACAAAGTAATGTGAGCCTTTGTTAATTCACACTTCCTCTGTAACAAAGGACGAGTTGACAGTTCTGCAGTTAGACGTAGCTGCGCCCCACGCATGACTGAAAAGTTCATAGAGTCAAAATAACAAGCTGCTCCCAAATTTTCCATTACAGGGAGATTGAAAAACAAAAACCTGGATTGCAGAAGTCGTGTGATGCTGAAATCTCGTCTGCTATCACATGATTAAAATGATCCCACTGCTCAGGATTAAATCTTTTTTTTTAACTTGATTATATATTCATTTAACAATTTATTCTACTCATTAGTTCATGTAAATATTGTGCTCACTGACTGTTGCCTGAAATGTGCAAACATTTGAATCAAAATGTCGTTTGTTTTGGATTCTAAATCACCATATGCTCATAAATAATGATACAGATAAAATTGGGTGGTGAACAGGTGCTCTGTGTTTGTGCAGTTAACTATATATTATATATTTGAGTCGCTGAATGTATTTGAACGCATCTTCTGTACTCACTAATACAAGGAATGGCATGAAGGAGGTGACGATGACATCATGTCAACTCTCCCTCCCTCTCTCTGTCTGTCTCTTTCCTCAGGGGCAGACACGACTGCATTTGCCATCCAGGCAGAGGTGACCCTCAAGACCAACTTCTTCGCCACCAGAGACATGTTGACTCACTTCCTGCCGATCGTCAAAGCCGGAGGTAAGGACACAGAACTGCACCAGGTCTCCTGCCCGCCCCTGTTGTCTTAATTAACAGCTCAGTGATCGGGTAGCAGATCGGTTGTCCTTCCTACATTTGCAATACCTCTTAAATATTATAACCTAAAATGGACTTCTTTATTTTGTTGGTTTTCATGATATGTGGTCATTTCTAAAAGGGAGCTTTAAACATCTTGTGTGTGTGTGTGTGTGTGTTTATTTTAGGCCGCGTGGTGAACGTTTCCAGCTTCGTCGGCGCCCGCACTTTAAACCAGTGCAGCCCGGACCACCAGCAGCGATTCCGCAGTGAGGACATCACAGAAGAGGAGCTGGTGGGAATGATGCAGCAGTTCGTCGATGAAGCCAAGAGGGGCGAGCACAAGAAGGGCGGCTGGCCCGATACTGCGTATGGAATGTCCAAGACTGGACTGACGGTAGGACCGTCTCCTGTATGGTCTTTAAATTTGATGAGAAATGCTTCTGTAATGTCATATTCCCTGTGCTTGTGTGTCTTTTAGACCCTGTCTATGATCCACGCTCGTCAGCTATCCAAGGAGAGACCGAATGACGGGGTAATCACTGAAATATAACAACTTTTAATCAAACTATTTAACCCCTATATATGTGTGTCTTTACATCTCATCTTAAGTGTGTGGTTTTGTCTCCAGCCTCACTGCTAACATACATATTTGTTGCACGGATCATTCTTTCTGCAGATCTTGCTGAACGCCTGCTGTCCAGGCTGGGTGCGCACAGACATGGCCGGTCCAAAAGCCCCCAAGTCACCAGACGAGGGCGCTATCACTCCGGTCTACCTGGCACTGCTGCCACCCGGAGCCACAGAGCCTCACGGAAAGTTTGTCTCTGATAAAGAAGTTCAGCCGTGGTGAAAGGGTTCAAGCCTGTGTGTGGGTCTGCATGTGTGAGTCAGTAACCGGCCAAAAAAAAACGTCCATACGAATCAGTATTTCTTTTCAAAGAGAAAGATTTCCAAATAAAAATGACTAATACAACATTTTATATTAAGGTAGCACACACTAACGACATAAAACACGAGTTTATAACTCAACGGTTCATGACGGCATTTTTTGTTTTTGTTGAACTTGTTTTTATTTTTCATAGTTTAGCACTTAAACCAGGTGGTGATAGACATAAAACCAAAATTACTCATATTAATCCAGGGAACACTGACATGATAATTGTGTGTATGTGCGTGTCTGCTGTCTTATATTAAACGGTAATTGCGTATAAATGTGCATAAGGTTTCTCACTAATGTTTTTGATAACACTTTGCCTTTGCTAGTAAAAAAATTATATATTTTTTACATTGGAAAAAGTAAAACTGGCCTTAATTGAAAGCTTAAATGTTGTAAAATCAAAGAAAATAAAATGCTGTTCTTGTTACATTGTTACATTGTACATTGTACATTGTTACATGTTACATTTCATGTCAAAAACAATAAATGAACTTAAGAATCTAAATTTGAACAAGACACTTTCTAAATGTACATACACATTTTATAAATTATCTCATGATACACAGGGAGAATAAAGTCTGCTGGTGTGGCGTTTTGGGATGTGACAGACAAGCGATCAGGGGTAAGACAAACATAAAGCGAGTCTTTTCCTCTGGCAGACATGGATGAAGATCCAGAGTGTTAAATTATGAAAGACTCCAACCTCCAACAGTTAGATGTAACGTCTGGTTGAACGTCTGAAGGAAGATCTCTGAGGGTAAGAAAAAAAAGCGGTGTGCTTAAAGAGAAATGCTTTGTAGTCTCCATCACTGTAATACATGCACATGCAGTGACACCTACTGGTCAGCAACACTTAAAAGAGAAAAGTATAAAATGTGATGTCATATGTGCACTGGGAATCATCAGATGTGCTCCGTTACAGATATAAAGGTCAAGTCAAATGTAGGTTGTTTTTGATTTGCAGCACAACGTTTTAACAATGTAGTAATTCTAATTTATTGACACGCTTATGAAAAGAGACATAACGACACACAGCCATCAATAAATGACTCCATGAAGACATATTAACAGAGCTGACATATGACAGATATTTATGAGCAACATGTGTGCTTGTGGTTTTATTGAGGCTGATGTAGCTGCGCAGTGCAAAGCGCACAATAAACCCAGGCTCCTCCTCCTCCTCCTCCTCCTCCTCCCTGAAGTGTCTGGGTGACAGGGTTTTCTGATGCGTTGACTTTTTACTGCATTAATTGTCATACACAGCTCAGTTGTATTTGTAATTCAGACTGTGAGGAAAAAATGTTCACACACACACACGGTATTTGGTTATTTGTTTCCAATCAGCTAGTAAATTTGGTTTTGATTGATCAAAGTGGGTTGAGAGTGGGTTTTATTAAGACAGTAATCAAACGTTGAGCTTTCATGATTTCTTTCAGGATTTTGTCTTTGTGAATTTAAAACTTTTATTTCTTCTTTCCACTCGCTTAGGCCTTTATTGTCTCTGTAATTCAGCCTGTGACTTTATACTGTATGTAGGCTTTTAAGATCAAGAGGTCAAACCTTAGGTCAACCTAGTGAATTTTTGAATAGCCACCAACCAAAGAATCATGTCCTGCCTTAGAACATCCAACAGTTGTAATATGTGTGTGTAATCTTCAAAAGTAGATCTCCAAAGATTCACATAAATATTGCTAAGGACATGACCTATGGCCCTGTTTTCATTACTGAAATTTTTTTGCAAGCTTAAAGACACAAAATATCACTTTGTCCACTTCCACTGCAGCTAAAATATAACTTTAACTTCCCCTCCCCCTCAAGGTGTTTTGTATCATCATGCATTTCTAAAAATGTGTTTGATATATTTGTTCACCTGGATTTTCATATCTTGCTCCACACACTGATGAAATCCAAACGCCTGGAGCACGTGTTAACGCCAACTGCAAGAAGGTCAGAGCGGGAACTCTCCATTCATATTGGCTTCATTTTGTTTCTTGAGTGATAAGAGCGTTATTTGTACAAAAGGTGTCCCCGTGGTAATCCAGATTTTTCGAGCTTTATCTTCCCTTCGCCGTTCTTTGAGTCAATACCGCAGTAGATTCTCTGAAGCTGTGTAGTGCTGCTATATGCTGTGTGCGTGACTGTGGGAGTTGTAGTTCTGTCAGACCAGAGAAAAGCCCTGATTATCTTGTAGATAATACTAATCCATGTAGCGAGAGAGAGACGGAGAGATGACCAGAGACAGAGGGAGAGATGATAATCCACTGATCCCTGCTGTCTGCCATGCGAAATCCCATCACACACTAACATGCTTTGATAATCAGACACAGTGATTGTCACTGGCTGTAACTGCCGCATGGACATTATAACAATGTTATTGATCCTGCCGCTGGGAATTCCCTCTGAGATGAAACCGAAAGTGATCAATAGCAGCACTGCTCACGTACCAGACATAATAAGGTTTGTCTGGAGTGTTCTTTTCCTGTCAGATACTAATTTATCTGAACCTAAGCAGCCAATACATATTTGATAATTGAACAAACAACACTTGCCCTTGGATATTATATTCAAATGAGGGTGGAAACGTCTAAACACAACACAAAGACGGATTCGTTCCAGTCAAATTAGCAATGGGATCTCTGGAGGGGAAGCAAGGACCAATTAACACCCTATCAATAACCGTTGGTCTTCATCATCGCCTTCTGAGCACAGCAGATGCAGAGTTCTCTTGCAAATGTGTTCACATGTTCACTGGTTTCACACTTTTTTCCCACACCATGTTGCAAAAAGAGCACAGACCTCGTAGCAAGAGCCCAAATCTATTTATTAATTAAAAAGAAATAAGAAAAATCTGATGCTGTACAGCAAAAATGTTTGTCTTTTCACCCAAAAAAGAAAGAAGCACCTGGGTGCTTAATGTAGATCTTACATGTCAACAACAATTCAGAAAGAAAACCTTTCTTTGTGTTTCTTTGTGTTGAAACGGAGGTGCAGAGTGCAGCTGAGTTTGTTATGTACAGCAAAATCATCTTCAGAGAAAAGAAAAACACTTCATGCTGTGATATTGCCTGTCTTTTACTATAACTATGCAAAGTATCAAATGGCACAGGCGTACAGCACACATTTGAGTTGTGGGGATCTTTGCGCCACACTAACTCCTGTGTAAAGTCATTCTCTTTGTCCCGACTGGGATTTTCATATTTCATGCATTCTTTCCACGTTTCCGCATCTTTGCGCAACACTCCTCTGCAGGAAGATCAGACAGAAGAAAGAAGGAATCTGCAGAAAAAAGAAAGTCTATTCATATATGGCACCATGCAGACTGAAATAACAGCATGTTGTTCTGAAGGACACACCGATACAGCTGGTGTTCTCATCCGACTCCCACATCCACCTGCTCACCTGTCCACGTCCTCAAATCATCCCCACCTGCCGACACACCTGCCTCTCATTATCACATCATTATCTTTGCAGTATACAGATATATATATGTGTACATGTTTAGTGTATATAACCAGCTCTTGTGTTCCAGCCCTCAGTACATGTTGCCGTTCCCCCTACCTGTGTCTTGTCCTGCTATATGACTTCCCTGCCTGCCTGCCTTGGCCCTCCGTGGATTTGACTTGATGTTTTGGACTTCCTTCTCGCCCCACCAAACTTTAAGCCTGATAATTTGAACATTGATTCAGCAAAGTCTCTTTTCCTTCGATCTGTTCTGCCTCGGCGTCTAAGCATTTGGGTCCTCAATCCTCGGGCACACATCCGTGACATGAACTCCATATCTGCTGTGACTAGAAAGCCATGACAGCGTCGCTCCGCTGGTTAAGAAGCAGGTATAGAAAATCTGTAAAAATAACCAACTTTATTTTGTCATCAGGATTAAAGCTTGATCCAGGTGACATGTCCATTGCACATCCTCCTGGAAAAAAAGCTAATTAAAGCATTTGTTTACTCCAGAACTTCTCAAGCAAGCTGGTTTGAGCCGGTACCTGAATCTTAATGATTCAGGTAATGACTAACAGCTATAAATGCTAGTATTAATTAATAAAGCATCATGATTGGAATTAATAATGCCTCTAAACCCCTAAAACAAGGTGATTTATCAGAATGTAGGCATTCAGTGACTACAGATTACATCCAATAACTGCATCGACTTCACCGATAAGCATTTCACTGCATGCTTGCTGTGATCAGTTCTCTTGGCAGCATGTGAGGACTCAGACATGGACAATAATCCCAAAAAAATCTCAAGAATCTTGTCACAAACATTAAGCTTCTTAACATTTTCCTGCATTTTTCTTTTCATTGGTACTTTTGTATTGGGATCTGGCATGGGGTAAACTCACCTATACACTGTTTCTATTTAGGGAAACCTTCTTCTTAAGGCTTCATCCCAGTATGTGGTGTCAAATGGATTAACGTTACGTGAGGATTAGGTCCACCTAAAGGCGAAATTAGATAATTCTGTCTAGAGGTTATGACTGCGGGTTGCATTTTTCCAGTTCGTAACCTTTTCTTTTGTCTTTATTAGTGTGTTGGATGTGGCCGGCTTCAGCTGGTGCGATGGGAGATGCTTGTAATCCAACAGAGATTAATGGACGGAAGTTGAGGTGCAACCTGCAACAGTCCTCCTTAACTGTAAAACTTTTCCTTTTTGGATTGACCTCCATCTGATCTTTTAAAGTACAGACAGCCAAAGCAAAACTGTCTTTAATACCTCATAGCTGGAAGCGTGTGTTGTGCTTTGTACCTCAATTCGGGTTGCACACACACACACCGCGAATTGCAGAGGCATTGATTTAATTTCCAAAAAATGAAGTAGTACTGTCATTACGACTTTCCGAGGGGCAATAAGTAAGATTTTTTTTGACCGCAGTGTGTCTGCTGGATGAGCTGGTAAGGTTTTTGATCAATACCAATAAGTTTAGTGGGCATAGGATGAAAAACATAATTCCATACCCATGAGAAAAATACAGAAATTATAACTGACAATAAACAGTTGCCAGGGAAATGGGCTCACTTGCTCTGGGGTTGTAGTCGATAAGTCAGTCCTGGTTTTAAGTTGATATTTCACGGCTGTCAAGTGGGAAATCTTCAGTTTTTTCACTCAATCGAAGGGCTCAAAGAGGGCTTCGCCTCCACGTAGTCCATGTAGAGCCTTCTGTTCAGCCAGAGTCAGTGGCTGCAGCTTTAGGTGGCTTCAGAGAGGGACATGATGGCTTTTGTTAGGGCTTGACCTTGGAGCCTCACCTCCTTCAGACTGTCAAAGTGGCCTCAAAGCCGGTCACAAACCATTTCAACTCGCAGTGCTTTTACAGTCCAGCTGCATCACAGGTAGCACTGCAAAATGTGTTGCAGAGTCTTGCGTGCGTGCAAGCAACCAATTCAAAATATATCCTCCTGGGACCACAAGGAGATCTTTGATTGGTTCAACCTCTGGTGGACACGTGAGCATACTCCAGATCTTCGGAGAAAGCTGGAAAAAAAATTGTGATATCCTCTGTTCAACTCATATTTCTAGTAACGCTGTGTTGTTTGTGTCAATTACTGTCCAGCATCCCTTTTTGCAAACTGGTTTCGGTGTTGTTGCACATCACACTGGTCCCCACCAGATGTCAGTCAAGCAGTACATGACGTTCCACCTGTTTCATTAATGAATCCTGCTCGCAGCATTTTAATGCCTCTCCCTGCTGCAATCTGGAGTCTCTGCATGATCTTCCTGCTTCCTCCATTCGGTCTCACTGTTAACTGGAGATTTTGATAAATTAAAGAAATCGACATGATGCAGCTGCTGACTGCACACACGAGAAGCATTCACTGGTGTGTGTGGGCGTGTGTTAAATAAACTTTACTGGAATGTGATGTGAGAAAAAAAAAAGAAAAAGTCTTTTTAGGTCAGTCACCATTTATAGGTTTTAGGCTTGTTGGCTCCTGTTTGAATTTAGCTCATGTTGGGTCGAGGCTAAGGGTTAGTGATTAAATGTCAGATTAAATGTCATGCTTATATGTCAGGGAAGAAATTCAAGCCCCAAAGGACAACAAAGTTCTTACCTTGGTGCCATTTATTCCAGCTCCTCTCCAGCAAATGTGCACGCACACAGTCAGATTCTCTTCTTCCACACTGTTACAGGGGCATAAACACAACATCAAAGTCAGCAGCTGCTACACATGCTGAACCAAAAATGATCAGCTCTACAGGAAGGCTGCATGTCCACTCAAGAGACCTGTCCTTACAGGACCAGCTTCTCATTCTCCCGCTTTGTGATGGAAAGGACATCGTGCTGACATCACATAGAGCTTGGCATCTTTTGAGGCATGAAATGCAGAGGAAGAAAGACCCACAACACCAGCAGGGGGATACACATCAGTGTAAAACACACAGCAGGGTGGAGGTTTTCAGAACAGGAGCTGTTTGAACAGGACTTAAGATGTAGGAGAACACCACCACCAAGTGGACGAAAAAAAATATTGTATCTGAACACTCATAATGTACATAAAACATTTACATTAGCGCATAATGTTAATGTTCCTGGGATAGCAATCTAACCTCCGAAACATAATTGGAGTGGCGTTTATTATGTTTATGTGGCATGGATAGTGATGCATGTATCTAATGCAATATAATGTGATTAACTTAATAGCCTATTAATATTGTTCCATCTATCCATTATCTGTAAACGCTTATCATCATTAGGGTCTCAGGGGGCTGACACACTCACATCCACACCTAGTTTAATTGAAAGTGACCAATTAACCTATTAAGTACATGTCGTTGGACACACAGAAAACTCGAACTCTGTAAATCAAAAAAGGTACTTGTACTTTACTCACATTGTATCCTAGTATATGCTTCTAATTAGTGATACTTATTCCACAGCTATGGTTAATTTATCACATAATTAGCTTGTAAAATATTATGCATTTTTATGGACTAAATTATTCAAAAGTATATAAAATAGTAAATGCTGCTTCCAGGTTAATGCATAATATCCATCCATTATCTCTAACCGCTTATCATCATCAGGGTCGCAGGGGGCTGGAGCCTATCCCAGCTGACTTAGGGCGAGAGGTGGGGTACACCCTAGACAAGCCTAATGCATAATATGGATTATTAAACCGTATAAGTTAAAAACTATAAGAAATCAAACTGTGAATTTCGTGGTACAATATAAAGACATAAATCAATAATAATAATCTTGCTATATACATAATCACACAAACCGCTGGACAATCTTACCATTAAGGAAGCCTTGGGAAATAAGCGCTTGGCCTCCTCTGCCTGAGGCAGAATTCTAGGAGCCCTTGAGACTTTGTAGAGTAAAAAAATTCATGGTAATTTGAGATAAAGACAGGGTCATTACGGGCTAAACAATCCCCATTATAACATCTTGTGAATATGCCCTGTGATATCAGGACTTTTTTCAGCACCATTAAATGCTAAAAATAAATAAATAAATAAAATAAATTGCAGCAGAATGTAATTACTGTTTTGTAGGAAATCTGTTTGGAGATACCGAAGTCCTGCTGCGGTCATCATGTCTGTAGCTGAAAAGCAAATTGTCCAGTGCTAATAATTTTAGATTCTTCAGGGACTGTTGATATGGCATTGACAAGTGTTGATTATATATTTTTTTTGTTTCCTCAAATAGCCAATGTGCCTCTTGGGCAGCTAAAAAAACTCTGATGGGCTGGACCTATAAACACCGGGCGATGTGTTTTTATATTTTCTTCACACTTCAGTGAATACTGATGATTTTGCTGCGTTGGAAAACATTATGAGAGATCTCTGACTGTCTTACTGCTTGGTGAAATCTTGCAGTTTGAAGAAGATGATACTAAGTTGTTTGCCATGGAGCATGTGCTAATACTGCAACATGTGGCCGACATCTCAAACTGTTGAAAACCTCATTGGAGCCCCAATATCCTAATGCAAAAGATCAGCCTGTGTCCAGAAATGAGCGACCAGAGAAAACATTAACAAGACAACCAAAATGGAAAAAGGAAAAACTGATGGGAGACACCATTGCTAATCATGAAAAGTGCTCGCTTCAGTCTTTTTTTCTTTTATAGGACATTCCTGTTAGGGATTGGACCATCAGATTTCAAACTGACCAATGAGGGATGCATCTGAACCTCACAGGTGGGATGAATCAGCTGATGTTTCCTTGAGAGTTGACTGGCGTTCAAGACAAATGAAACTATTCCAACGGCACTTTAATTCGACATTCACAGTGCTTTTAGTATGTCCAATCTGACAGCTTTCCCTGTTTATTTAGCCTTTTCCAGATGCACCCAAATAAAAAACGAGGCAGCACTAATCTGAAATAATGGTTAAAGTAGTAAAGTATGAAAATTGCTTTAAATGAATGGCACTCTCTTAAAAAAATATCTCATTACAGAGCTAGGTAATATGCTAGAACACACTTTAACAGCTTCTCAGATTTATTTCTGAGTTGTCCATTGGTCCCGCAGGAGCCATGCATCCTGGGTAACAAGATAGAGGCAGCATTGTATGAAAGAGGCTCTATCTGTTTCCCCGGTGAAAACGTGGGTTGTAAAAACCTGATCCTGCATCAGCTGAAGGAATAGCAATTTTTTGTGGATAATAAGTAAGAATGAAAAGATAGACGTCAACAGACATCAGTACAGCTTAAAGACTGATAGTAGGAAGAAACAGCTAACCAAAGTTAAAAAATATGGCATAAATGTTCAAGACAAATAATAATATTAATGTAATTAATATAATATAATATAATATAATATAATATAATACAGAGGTTAAAGGAGTTGAAATACCCTGGAAAGATCTTTTCATAAATCTGGGCTGGCTCTGCAGTAAAAAGATGAAATTGAAGTTGGTGCTGTATGACCAGAGCAAACAGCTTAAAAGGTAGAAAACCTACAACAACCAATATGCAGTGGACAATGCAAGGATAAACCGGGCCACGCTCTGGTTGGTGCGTGACATGCTGCGAGTCGGGCGGTGTTTGATTTTGGCTTGTCCATTTGGAAAAAGTGGCAGTCTGGTTGCAGACTTTCTTGAATTACAATAAACAGTACACATGTTTCTGAAAACGTTTGAGATGACAAACAGGCAATGCAGTAACAGGATCGTGACTCATAACTCATGTATCACTGCCTCATCTTCTGGGTACAACACTAGTTGAAAGTTTTGCTTTAAATGTTGGAACAGTAAGTGTATAAGCATACCTTTCAAAAATGTCGCTCTATGCTTTAAATTTCTTTTTTTAAAACATTATTTTATGGGCTTCTTGCCTTTATTGACAGGAACAGCTGAAGAGTGACAGGAAAGCGAGGAAGGGAGGGTGGAATCAAACCGGTGCTACTACAGTACAGACAGCTGAGCTGCCCAGTCTAAGAACCAAAAATCTGATTCAGCAGATTGGCTTGAATGACTTTGAGTATGAACCTCTTGCCCAATGTCAGCTGGGATTCTCTCCAGCACCCTGCGACGACAAGCAGGGTTATGGAAAATGGATATTATACAATACAGAGAAACCACACCACCACCACCACCACCACCACACCTATAACCGCTCACTCAGCTCTAAATTGGGAAAAGGTACAGCTAAATGAAGTCTGGAAAAAGTTTTTGACATTAAAGCTGCTATGTGCAGAAGTAGAAAATGTCAGAGTTTGGTGCTCTGCAGTGGTCATGTAAAAAAAAACAAAAAAAAAACCTGGTTTGCCTAATTTGCCTGTACGGAAATGTTTTCTATCTGAATAATTTGAAAGTCACAGAAAATAATAATAATAATAATAAAAAAAACATAGTGGTTTTAAATACTAAATAATACAATATGTGGAGCTCAAATACAGCAAAGTGCACACATTTTCTAAGTAATGTAATTTGTTAGCTCTCCTGCAGCACTTTACAAGCTGTACAGCTGAATTCTATTGTGGATTAGTCAGGCAGTGTCTCATTTGCAGGATGATGATGGGCAGAAAATTACCCGTTTCACACACCTCCGCTATTTATTTAGGCTACTATTTCCACTCCGAAGAGCCAAATGATAGAAAGAGAAGATGAGTGAGTGTCTGTCAGACAGAGATGCCTTTATACATAGCATCCATTAACCTGCAGCTCTGACACACACCGGCTCACCAAGAAACTAGAAGCTCAGGTTCAGGCTTTCAAAAAAAAAAAGAAAAAAGAAAAATTGCATTTTTTTTTACTGCAAGGTTTTTTAACTTTAAGTCTTCTGAAAACTTTCTGACAAGTCTTCATATTGGAACGAAAATAGAATACATGATACCCAATAGTGTAATTATGGCTCCTGTATGATGATTTCTTTAAAGCCCCGGCGTCTTGATAACACCTAAGGAAATAATCATCGGAGGAGTTGCAAAATTCTTCCAGGAATTAGGTCACTTAGTCTTCAGAACGAGAATCCTCTGTGGAAGAAGCCACCACCCATCTAACTGGAGACTGTCGGCTCTTATTACAGTGTAAGTAGGTCAATGACAATCAAGGAGCATTAATGAGAGATACTACAGCTGACAGCTGATGACCTCTCTTATGGGCCAAATGTGAGCTTGTTTGTCTTATATTAATAGAACCGTCTTAAAGTGTCCTACTTGCAATGTTACAGAATCTTTACTGTGTTACCAAACTGTGAGATCCTCCTTGGGGGCCACAGAGCCTGGCTCATTGCAGAGGGTGCGAGAACCCGTAGTGGGACCTGTAATGGAGATGCAACACAGATCCGAGGGAAAATCTATGGAGAGGGAACAGAGGGAAATTCGGGTTACAGAGAGGTGTGCTCTTTCAAAACCCCGGACAGTGCCATGGATTTATTATTAAACAGCAGCCCTCTGACATTTAAGCAGCACAACTGCTGATCAGAACCATTTTACAAATACTTTGCTCAAACCTCAGATAAGGGATAAAGAAGTCAGATTAAACAAGGATGGACGGCAAATGCATCAACAGTTTGACCTTCAGTGATACAGACATACACAGTACAGTATTCAAGCCACACACAGCAACAAACTACAAGTGAGCAAGCAATGTGTGGTCCTCCGTTGCTACATTGACCAAGTGGACTTGGTGGTTGACAAATCAAGCATGAACAACAAAGCTATTTGTTATAACTGGCATCTATGACAAATAATGGTCATCAGACAGGAGCTAAATCATTCACACACAGCACAGCCTTCGGGAGCAGTCTGGGGTTCAGTATCTATCAGTTTGAATACAATTTAGCAAAAAGGATCATTGTTTCAGTTGCTCTCCTGCATACTGACCACAGCTACCTGCTCAGAACGAGCCACGTGCTCTGTGCTAACATTTTTTGCTTGTTTGTCTGGTATTGGACGTAGCACCAGGACACCAGCCAGACATGGAGAATTGAGTTGTGAGAGTGGGAAGAAGTCTGAGAGCCATGAGGCCACAGTTCTTTCTTTATGCTACAGAATGCATGGGTTTACAAGTAAGATGCCACTGCAGTAATGGCATCCTACCCCATCCGTTGACCCAGGGTCGGGTTTGTGGCGGCAGCAGGTTTTGCATAGCATCCCAGACGTCCCTTTCCATAGCAACACGTTAGAGCTCCAGGCATTTCCAGGCTAGTTGGGTTATATAGTCTATCCAGTAGTTTCTGGGTCTGCCCCGTGGTCTTCTACCAGTTGTACGTGCCGGGAACATCTCCAAACGAAAGCGCATCCTAATCAGGAGCCCGAACCATCTCAGCTGACTTCTTTTTAATGCGTAAGTTCTACTTTAGGCTCCTTTTGCATGTCTGAGCTGCTGACTCTATCTTTAAGGCTGAGCCCAGACACCCTACAAAGAAAACTCATTTGTACCTGCAATCTTATCCTTTCAGTCACTACCCAAAGCTCACAATGATAGGGTGAGGCTTGGAGCGTATAGACTGTAAAAGTAAGTCGGGTTTTACCTTCTGGCTTAGCACAATGGTCCGATACGATGTCTGCAATACTGCCAATGCTTCACCAGTCCGCTGGTCCACCTCCAAGACCAGATATTCTTGAACTCCTTTGCTTGGGGCAGCAACTCGCTCCATAACATTCCTTCTTTTATTCCACATTGTACCAAAGCTGTGGTGAGGTATACATACAGTAAGAGGAGGGTTCCCAAGTTTTGAAGGAAGTTGTGTGACACATTCGATATCCAACAAACATGCATCTCAGTGGGCATATGCAGCAAATTGTGTGTGTCACAAAGAACCACGACTTCTTGCCTCCCTGCATGAGCTCCCATAGAGCAGTGAAGCTTTACATAACATGGTACACACACTTTTGCCTTGCTGTCAGAAAGATGTATAGACCTCAGATGAAAGGCTTTCAGCCCAGTAAATGCTGTACGGGATAAATACACACAGTCAGGTACAGACACACTGTTGTTCTGCAGTCAACACACATATTTATTGTATTTAAGAATGATGGTCGATTTTCAGAAGTAGAAATATGAGAAGCCATTAATGAATCTAAATTATGAGGCCATGATATAATCTGTTTTATGCTTTAAAAGGGAAAATAGAGTCTTCATCATCTTTTATAAACTTCAGAGCATAAATAATTCATGTACTTTGTCTCAAATAGATCTTGATGTCAGATTATGTTTTTTTAATTTAGGAGTTGTGTTCTTTTTAAGTGTCAGATGTTTCTGGAACAAAATGATCTTTTTCTTTTCATTTTTGTTGTTGAGTATTGCTGCAGTATAAATCAGAGTTGTCACTGTGTTTTTTTTCTTTTTTTCCAGTTATTTGGGAGTGAACATAAATAACCAAAGAGCTTTACACAGGAACTCGAGGACAGAAAGATGCTGTCAGGACAATTTATCATCAGTTACGTGTGAAAATGACACACAGACAACATACACATCTGCTCACAGACCCAATCTGCTCACAGACTGTGTCTCATGCTGTTATACCAGCACTTTATCTCTTCTGGTCCTCAGTTTCACCTGACATCCCAGGTGTAAAATAATCCCTGATTAGATCACTGGAAGAAAAACCAGCAGGGCTCTGAATCCTGACGACCAGGATCAATAACTACTGATTTATATTCATACCTGTGTGCACACACACTCCTGTCTTGTTATACTTGTTGGGACCCTCATTGATTACATTAATTCCCTCAGCCACTAACCCTAATCTCCACCTTCACCACTCAGTGTCTCACCTTAATACCTACCATGATCTAAATCCTAATGTTCCAAGCACATACATTTTACATTAGTGCAAATTGATTTATTATAGTTAGCCATTCACGTCAGTGCAGGAGTTGGAAACGCCTCTGAGCATGGAAGGTCATTCTTGAAATGATCTCAGCTCACACAGGTACACTTGCTAACTTTTTCAGAGCTTTGGTGAAACCACAAAGACCCCGAAGAGAAATAAAAGACCAGCTGTCAAAGCCAGGGTAGTAATACAACCACCAAACATCCACACTCGATGACACCTGGACACTCGATGAAAGCTCACGTAGAGATAGACAGATTTTGTCACACATCTCAGATTCACGGCAAACATGAACATACTTTTCTGGAGGTTTTAATAATGCTTTAACTTTTTTTTTTCATACTGGTTTTATTGGTCTTGTTTAAGTGGACCAGAGTAATTAAAGTACGCCTCACTGTGAAACGCTCAAGACACGGTGGAGACCAAAACAGAGCTAAAGGAGGGTAAAAACTGAACATCATCCGATTCATCAGATCCCTGAAACATGGCACCACATCAAATGTATATAATATATATAATATAGTGGATAATAATTTGTGAAAACTTCCTGAAAATGTCACTAGTTGGTGATTCGAGGCCTCCATGTGGAGTACAGGATTGAGTGACAAATGACAAGCATGCGTCTTCACCCACTGATGTAATAACACAAAGAGAAAACACTGCAATTATCTAATAAGCAATTACTTATATAACCAGTGGCTTACAGGCATCACGCCGCAGTTCAGAGCTTACTTATTGAAAGTCACGATCATTCTGATCTCTTTTAGTTCTTGGAGCACAAACACTCACATGCCCACGTAAACAGTCGGCCTAAAAAGTCTACCCACGGTCTTCATGATTCACTTCCACATTCTGAGGAGCTCGAGTGAATAAGAGACAAAAGTGACGACTAATGATCCGAGATGTACTGTATGGGTTAACAGGTCTTTTCATTGCATATCAAACAGACCGTGAGTGCAGATCCGCCATCTCTAAAGAACCTTGCTCTTGTAATGCCATACGAGCATGCACCTACCCCACTGAGTTGGGAAGGTGTATGAGGGTTACGCTATGCTGTGGAAACTCGCTGCAGTGCACTTCATTATTAATTTTTCAAAGCTATAGGAACCATCCTGTGCCAGAGGGAAAGGGAGTTAAAGTTCAACTCTTCCATCCAGCAGGGTGTGAAGTCTCTTAACCTCAGTGCAGTACAGCTTATGAACTTCTACGTGGGCTGCTTTGAGACATATAGATAAGCTACTGGGTTAGCACACTGCTGATGTCGACATTAGATGTGAGTGATTGTTCGTTCTGAAGCAGACGACATGCAGATGTTCAGATTTTAGTGTAATGTAAGGATGGTGAAGATGAATAAAGATCCGACATAAGCTGCTATAATGTTATCAAAACCATACAATATTATAAACTTTATCTGTGCAGGAGAGTTCTGGAGCAGTTTCTGGGTAACTGAATGTGAAAAGAAGTCACATTTTCAGCACTTTTGGTCCTTTGAAGAACCTTTTTATGTTTTTAATAATAGTTTTTTTTTAGAATACTGATAACTGGTTCTTTAAGCCATCCTTTGCAACTATGTGACCTAGTTTTGATGAAAGCCAAAATTGGGACAGTTTAAACACCTTTTGAACAGAACAGCCTTTTTTTTGTGACCCTGAAGTATATACGGCTTCAACTATATGCCTAACACACTGAATACCTTGTGGCCATGTGTGGACATTGTTGTTGGGGTGTCATTTCTAATTGTAAAGGGTAAAATTCTTCAACTACTTTTTAGAGAGAGTAATTATTAATGTGGAAATATTTTATATGAGGTAACAAATAAACAGATAAACATCTAATCACTGGGGAAAAAAGAAGACTAAAAAGTACCAGCTTGTCTCTTGCATGCACGGGACCGCAGATCTGGAGCTTGATGAGAGTTTAAAAATGGTGAAATCCATCTCCACCTTCAAGAAAAAGCTGAAAACTAAACGGATTAAGTCTTATATAGAGAGCTTCAACCTCTGATAAAGCTACTGTTAGTATGTATGAGGACCATTTTGCCTGTCATCTAATGTCTGTTAATGTTTTATGTAGTGTATTGTCTTGTATTGTCTTGTTTTGTATGTATTGTATTGTTTTGTTCTGCATGTACACAGGCTTCCTCAATAAGCTTTAGATAGTTTCTACGGGAGACCTGATTCACACACAGGTATATAATCTTCTTTTCTTTTTAAGTTTAAATAATGACAATTACTGGATGTCAATATGTTGTCAGAAAGAAAGAAAGAAAGAAAGAAAGAAAGAAAGAAAGAAAGAACTTTACTGTAATGTTTCCATTGTTGAATTTAAAATGATATATATTCATTCAAATGCTTATATATAGTACCTTGAATGAACTGAAACACAAATACCATTTACACACAGTTCTTTGAATAACCAATAGTTAAAACGTTCCTCTAAGGCATCACCATGACTCTCATAACACAGTGTAATTGCATTTGCTACTTGTCCATCATCAAATGGCAGTCAAAGTTAGCAACTAGTGGGGAAATTGTCGTGCTAAGGAGCTGGTGGAGACCAAAACAGAGCTAATCTGATATAAAACAAATAGGCTGCTGTTAATATAACCATATTATCAATTTTATGTTGATAATATGTCAGCATTGTGTTTATGACTGGGGGCAAGAAATTGTTGTTACTGAGTTCAGCCCTGTTGTCAAAGTAAACTTACTTACTTGTCATGGGCCGACATTGTGTTAATGGTACTGAAGATTAAGGACCACACCAGCATGTAAACAAATCAAAGTGATTTGCAGGTACGTTTACATGCTGTTTGATTTGCTGCAGCTGAGCAGCTAAGTTAATAACCTGCAAAGCTTGTCACTTGCGTTCACCTGGCTTGTGTCTGTCTGGCGTGACGCCTGTAGCACTCTCGGACCCACTTGTCTGTTGGCTGGCTGGTTCTTTCTGTGCTGGCATAGACTATTTTTATGTTTCTCCCTCCACTGCTATAACAAGGCCTTTCTCCTCTGCTCTCGTTGGCTGCTTATCTTCTGTTACTGAGGTCGTCTTCTCAGCCAGCCATGATATTGGCCTGTCACCACCCCCGGTCTGCCAGGAATTGGCTTAAAAATAGTCCAACAACAGTGTTTAACTCTGTGAGTGTGTTGCAGATGTGATTACTGTAACTTATATACCATGGCCACTGAACATTCTGGATTCAGATTACTTGGAAGGTGTTGATTAACAGTAACAGCGACAATTAGTTAAACGTCTTGGACAAAGGTAATTTGTTCAATGATTACAACTATCAACTAAAAAAAAAAACATAGCTGCAGTCAGAAGCATGTAAATTTAATTTCAAACATGTTGGATATTTGGTTGAATCTGGACAAATCCACCAACAGTAGTAGGAGAAAAATACTATGAGGTAACCTGCAGGGCAGAGGAGAGAAGAGCAAAGAGGACATGTGACCAAAATGAACAGAAATAAGTCATAGGGAAGGGTGAGAAGGAAAGAGAGAAGGCAAACTAGTAAACATGTCTAAATTTGTCTGTGCACACAAAACTAGTGCAACACATAGCAAGTATAAAGAATGGACGTATACCTGTGACATTACCTGTGAAAGTTTTCTAAAAAGCTGTCGTGAAGCCTTAATATAATTCAAACAGGTGAGTTACATAAATATTCACCCTTGTCACGAATGAAGAAATTAGCTATAGATACCAAAATGTTCTTTGCACCAGGCTGTAAGCATTTTTCCACATATTTTTGCTGTGAAGTTTGGCATTTTAACATGGGGGCTTATGGAGATTGACTTGTTCTGTAGCCAGCCTCAAGTGGATGTTTGGGGGAGCTGCAGTTTTTGGCACGTCCATGGAGATTGCTGCTTAATGCATCACTGTTAATGTGTAAGGAAAGGCCCTCACTGTCTTTAGCCTCATCCAGGTAACTGACCCTAGCCTAACCTAAAACCCTGAAAGTCCTAACCTTCAGTCTTTTGAAGCAGTGGGTCCAGTGCTCATAAAGATAGCACTGCAAGTTCACAGATAGACTATGAAATGTGTAAAGCCTGATATCATCATCATCCGTTGTGTCATTGACGTTCTTTGTGAAGCTGGGTGGTCCACGGGTGTAAATGAGATCAAGATTACAGTTTTTTTTTTACAACCATATTTCCTGTGTTTAAGTCAAAACCTCAACATGTGAATATATGTATGCAGCATCAGATGGCTCTGAGGACTTTCCTCCTGCCCACATATGGCTCCACAGCTATAGCTCGACCCTAGTTCAGGTGGATCTCCAGGGATCTCACTGGCTGTCACCTCCTATCTCATCACAACCAGGTTGGCCCATATGGTCCTGTAGCAGGTGTCCTCCTCTCTGTCACCTTTGTGCACCACATCCCCCCTTTCGAACCTGGAAACTCAAGTGTATTCCATACGGGACGCATATGCCCAGCAGAGGAAGTGGCTATTTTAAGGAACTGGTTATATGTGAGAAAAATGTTCACGTTTTTGTTTATTTGAATTCATTCAGGAAACAGAAAATGTGGAATATTTGTTGGCTTGGTGACTTTTTGAAATTCTTTACTGTTCTTCTGTATCTGCTGAGTAATATTAGGAAGAATAATAAGAACGCTTGAAGGTGGCGAACTCCAGCCAAATTCTCTATACCCAGATCCATTTTTCCTCTTTTGCTTTACTGGTCCTGTCAGATGCAAGTTGTATTTTCATGCCTCCTTGGCATCTTTCCTCTCGCCTCTTTTTGTTTTTGTTCTTGCCTTTGGCTGATGGATCTGAAAGGTTGGTGAAGCTTGAGCCAAATAGATTTCTGTTCTGGGGCTAAGATGGTTTATTGAGTAGAACTTTCTACCTGCTGGGAAGCTGTCAATATGCCAAAGTTTCGAAAGACCGCCTTTGATATGTTACTCTATTCCATTCAACCTGTTGGTAAAGAAAAGGCTGTGTGTGTAATTTGTCAGAGTGGATTTACACACGTGGCGGTTATTGTTTTGGTGGAAAAACAAACCCAGTTTTTGGCCCATTAATTTGGCAAAAAATTAATAAAGAAATACTTAAAGGTTTGGCAGACTGTACGAGTAACTAACTAATTATTTCTCCTCACTTTGAAATAAAATGCAATATGCCAGGAAAATTAATGTCTAAATAGACAATATAATTGCAAGACTGTCTTGGCATTTTGAGAAGCCAAAGGTGAGATAGAAGTTAAAGACCGATTTTTGTGTCCAGATGTGACTCTCATATTGATTATCCTTGTGCCATTTAAGGTGGAAATAGTGAGGAAATATATTTAAAAGCCTTTAGCAGGAATGGTGTGGGAGGTCCATACCATTGGTGGCTTGAGTTGGTCGCAAATATGCCCTTTTCAAATGGAAAATTACATTTTTTTACCATAACACATTTTCTAAAATTGTTGCTGATGCTGAATAAAGGAGGAACACCCAAAATAACTCCAGTTGGATCTTTATAAAAGACTTGCTGTTTGTATTTCAGTTGATGATGCTCTTAATCATAGTCATCCTTCCTCCATCCCTGAAAGCACATGAATATATGCTATAGACAGGTGACAAACTGAAGGAAAAATTGGCATAAAAGTGTCTCAGTAAGGTGTTGGGCCACCATTTCCGACCAAAACAGCTTCAATGCTTCTTGGCATTGATTCTGCGAGTCTCTGGTACTCTACTGGAGGAATGAACTACTTCTTGTCATACTCATGAAACCATTCAGTGACTCCTCATTCCCTCTGGATGGGAGAATTATTATCCTGCAGATGGGATCCCATCAGGATAGACGTGTTTCATCATAGGATAAAGGTCAGGACAACTTTGTATTCTTTGCAGTGGACCCAAACCGTACCAGTAAAATTCCCCCTACAGTTATTCGCTTTATGCCCACTTGACAAGAATATGTTGAAGGATGACTCATCTGACCACATCACTGCTTTCCACACCTTTGTGGACCAGTGTCGAATGAACTCTCGAATGTGCATTCATCTTTGTAATGAGGCCTTTATGCACTGCAGCCCTAATATGATATCGTCTCTGCGTAATTGTCGACAGACTGTTCCTGTTGACAGTCTGATCACATCCTGCACTGACATTCTCAGTCACCTGAGGAAGAGTTGCTCTTCTGTTTTTTCATACTTATTGCTCTAACGTCTGACCTTAATTACTGATGTCTTTCCCATAGCGCTAAACACTATTGTCACTTCAGTCACTGTTCCTATTGAAACATCAATGTGTTGTGCAGTTTCTATTACTGAAGCTGCTGCCACCCGTGTCCCAACAAAGAACCATCTTTCAAATTAATTTCCCGTTGCCATCGTGATACAAAATTTTGAAATAACTGGGTTTTCAAACACGTTAACTAGTTAATTGTACCATGCAGTGCACCTGTGTTTTTTGTTAATTTATTCAGACCTTTATTTATTCGGACCTGCTGTTATTGTTTCACTTCTCCTACTATTATTTTCTCCATTCATCTGGTTTTGCGCAGTTCATGTCCTTTTATCTGTTGTTGCTGTTGTTGTCTCGTTTCATGTAAAGGGTTTAGAAGTACCCTCTTATTAAAATACATTCTACAAATCCTGTTGCATTGCTTTATACTGCAATAACAGCTCTCAAAAGACAAGGCAAACACAGAATAAAAGAGAGGAAAATAGTCAAGTACAAAAGAGACCATGAGAGTTCTGCTACATTCAAAAGAAGGAAGAAGAAAAGAATCGGCATTGATCCTGGGGTCAATTTCTCTGATCCAACAAAAACAGTGAAGTGTGAATCCTTTACAATTGGACATACTGCCTGGTGTAATGAATCATGGCTCCAGTTATTTCACACTGATGGGAACACTGGGGAAATGGATTCACACGCAGAAAAGTGCTCAGAGGCTTTGTTAATCACAGTAGGAGTCATTCTTTTCAATCTCCTCCTTCCTTTTATTTCCTACTCATACCGAGGTACCTAACACTCCCAATTAGATTAAAGGCACCAAAATGTTCTGCACCTCAGTTTCTTTTGTTTTTAATGCACAGAAAGTTGAGACTGAAAATCCAGACAGCTCTAATGAAACCGATGGCTTTCACTCAAAAACTGCTGTACTCAGCTTATGCACAGCTTAGTTCTTTGCATCATAATCCAGGAAATCCAGGAATCCAAGAAAAATCAAGGTTCATGTGTTGCCATATTGACAGTTTGTGGTTTGGCTGTAGAACAAAAATAAAAAGCCAATTGTAAAGGGTCCATATCACTTTCATGTAAAGGTCTCCTTTGGATTTTAGACCCAATCTGAAACGAGCCTGCGAAAAGCCTATGGAATCCAATGTGGTTAAAACTTAATTAAAAAGAAAAAAGCAAACAACAAAGTCCCGGTGTGAACATGTAATCGATCCGAACAGAGCAAGAGCTCCAACGCTGGCAGCAACATGATGCTCCATCAATTAATGAGCAGCCGAGATTCAACAGAGTACCATTTTTCCTTCACTTTGCCGTTTGCACACTGTCTGTCTCTACACATTTTTCTCCTGTGGCACGTCACGTGATCAGAGCGGCTAGGTGATCCCCTCACATCTAATCAGGTATCAGACTTAAAGCACTGCACTGCACTCCACAACCAGCAGCTCAACAGAAAACAATATAAGCATGTAGAACACAGCACACAGACAACTTTACCATCTGCCTGCGATGTTGTCAGTCGTATTTAACCGTATTCTAATAATAAAAACAAACACGAGTGCATGTGTAGGAACCAAGACAAAGAATAAAACCTGGATATTGTTCTGTAAGCTGCATCAAAACTTGATAATAAGGTGGAATACATACAATATAACACAGAGTTCAAACAAAGCAACTTTTGTTATGAGCGATTATCAAATGAAGGTAGAAAAATATCAGAGACAGAGACATTACTGTGGAGTTTCAGTACTGGACTACATTCATGAAACCAGTCAGTCTAATTAGCTTTACCAGGTGACCAAGTGGAAAATGTCTTTTCTACAGTGAACTAATAATTTTTTGACATATGGATTTTTACATATTAAAGGTTCAGTGTGTAGGATTTAGTGCTATCTAACAGTGATGTTGCAAATTGCAACTACCTGAACACCCCTCACCTCACCGTCTCCCTCAGCATGTAGGAGATACTATGGAGGCCGCAACAGGCCCTCATGAGAGTTAGTGTCTGTGTTTGTCTGTTGTCCAGGACTCTGTGGAAGAGGACCCTAGTGCCATCTAACAGTGATGTTGCAAATCTAAAAGTAACAAAAACACATTGATTTAAATTTTCAGGTGATTATACACAAACATACTTCCATTTCTGCCATATTCTGTAAATAGATCTCCCCAAATCGTACACACTGGACCTTTAAGGTAACATTTTATAAGTTATCTACCAGAAATCATTTTAATGCTACATGGATGCATACCAGGATATTTGTCATTATATGAACCAGCTGGACGTGTGTTACTCTAATAATAAATAGTATAATAGCATCATTTCCCAGGAACTATTCGGGTTGTTGTTGCCTCTACAGAAAGCAATGCCAGGTCAAAGTGACTTTATCAGGATCCTGAGATTCTTTGGTTTTCTCTAAAAGCCCATTTCTAAAGGCCAAACAATGCAGACTACAAGTCACACCATGATGCCGAACCAAAGAGAGAGATGAAATAACTATTTGACCAGAAGTAACTTGTGTGGCTTTTTGGCATACATTGGATTGGTGATTGGTGTCTTTGTCATTCCCACTCTGTTCTTGCACTATGTAACTCTTCAAATCAAGCACTTGGAGCTGGTGGTTTTTGGAGAAAAGAAAAATAAGTTTTTGTTTTCTGGTTATCTCTCTGATGTCCTTTTCCGGCGCTGTACATAAACTGTCTTACTATAGCTGCTATATGTGCGCTAATGTGTTCTAACACTGGGGGACGATTACTGTTTGTTGACTATTTCCTCAACCATAATTTGAATAATTTCTAGACTATTTGTTTATGTTTAGTTCATGAAGCTCCTTTCAACAGTGTTTATACAGTATTGAGTGTTGAGACAAAGATGATGGAGCTGTTGATTATCCCTCCAGTATGTTTGAGTATCTGCTGCTGCTGCAGTGATGGTGTATACTCACTGTTTGAATCTATAACTGAGGGCTTTTTTTTCCCAGTCTCAGTAATAGATTTTATGGGACTGAGAAATCAAAACCATTTGTCAACATCGACAGTTGTGCCGGCTGTAAAAGCAGGGAACCTCCTGACATGCTGGACTGACTTATGAGCTTTTGGGCCTTTTGAGGAAGACAAAACCTCTCGTTTCTCAGTCTTGTTTACTGAATGTCTGGCTATTTTTTAACCTTTTCCTCCTCAAGCCAAGCACGTCTCTGTCACGTCACGACTGTCTTTTCTCCACGCGACTTCAAACCCCACCGGGAGCATTTCGGATGCAGAGCATTTTGCTGAACTCACTTTGACATTGACTAATATGGCACTAATTGCAGCCGCAGTGCACACGGAACATGTTGCATCCGTGTCCGATCGAATTTGGCCATGAGACATCTACCAGTTAAACTCAGCAAAGCAAATGAAATGTCACAGTGGTGTCTGGGAAGGTGCTTAGTCAACTTTATCTGCTATATATATTTATTTATTTATTTAAAAAAGTCACAGCCACGGATGTCGTTCAGCTCAGTTGGTAGAGCAACCGCCCGATGTACGAAGGCTCAGTCCTTGCCACGGCAGCCCAGGGTTCGAATCTGACCTGTGGCTCTTTCCCGCATGTCATTCCCCATCTCTCTCTCCCTGTCACTCTTCAGCTATCTCTATACTGTACTAGAAATCTTGAAAAGGCCACAAAAAAAAAAAAATCTAAAAAAAACAAGCCACAGTATTGTGATGGCAGAGCTTAGAGCAGTGTGTGGTCACTTAAGTGAGAGTCACAGTGGCTGAATGAGCAAGTCTCTACCAGTGATGCAGATTAAAACGGAAGGCTGGAAGTTACTGTGGTGAAGGAAGAATAGGTAAATGTATAATGGACTTTTTTCACAGCAGCCATGTGGACATGCAATAGTAGAGTAAACACAGGTGTCACTAATGATACTAATTAAGAAAGGCTCTGCTTTTGTATGTCCAAATGGCTACTGTTGGAAACCCAACGCCATTAATTGTAAGAGCGGGAAGTACTTAAGTGTGGTGAGATTAGTGACAGCATGGAAGACATTGGGCAGACAATTATTTCATTTCATGTTGTGCCTAGGACTGCTAACTGTCACCTCTGTGTATACAGTATACAGAGAATGGGAGGTATGAGGTGGTCAGCAAGAGCTTCAGCCTTTCCTCACCAGAAAAACAGAAGTCTAGGTCATTTGTGCAGACAGCTTATTACGACTCATATTTTTTTTATTGTTAGGCTTCAACCTTTACTTGGATGTCTGGAAAACCTTTTTTAACCTGCTGGTACACGCCCCAGTCATAGAAATCGGCAAAGATGTCGGTGGAGCTGAGCATCCTACTTCAACGTGACCATGCTGTTAGTTACACATAACTAAAAATCTTAATATAATATTAACAAGTGAGACACATAGAAATTCAGACTCAGCACTGTTGTCGTGAATGGGGAAATTAGCTATAGAGGCCAAAACTGGGCTGTAAAAATGTTTATTTCTGCTGTGAAGTTGGACATTTTAATATAGGGGCTTATGGAGATTGACTTGTTTTGTAGCCAGCCTCAAGTGGCTGTTTGAGGAACTGCAGTTTTTGGCACTTGACAGTCACAGAAGTTGCTGCTTTGTCCCGATCCTGGAAAAGATGGGGAAAAAATGGATAGAAAAGAGGAAGTCTTGTCTAAAACTAACCCATCTCTAACAACATCACAACACTGACCACATGAGAACAAACGTCCGGTATGCCTGTGGCTGTTACGCTCCAACGGTCATCTATCATCTATTTTGGGAGTCATTAGCAATCAGCGTATTCAGTCGTGGAGGTATGATGATGTGTTGTAATAAACGTGTGTGTGTGTGTGTCTATTGTAAAGAACTGGTTGAAAACATAATGTGTTATGATTTCCGGGCAACAAGAGCGTTTCCTCCTGTGGCTCTGTTCAAATCTCTCTGTCAAGGAAATCATTACCTGCAACGCTGTAAAAGTCTCCTCTTTTGCCAGCTAGATGTGTGTTGTGTTACTGTAATATTTCTCAAAATGCAATTTCACCTGTTGGCATTCATTGATATAGAACGCTGTGGAAAAGTGCTGCTCTGACAGTTGATCCCCAGGGCGGCTTGAGTTGAAAATTAACGGCTGCTGAACTTCTAAAGAGGTGCATTCAGAAAAGTGAAAATGTTTATTGCTTTAAAATATTGATTACTCGACACTCAATCATTTCTAAAGCCTTTGTGTGAGGCCTTATGAACAATAATGTTAAATATGCTGTCTTCTGGAGCTAACTGCCATACCTTGGGGGGATGGGAAGAAAAATAATCTCTATTCTTCTCAGATCTTTCTTATTTTCTACATCTTTTGAAAAGGCACTTGCAGTAAAGCACTTTTATTTCAATTTGCAGTCGTGCTGAACAGTGTTTGCAGGCAACACATTTAAAGACTGGATACAAAAATATATCCTGTTGCTGCCTACAGGTACAGCAGATAGCAAAGTGTCTTAGATGCAGGTGCACGAAAGGTGACAGTAAGCACAATTAACGTGAGCAGAAAGCATCTCGGCAAACAACACGAAAAGCTGGGAGAAAGGAATCTGGTCCAGCTGCTGCTTTCTAGCTGCATGAAAACTAATGTGCTACTACATAATTATATGTATTTATGACACACCCCTTCACCGCTATGCACTGCGGGTAATATCTAGTTTCTTGCGTCTACCTTCTGCTGAACATGGTTAGACCCAGGACCAAACAACAGGTTTGCTACTTAGCAATCTAGTCTATAAATCACCTCAGTAGTACGTCATTCCCGCCGGCTCAGAGACCCAGTCTTGACAGGCAGCTAAGACCGGTTCTGTTTGGCCTTGGCAGATTCAGTTAGCAGCAGTTAATTAGCTAGTTATCTACTTAAGCAAGACGTGAAAGCAAAACTAGGTGCCAATCAGGAAACTCTATAAATCACAGAGAGTTGAAGCTGAGCAGCCGGAGGACATCGGAGAGAAAACCCAGCAAATATGTTCTGTGTAAAATCCAGATCCACAAAAATCAGTGAATAATGTCAGAAAGTTGTGCTTTTGTTACAAAACTAGAGATACATGTAGCCTCAGAATCACTCTGGTGGCATCCTAAAGGAAAAAGTGTCTCGTTGGATGCAAATTTAGTAAGAGTGAGTGCAGGATGAGTCATCACCAACTTTTAAATCTCTAAAACAGCATCAATAATACCTGGATATACCTCAAAAATGACTTTTTTGTCATTGTCAGGTCAGATACTGGTGTACACGTGACATCTAGATCCAGATGTATGCAATGAAAACACGAGTTTTGCAGTGAAGAACAACAGATTTGCAAACATCATTTGAGGCATCACTGTCTTCAGTAATATGCATTAATTATAATGTAATCTGAGCACATCAGGAAAACGTTCTGAGCGGAGAAAGAAGGGGAGCACACTGTTCTGAAGCCTTTCAGGGCGGTTGTCTGGCTCATGTTGCACAAACTAAAAAGAGCTTTGAAGATTCACATCTGAACACAAAACACAGATTATGCTACTGCTTGACATTATGCAGAGGCTAACCGCAACTCTGCGGCGTAATTAAAGCTCCGGGGGAATAGGAAAGAATTTCACCCTCTGCTAGAGGTGATGACATTATAAACTCACTGCGCTTCAGAGAGACTTCTTGGTTTCACACTCTTAACACAGCGGAGCCTTTTGTCCTAAATCTTAAAAAAAGCTGAATCTGTTGTGGTATTTATATAACCTGATGGATGCAGTGCTATCTTTATATCTTTAAAATATATGTGTTCTTTTATTTCTAAAGTGATGATAGTGCATTGGGTGTGGTACTATATAATCCAACTTTACCTGTTCTGGTACTGGACTATGTGTTTGACGAATGCCTCTGTACAGACGTGTTGAAATGTTAGTCTGCTTGCACATTTCAAGGCTGGAAATCAATCACTGTGTTCCAGTCCCCTTGTTCCCCTTTGGTAGTTTGCTGATTTCGAACTGAGAAGCACCTGATTCAGCTGCATGCTGCTGAAAGATGTGCAGAGAACCCTGTTTCAAGATTTTTTTTCCAAGAAAAAAACCTTTACAGCATCATTAAAATGTATTATAGTTGCGTTAAGGTACTCATAGCACTTCGATGGGGTTAGGGAAAGATTGTGGTCTTGGTTTTATACATCAAAGGTCCGTGATGTTGCCTAAGCTTAACCGCAAACAGTACCCAGGATGCGAGCTGGTATCTAGTAGCGATGTAATTGGGAATACAATATGTAATTTCTAGGCAACGTGGTTGTGTAAGAGTGCTCGGGGAAGAAAACGAGTACTTGATGATTAGCAGGACAAAAGATGTGGCATTTCAATGACTGTATTCTAACATCAAGACATGCATAACTGAAATATATTAATTTAAAAGTGTTGTAAGCTGTGAATCTTTGTTTTCTTTCTAGCTCTCGCTGGCCACTGGATTTTCTGCATTTGGGTGCTGGAAAACTAATGTTTGAAAACACTCACGGGATCTTCAAGCATCTGGGTTGGTTCTATCTTACATCAACTCTACTTTTTTGGTTATAATAATAAGAAATAGTAATTGAGATAATGGACTGAGAAATACGCCATCACCCTGCAAATCATTTCTTAAAAGTTATATTATAAACTAAATGAAATCTTTTGCAAATTTTGAGACATTTATTATTAAATATGTGTATTTTGATGGTTTAAAAGTTGAGGAGTTGGAGTTTAAACCTGTCTCGCTGTGATGTCAATGTGACGTCACACTGCTGACTCAGATCATCTCACTAGTCTTTACTACAGTGCCTGACGAGGCCCTGCCCCCCGGGCAGTACGAGTCATCACGTTGCTCGTCCGCCATGCTGACGCAGTGGCATGTTTACGCCACAGGAGCTGTTGGCATCGCAAAGCTGTCACCGACATCTCTGCCTCTTCCACCGTCTCCCGCCTGTGTCTGAACTTCTTACTGATGCTGCGAGAAAAAAGAAAAACGCGAAGGCAGATAGAAAAACAACGTCCTCACCCAGCACATAGCCATCATGCTTACTACACATCCTGTGAGCTGACCCAAGCGACTGTCATTTCTCTGAATGTTGAGTAAAGAAACATGTTACAGTCCACTGATTTCCCTTCACTTCCTATACGAATTAACTGTGTTCAGGGTGCTGATAACAATCCAGTCCATTAATACTGCCTGTGGGCTGTGTGTAGATGTGAACACCATAAATTAAATGTGTTTTCTTTTGCCCTTATTTCCCTCACGAGGTCCTGTACAAAAACCTATTTTGGATGAAAAAATGTCGTCTATAATTAAAGGTTAAGTGTGTAAACATATCTTCACCCTGTCAACATAGAAAAACCTAATTAATTATACAACCATATTTTATGTTGTTAATCATTTTTGAAGCACAAATTTAATGTTTTAAAAAAAATAAATCTCTATAAGCTGAATGTTTACAAATTCTATTCTGATACTCAATTTCCTCCAGAATTAGCAATCTTGTGATCTTGTGATTAACACAATTTCAACCAATCCCTGCAGTTTTAATCATCTTGCATTTCTACAGATCTCTCAAATTTTTAACTAAAAAAATAAAAATAAAATCGCCGGACTGGAAGAAAGCCTGTCAGTATCACAATCACCAAGCCCGATCAATATCAAACCTCGTCTCATCATTTTAGGCGTTGTCCAACATCACTCCAATCAAACATATCAAAATAACCATTCTCGGAGTTATAGCACCCAAACTGAACTACCTCTAATATAACACCTTAAACTACCCATTTGGTTTGTGGAGCTTGCCCGAGCTGCGAGATGGCATAATACCACTAAGGGTTACAATTACAGGTATTATAGTGTCTAGTTGGGAATTAGTGTTTGAAATATTGGACCTTGAAATACGAAAAGGGCATCATTATTTCAACCCAGACAAAATTCAATTTAATGTTACGTTACTCTTAAGGTTTTTACAACATCGAGCTGCACGGCACAGGACCACAGGAGCTTTGGCCATACCCAGAGCATTAAAAGAGTTGTGCTTTGGCCCCCGTTAATAAAAAATGAAATTAAAAAAAGCAGCATGTTAAATGGCCTGCTAACTCCCCCCATATTTTGCTGCAGTCGACCTTTTATTAGTACAATTTATTTTTTACAACTTTTTTTTTTTGTAGGGACTGATAACACCTCCAAATTCTCCTGGTTTTTCCCACAATTAAAATAATTAGAATATTACATTTGTTTTGAGCTCTTACATTTATACCCAACCTGATATAAAAAGAGGAACCATGCATGCATCTTATGTCAAAATTAATCTGTCTGTATGCATCTAATGTTTTGCTGTTTTGAGTCATAAGCTGTATGCTTATGGTTAGCTGTCATGCCGAAGAAAAAGCTTTCTAAAGAGCTCCAGGAGGCTTACCGCTTCATAAAGTAACCAGCAAAGATAATGCCTTGTTCATTGCTTCCGTTACTGAAAGGGACATTCGGTAGCTAGGCAACCACATGAAAATGCCTACGGTGCATGTCCACGTGTATGGACGTGTGGTTCAGTTGGTCCTGATGTTGTTTGACATCTTTCAGAGTTATCTTATTTTATTGGAACAATAGATATGGAACACCAAGAGCAAACCCACAGCTTCAGATGGACCGCAAAGCTTCTGAGAGGAATGTGCATTTCGGTCCATGTGAGTAACAACAACAACAAAAAAGAAAAAAAAAACAAATTGAAAAAGTGAATTAAATGATGATTGGAGAGCAGCTCTGGAAGTGATATTGACTCAGTTCAATAGTTTCTTTCATTGAAACTTTCAAGAACGCCGGCAGCTGAGTTTTTTCCGCTTTCCATTAAACAGAGTGTAACTACAGTACGTGGCTTGGCTTAACACTGGTGTTTTTTATCAGAGAGTCATATTTTGCCTGTTGGTGCAAATTGCATCTCTTCAACCAGCCCTGTAATAACACTGATTCCCCCCTCCTCCCCTGTGCCCCATCAACCTCAAGTTTCTTGCAATGATTTAGGATTTTTCAGCTTTCTCTTGAACGTGACAAAATGTCTTCTGACTGTTATTAGCCTGGTGTTCCTGCGTTTTCAAATCCTCCCCGTGGCTGCTTCAGCAATGGAAATTGTTCCTTCCTTTTTACGGGGAAATTATGTTTTTATGGGATTTTGTGAAAGCACCACTGGTCCCTGAGTGTTATGCCAGCAGAGAGAAACTTTCAAGAGGGGTGAAGAGAGGACGCGAGGGAATAGAAAGAGCACAGGGCAGAGAAACGAAGGATGTGGAGAGGAATGGAGAACAGGCGATGGGAAGGAAAGGGAGAACACAGGGAAAGAGATCGATGAGCTGTGAGGAGGAAGGACATGCGAGCAGAGGAAAAGAGGAATCAAAGACACACAAGAGGTCGTAATGCTAATCCACTCAGATCCCTGGAGCCAATGCCACAGTCAGTGCACTTGGGACAGCAGAGGCTTCGTGTGGAGGCGTCAAAGAGGAAGCACAATGGAAGGGGAAGTCAAAGCTGCAGCGATAACAGCCACAAACAGAAGGACTGACTTAAAATGAGGAATTATAAGATGTGTGCAAGTAGGACCTTGAGTTTCAGAACGAAAAGAAACAAGCTTAAAGTGGAGTGGACACTCAATTTCTGAGGCTACAAATAAAGAAAGACTTCTGGAATCACTTAACTTCTCACAAAGCAAACAAGTCACAATAAATCAGGATGTAGTCTCTTGAGGGCCCAAGGCATCTTGGCACTAAAAATCACTTTTGATGCATTGGTTTATTATAAAGTTTGTCCCAAACAAACTCAGTTAAGCTGAGAAACTTCGTTAAAACTCCTGAGGAATAACCACTCTGATAGATTAGGCAATCGTAATGATCCATCAGTCCTGACAAGATTCTGCTGATAGAGACAAACAAGGCAGACAGACTGCTGAAAGTGAATCAAGCATCCTTTTCCTTCTCGCTTTCAGTACAATTCTTCTGCCCTCTAATTGCTTAACAGTCATATTTGCACTGTAACATACTGTATGTGTTGGTTTCTGGATATTTACTGACTGCTTTGGCTTTATTAGATAGTGGCATTGGAGAGATGACATCCCCTCAGACGGATCACATGGTTTGTAGTTGGTTTCTCATCCCCAAAGCCATAGGGGCGCTCTGTTAGACAAAACTCTGATAATTCAAATGTACTACCCTCCAACAATAACAAGCACAGTTTGTAATTTTTTAGCTAGAAAATTATTTTCAGCACTATAATAGGACAGGTTAAGAGGACCGGTGAGAAAGCAGGCAGTTAACCGTGAAGGTAAAATTACACCCGACACAGACACCTAAAGATGTTTGGTGGCAGATTATTCCAGCCAGTTATGAATGTAGCTCCTTTTGCTGGTTGCTGGACTTCATGCAAGTTTAATTTTTCAGCGTTGGGCATCGCTGTCCTTCCTCCGGCTGCAGGACTCATACATCGCTAACAGCACTGCTGCAGGAGTGAGAAGTCATAGGCTCCACTTTCACTTTCTAATTTCCTGGTTCCTCTTGATGTTCGATGATGAAGCAATGCATTTCTATCTTGGGGGCGCTGTTAGACCACATTAGCTGGATAATGGGAGAAACAGCCGTCTATGATTTGATTATCTTTTAATAGTTTTTTTAAAAGACAAAGTAATTAATAATGTATTCTTTTCTCTGAGCAACTTCCACAGCACTGACTATATCTGAAGGTGCAGTAAGAGTAGGAAGAGACGAGAGAACAAAAGTTAAACAAAACAACAATATGTTTAATATTTATGACTCAGCTCATTATAAAGTGATGATGCATTAAGAAAACACGTGGTAGCTTGAGGTGTTTAACCTTAATGAAACAAGATGGAGGTGGATGTGCCTTTTACAAACATCCTGTTAAAACTTCTGCAAAGTTCATGTTTCTATAATGATGCCAAGCTGCCAAGGCTTTAAGTTTTTTTTTTTTGTGTGTGTGCAGCTTTAAATAAGCAGCAGTATCATTGTCTCACTTTTACTGTGCTGAAATGTCTGGTATTTCATAGCAGTCTCATTAGCCGGGGATCATGAGAGAGATTCGGAGAGGAGGAAATATAGGCGAGACACTTCTGTCTCGACTTCAGCTCACACTGAGCTCGAGCCGGAGAGTCTAAACCGTCATCATCAGGAATTATTCCTCCTTGGAAGCCAGACAGTCTCTGATATGGATCCATTCCTAATCGTTTTCCATGAATTATATCAAAATAACGAGTGGTTATTTGGACTTACACAAAACAAAACCTCGGCTGTGTGTTTGTGCATTTGTGCATGTCAGAAAACCCTCAGGAAAGTTGATCAAGTGATTTTCTTAGCTGTGGCACACGAGAGCACCGTCTGCCTGAAGGCGTCTGGTAGGTGATAGGATTCTCCAACCATTAGACTCACTTGCCCAAGAATATTATTATTGATTTTGATCTTGAGCTACGGCTTATTGAATGCACCGACTTGTTTTTTCAACGGCAAACAGCAGTAGTGGGAGCTATCGTTCAGCACTAATGACATCATTTTGCAAGGATGCCTTCTCTCTCCTGAATGGGCGCCGTAAATATATTTATTTATCTCTCTCACAGGCAAGTTCGAGGGGGGAGAGGAGATTACCTGTCGAGATTATGCCCGATGATTAATGTTTGTTTGGGCAGCGCGAGATAATGCACATTTGATTTAATGACTAAAATGAATCGCTTCTTCGCAACTTGCAACTTCAAATAGCTTTTTTTTTGGTGGCAGGGGAGGTTGGGGCGGCTAAAATGTCAGAATTTCTAAACACAGGAAAGATTAAAAGACATAAATGGGCTAAGTAGAGCTATACCTCATGTTTTTTTTGACAGTAATGTCTTGTTCATGCTCACGTCTATGAAAATAGATATGAATATGGCTGAAGGGAAGAAATTATTGAGTCATATGTTTTTTATGTGCACAATATTGAATGATTGACATCTTTGACACCATTATGGCCATTTTCATGCACATGTTTACATGTTTACTTAATGCTATATGTAAGTAGTATGATGTCTCCATTTATATGAGAGTAGACGTTAGTTGACAAAAGCATGCTGCACATTTTTCCATAAAATCAGAAAATTAAAGTGTTTTAATTGGGACTTCCTCCCTCAGACTGTTTCATGTGTCTCTCAGCTACACCTGTTTGGGCTAGAGGCGATCATGTAGAAGGGCTCCAGGGCTCCATATGAATCAAACCCAATTTTATTTGTACAGCCCAAAGTCACAAAGTACATTTGCCTCGGAGGGCTTTACAATCTGTTCAGGGAGTGACACCCTCTGTCCTTAGACCCTCGGTTCGAGTGAGGAAAAACTTGCCCACAAAAACCCTTTAACAGGGAAGAAAGATGGAAGAAACCTCAGGAAGAGCCACAGAGGAGGGATCCCTCTCCCAGGACGGACAGACGTGCAATAGATGTCACCTGCAATAGATGGCATCTTCAACCAATTCGGTTCACCGACGGTTCGCCCAGGGCGCAAATGTGGTCAGGACCGGTGCTGGTTAAGATTATATTCAAAAACACTCCTTTGAGTCAGGAGAATCCATCTTGCCAGGCTTCAAGCTGTGGTTACAGACCAATCGGCCATCTTGCCAGGCTTCAAGCTGTGGTTACAGACCAATCGGCATCCTTTGAGAAACAACTGGAAGCTATGGCATGAGCCATGGGTGTGGTTTAACGCTTGGTATGTGTGAGAAGTAACACTGGTAGCTGCTGATGAGTTTAGCGTAGATGCTTCAGAACTAAAGAGTATTTTTTCACTGAAGACTTTTCTTGGTGGAAAATATATTTTCTCCAAACTGGCTTTGGTAAGAGTTCGAGTTAATGGTTCCTTGAGTTAATTGGTTAAAGTTCGCCCATGATGGACGATGGTTCTTTAAAAACAACATTACCCATGTCTGCAGTGCCCATCTGTATGCTCACAAACACTTTACCACATCATGTCAAAAATACTCACAGTTGACAGTCGATGCTTGTTCGCTAATTGCTTTAACTAACTGAATATTGCTTTAATTTGGGAAACGTGCCAGCTGATGGATTGAAATGCAATTCATGCATCCACACCAGAGGGAAGGCAACACTAAACTGTGGTTTAATCTAATACCATAGGAACTGTTGTCATTAACTGAAAGAAAAGAGGGTTGGAGGGTTGGAAACACATGCAGATAGCGTTTGTTCCTGCAGTAGAGCCTCAAGCTAATTTCCACGAGGACTCCCATGTTTTTACAACTATTTCCTCTGTGGCGCATTCCTGCCACATTAGTGGCATTTATATTAAGTGAGCCAAGAGGCTGCAGTTAGCTCAGACAACCAGAAGTGATAAACCACAACCCTGCATCAGACCTGCAGTTAGTTCTCCCCCATGAGAGGAAAACTACTAATAAATGAGTCACTCCAGCTGGTTTGCTCCACAGTGGCTGTAAAGTGGTGAGTTGAAGCGCTTTACCCGTAGCACCACAAACAAATCTGGTATGATCACTGTGTAATCTCTGTTCAGTAATGAAACATTTTATCTCTTGTATGATATAGGTTCACGTACATGTGTTTAGGAACATCCTACCATTCATATCGTATTGTATTCAAATGTATCTCATGGACAGAAGGAAACAAGGTCATCCACCTCATTGTGTCAAGTAATTCCTAACCAAAATAACAGAATTAGAATAAATGGTTGCACACCAAACTAACATGGTAGCTTCAAATACTTTTTGATAGCAAATGGAGAATATAAGAGCACAAACCTTATGATTTGAGTTTTCATTATGCTTAACGTGATATTGTGTTGCTGTAGTTAGACATTTTCAGCCCTTACCCATTAACTACTGTATATTTAATGAATATACCACTTCTTAGCTTGCCAACGTTTACATTCCCATAGCAACTGGCGAAAAGCAGCTAAGGCGACGTCCGATAATTTGCTTCCAGTGCGTCACATGTTTTCACATATTGAGTTCTGGGAAAATCGGGCCCATGTTCTTATTATTGTAGGTCATTACTGGGTTTGGACCTGCACATGTTAAGTCCTGTTAATACTGCTCACCTGCTGCGAAACAATTGGCTTGAAGAAAAGTTGTCCTCCCTGATCCTCCCCCACTTTTTCTGTGTGCATGTTTCAATTTTCATCACCTCCCACCTATGTATGTGGGTAATTGGATGTTAGCATCACCTCACAAAGCCTGGGAGTCAACGACGTGGGCTAAAAAAAAGCCACAGTTTAGCACCGTGCAGGTGGAGAGTTAAGATCGATGCCAACATTAATATTTCCATCACAACGCGTGTGGAAGATAAACTGTATCTGCCCATTTGCAAGACTCTCGCAGCCCTAATTACAAAGTTAATGTTTTATAGCCAATCCAGCCCAGGTGAATAAGAGAAATTTGTTAAATGAGACTGTTTGCTGCTCTCGGGGAGCCATGGGTGTATTTTAAGGTCATGCAGAAAATGTTAATGCAGAAATCTGTGAAATCATGTAGATCTGAGTGTCACCCCAGAGCACATAGTGTGTGTGTGTGTCCGCTGTATTATAAGGTTGTCCTTTAAAAAATGTCTTTAAAACGTATACTGTATAACCATTTTAGATTTATTCGTAGGTCACATTCATATGACTGAGACATGAATTTAAGGTGCTTCTTTTATCCATGTCTTTGAATACTTACTTAAATCTAACACACCAATCCACTGTGATCATACCTCATCTATCTATCTGTCTATCTACCTACCTACCCATTATTCTTGAACCCAACTGTAATTTGACTGCGTGTGAATGAACGCCATAAATATTCTGTGAATGTCACTAAATGTCATTAGCCTATAAATAGGCTCATTAAGAAATCGACAGAACAATTAAGGCGGAGGGGAGGTCGTCAATGCGCCAGTACCACCCCTAAGCAAATTTCATACAGCAGGGATGGATCTACTGTACAAACAGGACATTTTAAACATATATGGCCATGAAGCTGTGGCATTATTCCATATTTCTAATCTCAGTCTAGTGGCAAGGCCTCTGCCTCTTCAGGGCCTATGAGGCTTTTACAACTGTAACTAAATATAGAAGCAATATGTCTTAACTCTCATGCTTTTTTCTTTTTTTTTTAAGCACTTATCCATTGAAGGTTTTGCTTTTCCAGCAATGCTCAACACTGCTCAATACCTTCGTGAACAGAACAGCACAATCCAAGGTCTTTTACCGTTGGTCAGTACAAAGCTGCTGAAGGAGAAATGCAGTTTTCCTCTTTGCACTTTTTCAAGGTGTTTGAGGTTGAATTTGAAGTTTTATTTCGCAAAACACACAAAAAAGATCAGAATAACAGATAATAGTGTTCTTTCATAGAAAGACACATTTATTATCTGCGCTTACATCCATACATTTATGTTCCACTTATTCTTATCAGGGTCGCTGCATGGGGCTGGAGCTGACCCCAGCTAGCATTTTGACGAGAGGCAGAGTACACCCTGGATAAGTCACCAGTTCAATCACAGGGCTGACACACAGAGACAATCATTCACACCTACAGGCAATTTAGAGTCACCAATTAACCTTAATATATTGGTGTCCTGGGGTGTCAATCTATGCAATTTTCAAGGTCTACTCACAGAACATGGCAGAAATTGAATATAATATGTTTGGATTAGTGCAATCACCTGAAAATAAGAATTGTTGTGTTTTTTGTCAGCTTGCAATGAGCTCTCTATTCCTACAGATGCTGCAGGTCCTCTTCCACAGAATGTTAGATAGGACTGTTTGCATGTTTCGCAACTGCCGTAGTTTCTCCTTCGTGCTAGACAGGCGAGGGTGAGATGAGGGGGATGCAATCAGCAACTAGATGTCACTAAATCCTGCACCAGTATTCTTGAGATCCTGTATGATGACAGTTAAAGGAGTGCATATTCTGCACTTCTATGAATCTTTGCAAAACCTTTCATAACACAACTTTTAGTTTGTTTTTGCAAAGACATACGAGGTCAGACAGGACAGGTTTCAATTGTTTTACTTGGCTCCATATTAGCTTTTAATTCTATAAGATGACTATTTAATCATGTGATCATTAAGAGCATAAAGTTTCACATCACAAAATAATTACGTTGCAATGAATAGCAAACAGGCACTTGTCAAGCACAGATTGCAAAACAATTACTTTGTTTTTATTTTTAAATCACAGGAACAGAATATAAGAAGAAAAACATCCACTACCACGTGTGTGTGAGGCCACATGATTAGTGGCCTTCAATCGAAAAGATGTGGCAACTTGATGCTGCAGGACTTGATTTCTTATGTAATTAAGTGGAAAGTGGAACTTTTTGAGTGATGCTTGACTTGTGGTTGTTTACAGCCCCTGCAGACTTTAATTGGCTTTAATCAAACATTTCGGTGTTTGGGTTAGATTGACTGATCTAAAGATTGCTGCGGCTCTTCGGCTCTACTTAGAGTAAAAAAAAATCTAGATTCTGTCAGCCACCATTTATTTATACTGCTCGTCTATAAAAATGAAAAACCTTTGAATTATTAAACCAAAAAAGGTTTATACTGTATTCTTCCTCTGCCAGCTGAAGCATTTCTGTCATGCTTTGCTGTTTTGAAGCTTCTACTCTTCGGAAAGAAAGCTCCCATGAAAATCCTGTCCTGCCCTCTGGATGTTATTCCAATTAAACACCCCAAAACAGATCACTGGAACAGATGGTCAAAATACATAATCAATCATTAATTGTCACTTGGCTTCTGGTTTACTTATTTTGAACATGTTGTTCTCTGACTTCGCTCAAAAGAAGAAAATGAAAAGATTTTGGATTTGCCCCCCAGCACCCACAGACTTACAGTATCCCCGAACTCCCTTATTTTTCTCAAGTTTTTCCCTGTGACTGGGTATATTTTATTAATAATAAGCATAACTTTGAGAATTTTCAGTAAGGTTTTGGAGCACTGCACTGCACTGCACAGGGCCTACCCTCCTTAAAGTCGAGACATTTTTCTCCTTGCTGCCGCCGCTGCTAATACTTTTAGTCTCAGGGCGCCATTTTACACCATAGACCATGGAATTCGACTTAATGTCCTGAACAGTGATTTGTTACCTCAGACATCGGCCTCAAACGGTTCAGATCACACCTTGCTGTTAGGTCACTTTCTTATGTTTCATCATCCTCTGCAGTCAGTGTGTGGGTTTTCCCCTGTGGGGCCGAGTTTCACACATAGGAAAAAAACTTTACTTTGAGCTTTTCCTACCATCTCAGCTCATTGTAAACGGATACATGCAATTGTAAAATTTCAGTTAGGGGATACTTGTATATGTGTTTATTCATTTAGGCATTGTTGATAAACATGAGATAATTAAAAAGGAGTCCTGATATTCTAAAAACAGATGAGTTAAAGCTAAAGACAGCCACATTATGAAGCAAGGTTTCTTCAGCTGTTTGATATAGTTTATATTGGCACACCTTGCAGTGCATTATGAAGCGTATACCATAGCAGAAACTGAGGAAGCTGTGTTCAAACTGTCACAAAGCAGAAGAACTGTTGTTGGACATTAAAAGAGGATGGTTTCCAAGCCACTGACAAAACTTCTGGGTGCATTTAAGCAACAAGCGCTCCAACTTTGTCATTTTTTGTGTTGCATTGTGCACATTGACATCTGTTGCGTGCGCCTACATTTTAGCAAATACTCGCTCAGTTTCATAGTATAACATAGAATGTGAAGACTCTTCCATACAGCTCTGGGATCAGTTATTCATGTTACAGTTATAAACAGCCATGGTGACTGTTCAGAATGTGCTCATATTTGTGTTTTATTATCAAATATGATGCAATATTTCTCTTCATCCATAACACAAAGTCACAGTAAAGACTGGTTAGTCTCTATATTATCAATAATAATAATATATTTTACATTACAAAGTGAGGGTACAGATATATTTTAAATCAAGAATCCAGTAAAAATCAGCTTGTGTATTGATTATTTGTAAGGGATGCAAACAATAGTAACTTAATTATCTGTATCATCACACTGATCGGTTGTGCCACCATCGAAACATCAAGTTTATGTGCCGCTGCAACACAAATGAGCGTGTTGAGCTAGAATCCAGTCAGTGGCATCATCTTTTTTATATTTTTCTTCCAGCTTCTAACATGAAAAGATACTTGACCTGGCTTCTATCAAGAAAACCTTTGGTGTAGGCGAACCTTGCACAGAGCACAAATGTCATTGTGATCTCAGACGATATAACAAAAAGATGGACTTCACACAGATGTAGTGAAGGTTGAATGCCTGCTAAAGGAAAGGAGCGAGTGCGGTCCAGCTCCGGCTTATATACCTTGATGATCCAGGCCTATTTGATCAGCTGATTACCCTCCAGAGTCAGCTGTTGGTCTCCTGAGCTCTACCAGGATTGCCCCACACTCACTGTGTTCCTCTTGGTTAACTCAATAGCTCTCTTCCTACTGGATGATGAGGTGCCAGCTCTGAATCAAACCATCAAACCCGATGATGTCAAATTGTCTCTATGGATTCATGGGGAAGAACCTCACAGGATCTCCATTTCAAACCATAATATTTGCCTTGATGCTGCTGTTTGGAAGGGAAAGTGGTGATTGGATCATCGGTGTCAGGAGGTGGAGGCAGGGTGCTACAGCTGCAACTAGCTACACTGATAAAAGGGAGGCTGATTAGTAATTTGCCCTCATTTGGTTAAGAGAGAAGGGCTTTTAGGGTGACTTGATTGGATGTTGCGAACCAGGAGGGAGTTGCCTCTTAGATTTTAAATTTAAAGGTTAATGGAGGGAAGCGGGAGAATAAATGAATGGACAGAAGCCAAAGGGGTGTGGCATCGGGGGCATAATGAATGAAGAAATAGAGGAGCAATAATAAAGTGGTTCTCCAGATTAAACTTTTGCCAAGCTCCATTTATTTTGTTACGTTGCGGACACACAGGATATATGACCATAAAAACAGCAGCGCTGGCAGCTGAACTCTGAATGAATGTTTCGCACACATAATGAGATAGATGAAGCTTAAAGCGGAGAAACTTTTTTCTTATTCGACTCACATTGCACAATTAGCCTTATTCAGCACAAACCTTTGGTAAACTAGAAAACCTTGCTGCTGGAATTGTGATGATCTGAATCTCACTTTGTATGTAAATAGACCTGATTAATTCAGTCAATACATTCTGATAAAGACACACATTGGATTGTGCTGACCTTAAGAAAGTTACCCTGTTTAATTTAGTTTTGCTTAGACAAGGGAAATTCTCATTTGAGTCCTATGAACAACAAAGCAACACGATATCTTCAATTGGACTTTTTTTTGTGCTGATTATTATTACAGCATATTATAATTACCACAATGTTAATACTGTGTTAATTATTCACTAGTTCTTTGATTAAATGTTGATTAAATGTTTGGGCAAATCATTTGACCTCCAGAGGTTTTTCCATTCATTTGAGCGGTGGTCGTCTGTTTCGGCTCCGGCTGTCTGCAAAAAACATGTTTTGGAAAAATGCTGCTCCGGCCACCAATCAGACGCTCGGGTTGGATAAACCCTCCACAGACAGCCTGAAATTTCTCAGAGACTAAAGAGTATCCAGGTGGATACCTGTTCTGGATTTGTGGGCATGGTGGACCCTGAAGGGGACAGATATACAGTTTTGAGCTACAAAAACACAATCATTTTCATTTTTTTAGATGATTTTACACTAGTAAAAAAGCATTTATTGTATTATATTAGCATTTTATATCCAATTTCTGCCATAAGTAGAGCCGCCTAGTTCTTACACACTGGATCTTTAAGATTCCAGGCACATAAGCCTACGCTCTTCTGTCGTCATACCAGAGCCTGGCGGTCCGACACGCTCATTATGCAAGTTGTGTAGGAACCTTGCTAATTCTGCAAAGGCCCTGTCTCCCCCTCGTGTCAAAGCAGTTGTCATCGTGTACAACTTTGAGGAGAGGATGAACCTTCCTTCTGGTCATGGACAGAAAAAAAAAAACACCATGAGAGTGAATTGCAGGAACAGCAGGTTCTCTCCTCTTCAAATCTGAGGTCGGGAAAATGGCAGTAACATTAAGTCGTTGGCTTGCATCGCTCTCTCTGAGTCTGTCTCGCGAACGTCGGCTTGGCAGTGCATCTCGCGGCCTGCGTGTGTGTGTAGGATGTGTTCTGTGACTTTGTGCCTGACAAAAGTGAGAGTGAAATATCACGGCAACAGGCAACGGTGCTTAGAAACTGCAGCTCAGATAGATAACAGCACCACGCGGGAACATGTGTTGCTATGCGCGTGAATGAAATGGGCGTAATGGTACCGCTTTTAGGCGCACATCATTTTAAAACAAGATTCATAAACAATGATTATCTTAGTCTCTCGGTCAAGGTTCAGTTACAACATGTGTGCACATGGCAACCCTTCAGTGTATTGTGAGTGATCACAGTGCTCTTTATGGAAACAAAGCATTCACTCTGTATTGTAATCCTTAAATATATGTGAAGTAATCTTTAGCAAAGAGAGGAGATCATTTAGATTAGATTAAGATTTGTTTTTATACATAAATCATAGATTTTAAAGGCCACGAGATTAAACAAAGAATTAGATCTGAAACAATGTGAGAATTCTTTTTTCTAAAGATGTTATGGAAGAAATTTGGTTCACTGTAGTTTGACAAAGAAAAAAAAGGAGATCTTTTTCTCACTTCTTTACCCTCTGGTGTGTGTAGAAATTAAACTTCCTGTAACATCCTGAGGAAGGCATGACAGCTCAAAATATATGATTAATTCATTGTGAAAATTTGTTCGACTTTTTAAGGTTCCTGATTCGAACCTCGGCTGGTGTCCTTCTGTGTGGAGTTTGCATGTCTGTGTGAGTTCCTCAGTCCAAGCACATGCACTTAATAGGTTAATTGGTGGCTCTAAATCACCTGCAGGTGTGAATGCTTGTTTTTCCCTGCGATGAGCTGGCGACTCTGTCCAGAGTGTACTCTCCCTCTCGCCCAGTATCGGCTGGGATGGGATCAAGTCCCGCCGTGACCCTAATGAGGATAAGCGGTTACAGATAATGGACGGATGTTGTACCTGATTGATTTCTGTCTATCACGCCGTCAGCTGCTGTTCAAGAACAACAGGACTAACGCCGCTAACCAGGCTACAGAGGGAGTATGGAGACGATAGCATCATGAAGACGTGAACAAACTCGCTGGTAACTTTAGACAGCTTTCAACTTGTGAGAGCAGCTGAAGACAGACAGGAAAACAGGTAGACAGAGGCGGGGACGACACAAAGCAAAGGAAACGTCTGTGGACCACAAGCTGGATTCGGAACCAGGTCACTCTACCAGTTCAACCACCTTATTTATTTATTTGCGTATTTTCTTATCTGCCTTGTATGTTGTGAAATCTTGAAGCGATTCTGCAGCTCCAGCGTCGGTTTGAGAAACTCTCTCCTCACGGGGATGAACGCGATCCTCACTGCTCGAGGGCTACATTTTCAGTTCGCTCTTTTGCAAGTTCTAGATGACCAGATTTAAGATTTCGGTCAAACAATAAGGAACTCACACGACGACATTCAATTGTCGGCCACGATTTGCACGCTGTAAATGACTACACGGACCCACTTGACATGTTGGCGCACGGTGCATGCTGAGATGTGATAATTACAGCGCCACACACATGCTCTCATTTAGACGTTTTTTGCAAGCGTGTTCTGCGGTATCTGCCCTGCAACCACTCATTATGGGCTGCTGTGTTCCTGAGACCGTGTGAAGATTAGTAGCTCTGCAGATGCAAATGGATTCGCTCCTGGCTGATCCTGACAACCAGCAAATCTAGCTTGCAAATTAAAGGAAAATAGAGAACAGTCTGTCTTGAATGACAGCGTGTTTGTGGGTGTTGGAATCTGGTTATGTTTTTTTCTTTTTTCTTTCTTGATATATTTTGATGGTGTTTTATTGATGTGTACTGCATTGACACTTCCACTGCGATGACTCAAAATCCCAAGAGAGACATTTTCGGTTTATTCATTCCTGGAAATAGCAAAAAAAAAAACCGACAGTCTGCATGGGGACGTTTTGTTAAAGAAGATGAACTCTGTGTCTGGAGGATAATATCAGGTGATATGTGCACACAATCTGGTGTTTGAGGCCAGAAATCTCTGTCTGCATTACTGAACGAGCTGCATGCGGTGGCAGAGAAAAGACACGTTGACACGCAAGCGTAGAAAATGCATATAAATGTTCAGAGTATCTGGGATCACCGACACTGAAGTGGCGTGCAGTTCAGATCGGGTCTAATGGGATTGCCTGGCCTGGCAGTCCAGTCCTATTGGAACATCAAGCTGTAGCTCTTATCTCTATGGCCTGATGGTCTAACCTCTATTCCCTGCCATCAGTCTTTCACACCTACACATGGACACACACATACAGACACTATACTGACGGTCTTCACTGCTTTACTTCTTGCCATGTGACTGACTGATGTAGCTAAACTGCGGTGCAGGCCGTAAATCTGTGCATTGGGAAGTGAGAGAAAAATTCTCCACCCAGAACTTGTCCTCACTTACCCACCTAATGTTGCAGCGTCCTCAGTGCTGCTAGACGACAACCACAGTTCAGAGTAAATACAGAAAAAATAGAGAGAAACAAGCTGACAACTGAACATCAAACCAATATGAATCTGTTTTACTCTCGGGCTGGTCTGAAGCAAAATTTTGAGAAATTCAGCCAAGTTTTGCACACAAACATTTCCAAGAAGGACCGAAACAAATTAAACTCAGTGAGAACGACTTACTCCCACCAGCCTTCGCGTCACGGGAAGGAGCACTGTGGTTTACCATTCTTGATGAGCTATAAGCGTCCTCTTCTTCTACAGAAAAGAAGTACAGTATGTGGTGCTTAGATTGCTGCTTAATTAGAAAGAACAGCAGAAACACAACAAATCTCTGGCAGATTAGACGCCTCACGGCGTGCAGAACCACTTTGCACGTGTCAAAAAAAAAAGTTACATTCTGATTAAATGCTCTGAGGCATTAAACACACATCATATTGGATTATTTCATTTTGCGTCCATGTAAACAGTTAGTTGGAATCTCTAATCAAAATGATTTTAATCTTAAGAGCTGCTGATGATGCATTACATAACATAAATGTGTGTGAGTGTTTGCTCTGTAAGAAAGCCCTACATTCACTCAGTGTCGATGATCAAATTTAAGAATAAAGTTGGAAAATAATTACAACTATTTATATTATAATACAACGGAGAAAGGCAGTTATGCCCTCTAAATCTGTGACTAATAAAAACAGAAGCTGACGAGGTTTTCCTAATCGAATGCACGCGCTCATTTCTCTTCCTGTGCTGCTTCTGATAATGTTAAAGCAGCGGGATGTGAAGCTATGCAGTGAGCATTGTTCAATTACCAGCACATGTAAAACCGTTTAAATATGTTCAGAGTGGAAAGCAAAGATGCCTGCATTAAATGAGTTTTCCCTCTCCTCTGTTGTATAATTGCTGATGCTCATGTACTGAAGTACCTGGATGTCAGAGGTAATTGCAGTTTTCTCAAGGTGCGGTAATACTTCTTACAGGACTGTCAAATCAAAAAGAAAATGCCTGTTTGGTGTCTGCTCTTGACGAATGTGCATGTTTCTGCTCTGTGAGGCTTCATTCTGTGAATGCTGTGCAGTCGAGGAATATTCGCAGGGTTCATCTCAGATAAGAAAACAAATCCAGACAATGCTTGCAGACTTTTATCTGTTAAAAGCTCATACACTGATTACAGTTGGTCAAACAAACAAATTCACATTTTTTTTGCACTGTGTCTGTGCACAGAAGCACATCAACCTCCATAAGTCCCCAGTGTTTTTGTTCCGGTGTGGACATTATGGATTTCATGGTCATCGGTATCAAATAACCAAAAAAACTGTTGAGATTCAACAATTGATATAGAAAAAAGCTCCTTTTGTGGGTTTAATGGCAGTATGGCAAAGAAATGAAATTAAAAAAACAACAACCATGCTCCAGGCTGATGTGTGCGTTGAATAAGATTTAACCTTGCCATTCAGGAGTTTCTAGAAGAAAAGAGCTGAATGGTAAATGTTTCAGAGGATCAGCCATTGTGAGCGATTTGATAAGACGGTGTGAATTGTCAGGTACTGCCAACTTACAACCGAGGTGTCGTGTTACTGACGTAGACCTCTCTGAAGTGAGCAGCGTCGCTCACACGCATTGGAAGGCGCCACAGAAGGGAACGTGTTAAGCACAGAAGATGGTGAGATGTTGGCCAAGAAGCAAGTTTGTTAACAGGGTGCCACATTCGCAAAGCTTGAAGGAGGGCTGCTTTCGGCGTTGGATTGAACTTGTTTCATATCAAAAACGTAAAATATGCAGAAGTCGTCCGAGAGATAACTCTGAAAGCGAGATTTTTTAAAAGTTTGATGGCGATAAAAACACTTTTAAACAGCAAACTGTTGCTACTTCTGCTTATTGTACAAAGTTCAAGTTTTTACTTTTACAATTATATGGATGCCAAAACATCCACGTTTCGAAAAAACAAATACCTTGTTCAATTTTTCCTCCCATCGATGTATGACGCAGGTGAATTTTGAGTAAGACTACCATAATCTGTAATCATACTGGGAGATACCTTGGTAGCAAGGCCGGCTTCCCCCCTTGATTTGTGTGTAATTTTTAAATTCTAATCATCAAACATCTGGAAAGAGACAGCTGCTGTTACAAAAAATATGCAAGATCATGTTAACTACTGCAATTAAAACCGTGGATGGAAACATTTGTGCTTCAGAAACTTTGACATGTATGCATCAAGACCTTTTCGTAAACGGATGTATTGTACAGTATGACAGTTTGAAATGAAACCATGTTTTAAAAACCTCATTTATCGTTGATTCCTGTAGTCTGGGCAGCATGGTGAAAAGAAGGAGGAACCACAAGCTACTTTTCTGGGTAAGATAGAGAACTTTGTGAGTCCTGGTCTCAGGTCAGTTTAGACCAGGATATCTGTGAAAAACGCCCCCAAAGATACCGCCCCAAACCGGACTGACGTTATCCAGCATGCATGTTTGGATAGGGTGCTTTTTAAGGGAGTCAAAATGTCTTCCAAGCAATCCACCAAAACAACTCTTATTTTGAAAAATCTTTACCAGAATTGCAACCACTGTTTTTTTCTTTGTTTTTTGTTTTTTTAAACTTTTTGTCACCAGAAACATTTGGCTGTAACTTCATACAGAGATTCAAAAGCTTCCAATTCATAGGATACAACATAGAGACATTTATTTCTTGTTTTTCATACCCAAACTGCGTAGTTCTCCCTCCCATCAGCCCCAGAAAGCAGCATTGTTCATTGAACGGAAAAAAAAACAAAATCAACTAAAAACAAATGTCACGTTAGTTCCCGTGGTATTCCATAGCCCTCTGTCCTTTCCTTTGTCTTTCTGTCCATTCATCCAACCGATGGAAAAAAAAAATAATGCACAGGTGAGTGTGTGTGTGCATATGTGTGTGAAAATATCATTTGTAACAAAAACAAAAATAACCTAAAGATTGGTTTGAAATGCTGGCCAAAGAGGGGGGGGGTCAGCATCTGGGCTGTCTTTAACAATCTGCAACGCCTCCCCCCCAACAAATCTGACCAACTGAAGAAGAAGTCGCTTCCTGTTTTTAATTCTTCTTCCTCTCGTCCCTCGATGCACTTCAGCACACACACATACTCGCACACACAGGTGGCAGGGGGGGAGTTTTTTTGTCTAGTGTCGTAAATCCTCAGCATGTTGTCGGTAACAGCGGAGGGCTGTACTGTAATTCTTGGCAGGGTAGACAAGTTTTCAGAAGGCAAGAGCTTGGGGGGGGAATTTGTGTGGAGGCTCCTTCCTTTTGTCGGCCTTTTTTGGGATTCTGTGCCGGCTTCACAGAATCAGACGCGCGGCTCGTGGACGCACGGCGGGACGTTAATGAAAGTCCTTTTGTTAGAGTTGAGCAAAAAAACCAAAATGTGACAGTTAATACAAAACAGGGAGAAGGAAAAAAAAAAAAGAAAGAAAAATAGTTACATCATTCCTGTTTTCTTCAACTTTGTACTTGGTCACTTTTTGAATTCCATATATTTATATCCATATATATTTATATATATTTATATATTCTTTTTACAATTAAAAACACCATGGATTTGACAGACTATTTGGTTTCTTTTTGCCTAAGTAGAAGTGTTTCTCTTGTTTTTGTAAATAAATGCATGTAAATATTTTTTTTCTCTTTTTCCATACTGTCAGTCGGTGTAAAGGCGGCCACTCGAGAAGTGTTTGTATGTTTGTATCCACACAGTATGCATATCATCAGCACATTTTCAGAATTTCCATGATATTACATTTTTTTTTCTTTTTTCTTTTTCTAAATTCAGCATTTCCATTTGTATCCCACAGACGCAGAACACCAGAGTCTGTCAAACGCTGTCAAACCGAAAAGTGAACGTCCTAAATCGTGTCCTTTCATTGGCTGCTTTGGCCCAGGTCTCTGTGTGATAGGCTGGGGCTGAGTAACTGGGTCTGCGTGGGTCCGTTACAGCTCAGCGCCCCGGTATTTCCTCCATTAAGGTTCAGGAAGCAAACAGTTTCTCTGGCCTCCACCAGCGCAGCCGTCGAGCCGCCGCTGTTGATCCCACCCTCCTCCTGCTTCCTGTGAGCCAGTGCCAACGCCCTGAGCTGCTCCTGCGCCTCCTCCAGCAGCAGCGCCACCTCGTCCTGCTGCTGGCCAATGGCGGACGAGCAGGAAGAAGAAGCCAGCGTGGTGTGTGCTACCTTCTCTCGCCTCTCTCCCTTGCAGGGCATGGCTCCACAGGTGACTGACAACGCTGTGGTTGCCGGGGTGACGCTGGTTTGCATACAAGACACCTCGTTGTCATGGTGACCCTGGACGGATGGGATGATGGGGATAGAGCAGGAGCGAAACGGAGGCGGAGGGGAGTGGCTGTTACGGCGTCCTGGCCTGCGCAGGCTGCGGGTGGTGGGACTCGGATCCCCGCGCTCGGGCGGAGCGCACAGGCCCGGGCGCACCTGCATGCGGCCGCTCCAAGGCGATGACGTTGTCTCCATGGAAACAGGAGTTTGCATATGTAGGAAGGCATCTCGTCTGGGGTCGTCACATTGGTTCTCTCCATGCATTTGGCAACTAAAAAAGATGAAGAAACAGGAAGCGGAGGACAAGACAGAGACAAAAAGAAGAGAAAGGGGAGCAAAGGTTATTCAGCTGGAGTTCCTCACTTCCTCTGTCTTTGACAAACTACCACACTGAAACCTTTGCAGGATACACAGACGGACAGCTCTCCGCCCTCTGCCATCTCTCAGCGTAACCGTGTATACTGAGACAGAAGAGGATGGATCTGACACCTTTCATCTCTTTATATCCGAGTCCACACACACACACACACACGCACACAAATTTCCCAAATCTTCAACTCCCTTTATATAAGTGAATAGGTAGCAGAGAGTTCATTATTTATGTTATTTATATAAGGACTTGAATTGTTTCAACATTTCAGCTACGTACAAGGACGAGTGAGGAAATCACGTGTAACTTGCAATCGGCTTTATCTTTTTTTCTTTTTTGCAGCTGTAGGTCAAGACCAGTTTCTTTGAAAATCCCTTTCTGAGTCAGCCTTGCTCAGTTATTACATAACTGCACTGATTCAAGTTATGACAGGTATTATTTTCAATTCACGTTTTTTAATCTCTGCCCTCATCATCCACCTTCCTCTTCTATAGTTCTTTTCCTGTGTTATTGCTAACCTGTCTGGCAGACGTCCTCGGCATGTTCACGTATTGTTTCTGGTTGTTCATCAAATCAAGTTATCAACATATCTCTTGTTTTTGCATCCTGCCTGTCTGTCCCTGTTAGTCTCAGCCTGTTTGTTAGCCGTCCTACTCCCCAACCTCTAAAATTAAACTGGACGTTTTTTATCTGTTTCACATGACACAAAGATTAGAGTTGTACATGTGTTTACATGCAGCTGGACTGTAATGAGATTACTCCACAAAACCCGACCCTATGTCAAACTCATACTTTGGAGTGGGGATGTAGCTGCAGAAGCTGTCATATATATTGACTAGAAGAATCTTACAATTCTTTATGTAAGTGTTAGCGTCAGTTCGGATTCAATTATTCTGGATGCAAAGATGCACCGTCACGTTCTCCGACACCCCACGGCTCCCACAGTGATGCTTTCCCTGTGTGAAGCTTTGGTACGCATTAGAAACTTTGTCTTATTTATGGTAACCCTGCAGAATGACATCAATAGTGAATGATTCTGTGCATCATGAATGATGTTTTTTCATCCGTTGCTGAAGTTTTTACATCCATACTTTCCAACTACTTCCTGCTTTGGCGCTTGAACGCTGACACTGAGTGTAAATCACGAGGTGCAGAGTGTAGATGTAGCTCCGAGGCTAATGAGCTGACGTACGCATGGTTTCTCAAGCAAAAATGAAGCTCGAGAAACAGGATTGCTAATCCTGCTCATGCTGTTTGCATGAGGTTTAAAAACAATCTGGTTGATGTGGAAAGTGGACAGTTTCCTACTTGCGTCACAACTGCTATCCAGGCTGCAGATTCTGGAGTGATCCTTGACATTTTATTTGGCTTATCATTTGCCTCATCTGTTCAGCTCATATACACCTTGTTGTTACAGATCCTTGTTGCTAAATCTTGGAGATGCCAACGACAAGCTTATCTCATATAACCTGACTTCTCTGTGTCCAGACATAATCTCCCTTCCCTCCATCAGAGACTGACCATGCCCTAGAGTGTTATCGCTGTCTAAAGCCAGTGGCACTCTAGAGCTGAGCCATATTTGTGTAATAATTCATAATCCTCTGCAAAACCTTTTCCACCTTGTCAAAATCCAACTTTGACTCCCCTCGGGCCTTGTAAGACCTCATCACACACACTTAACATGTCTCCATCAGGATGTCCAGAAAAACCGGTAATGGTTTGGAGGAGAAGGTGCTCTCTTTTCAGACTCAGAGGAAATCACATCGTTCTTTTTATCGCCGCAGTATTTTTTTCCAGAGACAAAAAAAAAACACAGCGGAGATTTAGCGGGTCCACAGAGAGGATCCCGCGAGCGATAAGAGAGGATGATGCGAGGGTGCTAATTCCCAAGATAACATTCACAGACAAATCTCTCTTTTGATGTGTTGAAACACAATCAGATTGCAAAAAAAAAAATCTATGAAGCAGAGTTCAAATATAGACCCTGAAGCAAAGCGAGGGAGCAGCTAGAGGGGGTATTACAGAGGGATTGTGTGCAAGAGAGGTGAGATAAGTGACTGGGCTTTTATCTTTTACTGGGGCTCATTACATGTACAAGTGTTAACAGTCATTTTCATTAATCCGTTCCCCTGCAGATAAAAATATCTCATCTGTTTGGAGCTAAAGTCAAACTATTCGGCGTGATGCAGTGACCTTGTAACACCGGGGGAATGTTTTGCAGAGAGAGGCGGCGTTTATACATACATGTAGGTGGACGCCTACGCGTGGACACAAGCTGCGTCTTGTTTACCTGAAGGCTGTTGTGTAAAATATATCGCGGGACAAATATAGCAGCGAGAGAGAGAGAGAGAGAGAAAGAAGTGGCGTGTTGAATTCCTGCAGTAGACACAAATACAGAAAAATGCATGCAGCCTCTCTGTCAGCCATTTTGGAGACAGCTTTATCTTAAAATAGTAGTAACAACACAGGACATTCTGTCTCCCTGTCAGCCATTTTGTTGAGATAACACTGGGCTTCTCTAACAGGCATGGAATAGACCGGGTAACCTTGCTTTAAAGCTTTTTCTAACTGTCACATGCTATCTGCACACTCCTCTATCACATTCTTGTGCTCCCCTGCTGCTATTTTTGAATTCTTTTTTACCAGATCTCTGAGCGCCTTTACGTCTGTGTCAGGACGGGCTCGCACTGCTCTCTGCCTCTCTCTATTTCTGTGTCTGCATCTCTCCCTCGGTTTTTCTGTGCAGTCGTGGTCCAAAGTCTCCATGGCAACCCACACTACCACACTATGGGAAAAAGCGATTCTCGTCCGTCTGCCTGTCCGTCCATCTGCTGTGAGTGAGTGAACTGAGTCTGCATGAGTGTGTCTATGTTCTGGATATGTGTGTGTGTGTGTGTGACCTCTTTGCCTTTCAGCACAACCTGTTCGTCCGCACATCCCAAACATTGTCTGCGCGTTTGTGCAGCATCTGTGCATGAGTGTGTTTTTATTTTTTATTTTTATGAAAGGGGAATTTTCATTCTGGTCAGTGGCATGCACAGATGCTCTTGGGGCAGGGGGAAAAACAACAAAAGGGTCTGAGCAGGGCAGCATTTGGACAGCAAAGGACACTTGTAGTGACCAGAAGAGGACGGAGCCAACATGAGGACACATGAGTGACATTTTGGGCTGACCGGGGGGACGCTTTGGGGTGACCATATGACACGCTGGCTGACCAAGGGATCATTCGAGGCCAATGGATCACTTCAACTGAAAAGACGGCATTTAGAGAACACTTGTGTCAACCAGAGCGGAACTTTGGTTAATAATGTGAAACCAGAAGATACTTGGGGCAACCAGTGGATGCCTGGGTCGGCCAACCAGAGCACACTTTCCTTGACCAGAGGACACTTCAGCTACCAGAAGACTCTTGGGCTGACCAGAGGGCACACAGGGATGGATTTAGTTGACCAGAGAGGCACTTGAGTGGCACTGGGGCCAATGAGAAGAGCACTTGTGCCGAGGGAGAAGCTTACTTAAGCAGCTCCAGTGCCCCAGTGACATTTGAAGCATGTGAAAATGAAGCATGCTTAAATAAAGATTAAAACAAAAGGAAACGTAAGCGCTCTGAGTAAAAAAAGGGCATGGGTAGTCATCGCTCGAAACCCCTCCCCATAGCGTGCACATCACTGAATTCACTGAACGCACGCTAGTGTGTGCTCTTCTCGTCCTCTTTGTATTAGTATGCATGTAGGTCATGTGAAGCTTTATCCTGAGCCTCGACTGCTGGGACCTGAACACTTGAAGAGAGACTTGCCGGTCCAGGTGGGGTAAAGCACTGACTCATGACCCACCAAAAATGGGTCGAAGCGCCTTTCGCACTGAATACATTTCTTACTAATCACTCGAACATATCATTTGCATATCCCCCCGGCTGCTATGCACATGCAGTTTCGTCTGCAAAGTGTAACCCTACTATAATTGTTCTACCTACTAAGCCATTGCATTAAAAAGAGCTGAGAATGAGAATTTAGGCCAGGCATGACAAGATGCCTGAGAGGGAAAGAGGGAGTGAAGAATGTGGATGTGCAGCCTGTATCGTGTCATTAAAAGCAACAGACGAAGCGACTGCTTTGAGCTCGCGCCACTGTACTGCAGACCACAACATAACGTGACCTTGTTTTCGTCGCTGCTCAGCAGATTGGAAAACAAAAGGATGGAAGGGAGTAAAGGAGATTAAATAAATGAGAAATGCAGTCTTAAGAAAAACTGAATATGGGCTTTGAAATATCCACGCTTTAATTTTTTTTTTGGGTCCATGGCAGGCCTGTATTTTCCAGTTAGTAGCTTTCATTAAAATGACTCAGCACATGGTGGATACTGCACAGAAGTAAGGACAGAAGGGAAAAGGAAGGAGTCGTGAGGATAAAACCTTAAAATACTCTTGATTTTTAAAAGAGCTGCTGCACACTGAAATATATTAATGCCCTCTAATTAGACATGGCTGGTCCTCGCCTTTGCGTGGGTGAAGAGTCTGTGAAACCATCCTTCATTTTCAAAGTATGCGTCTACACTATTTTTTCCACTATCATCATGATGATGATCCCATGACCGACAGCAGACCAACACACAACACAGGTACGACACAGTGTGTCTGATAGTCTGACAGCAGCTGCTCATGCTCTGACGACGAGCTCTTTGGCTGTTCTTGCGACACTGAGTGGTGGTCAGTCTGTCAGACGTTGGCAGACGTTTGTTGATCACAAATATATTTTAATTCTCATCTTCTTCTCACCCTCTTTGTGCTTCAGCCTCCCTGTCAGAGGAGTCTACTTCTTGAAGGTGTTGGTAGGCGGGGCCTGAATACTTGGATCCTCCAATCGGATTTAGCCTCCCCCTGGGTATGGGCGGGGTCCTGCGTGGAGCTGACCAATGGGCTGTCCGGGTTCTCTGATCCGGGATGTGAGATAAGGAACCACTTCTGAGGAGGAAGAAAAAAGGTCACATTGTTTAATATCTGATGGAATATGCTGCCATATATGTAAATATAACCTCTTCTCATCCCAGGAGTCCTGAGTAGGACTAGGTACTCTAATTGTGTTGAATAGGGTCTGACGTCTATGTGTAAATATGTAATACTTGAGTAGATTTGAGTGGAATTATAAGCATCCACAAGATGTGTTTTTGAGGTGACACGGACAGAGTAGATTGATGGTTACTGATTTTATTCATCAACTGGTGGTCTAGTGCCACTGTTCAGTCTCTGTTTGGATCAGGTTTAATTACCCATTGGTCTGTTTGCCATTTTTGGATTGGTTTCCCTTTTTTACAGTTAATTTATGTACAAAGGGTTTGGGTAGGTTGACCTCTTGTAAGCAGTTAAAAGAATAATCAACATGTGACCAGTGTTAAAATGCTTCATCAAACTGAATTTAGATGGAAACTGACCAGCAGATGAAGTACTTGCCTTTTCAAGTCAATAGTCCAGGGAGCTAAGGAGCCAAAGAACTAAGCTCGACAAGAAAATCTTTAACAACTCTTTAACTCTTTTCTGGCTTAACTTCTAATACAATTATTTAGACAGTGGTTGAGAGTTGATTTTACTAAAACACAAATATAGTTCCTGAGTTCCCAAAAAGATCCTGCAGTAGAAAACAGATACAAGTTAAGAGAAGTTGATTTGTAGATCTTAATTCATTTCGGAAAGCATGGTGTTTGTGTATGTCGTCTTTGCTCGCATACATCTTCCAAATATGATTTTCGAGCTGGAATATTTGTAAGTACATTCTGATGTACTTTACCGAAGTAGCAAATGTCCTCTGCGGGCCCTCATTCATATTTAACTCTGTTGTTTAGAAGGATTTGCCTCTAAAAATAAGCTTCTTAACTTCTATAACAACCAGTATATCTGCCTTTTTGTCGTAGAGCCATCACAATTTAGCCCTTGTTAAAGTTGCTCAGATCCTTATGCTTGCCTATTTTTCTGCATCTAACGCATCAACTTTGAGCACGAAGTGTTCACTCGCTGCCTGATATATCCCACCCACTGACAGGTGCCATGATAACGAGATAATCAGTGTTATTCACCTCGTCTGTCAGTGGTCAAAATGTTACAGCTGATCGTTTTAGCACATTCAGAAACTGAAATATACACGACAGGTAGAGAATATTAAGAGTTTTTAATATAGTCTTGGGCTTATTGATTATTTTAAATCTCTGCATAGAATAAGGCGCTTACATGCGTTGGCAGAGTTTCTAAAAAAGACATTTAAAAAGATACATCATGTCTGAAACACTTTCCTACGCCTAACATTCATAACCTGTAGTCATATCTCCCCTGATGTATGGTGTAGTCTGGTTTCAGGGTGTATTTTTGCTACTATATGATCATAGAAAAATTATATGGATACTACAGGCTCGCAGTGTGTCCTCGCACTCTTCTGTGACTACAAATTGCTTTGTGTCACTTTGACGGTGACACTCCTCCGGAGCATATAGACTGTAATATTATAACTCAGAGTACGTAGTTTAGAAAATATCATAGAGCCAAAGTGAAAATGACAGAGGGGCGGGATTGAGAGAAAAAGGCGCAATTACTCATCTGTCTGCTACTTCAGCACCACAGATGCTGGGGACTGATATTTCAAGAGCCATAGATTCTAACTTTTATAAACATCAGTCACATAAAGGATTAGTGAGTCAGGCAGACTAGACATCATAACCGAACAACCCCTCTGCCACTACACTCTCTGCTACTAAAGGATGGAGCGTCGGGATTGCAGGTTATTAAGAGGGGTGCATTTTCTAAGGAGGATGGGATCCCCCTCTCAAATCACCCATCTTCTTCCCAACACACTTCTGTTCTCCTGACAGTATAGTGTCCAAAGTCTTTGTCTGAGCTGATGAGATTGTAAACGAATAAACCTTGACCGGCCAATAAGAATGTCATTTGTGGCGAGAGCAACAAACTAGGCAGCCAACCGTGTGATCAACTCAGTGCAGAGAGGGTGAGAGAAAAGGAGACAGTAAAGCCGTGCAGGAGTTTAGCCCAAGTGGTTTAAAAGTTGTCTGATAGTATTTCTGGGAAAATCTCCTCTCAACCACTGACTGGATCCCCTTGAAAAAAGGCGATTAACCTCCAGCTGCTCCAGCGGAGTTGCTTAGTACTTGGAGTTAGAAAACCACAGGTGCCCTGAGAGCCTCTCCGGTGTGAATGTCTGTAACTGAAGAGCAATGGCAGAGAGCGAAGTCAAAAAAGAGGCATGTGTGCATTTTACTCATTTACCTCTTGTCCCAGAATCAGAAAATCACACTGTCTTTTCACTCTCACGGATTTGAAAACCAAAAAACTCGAGGCAGAGCTTAATATAGTAATCACTGAATATATTACTAAGAAAATAAATCTGCGAACCATCAAAACAAAAACACCAATAGGTGGTCTGACGTACACACCTGATCTGCAGGGGTTCCCTTCTCTTTGGCTCAGCTCTGTCATTTGTGTTTGTTCGTGTGTATTCTAACAGAAAATCCAGCCTTGGCAAAGAGCTGAATCCTAACTCTGTCAGAAGTAGGCAGTGGAGTGTGTGTGTTGGACTGTGTTTCCGCTGATGAACATGCCAAAGCACAGACAACTCTAACAAACCGCCGAGCAGCGTGAGAAGAAGAAAAAAAAAAAAAGAAGCTTACTGGGATTTACATCTGCACCGGCTCATAAATCTGCGCTTCCTGTTTTATCTCTGTCACATCTCCTCTGTTTTCATGACCGTTATAGATATGCTTATTAACATGTTTATAGCTTTAATTACAATTACTATCATTCTACCGTAAATCAGCAATTAGCTCTGGCTGCACTGTAATGTGGATAATTCAATTTCTCTCTTCACTGAGCGCCTGCTGATTATAGGAAGGGACACAGAAGTTGCCTATTGTTGGTATAATTTGCATTATTGCAGCTGCATCTCCAGTGTAACATTACACCTGCATTTGTCTGTGTGTGTGTGTGTGTGTGTAAATGAGTGTTATACCTGTGATGTTTTGCTGTGCCCCTGGAGCTGTTGGATGGCGTGGTGGAGATGTTGCAGTGTGCAAAGCTGGACTCACAGACATTTCCCTGGCGAGGCTGGGAGGAGCGTTTGAAGTACTGTGGAAACAAGCAAGAAGGACCAATAAAAACAATGTATGAGGAACCGATCCTATAAATGACCGTCAGTATGTTAGAGACATCATGTGATACAAAGTGATCCCACTCAGAATAAAACTTCTCCTCCTCCTCCTCAGGCAGGTTATATTGAGCTTTCTTAGATCTCTTCTCCCACAGCTCTTTCTCACACATCGAGAGCCTCGGGGCGGGGAGTGCCTACTGCCTTGATTCTGGGAACTGACTGTCAGAGACTAAATGGAGTCGAGCAACGTCTATTTCTGCCTTTTGCCACCTTCCTCAACATCATTCTCGCCTTTTTCGGGGATTGAGGTAAATTGCACTGTGTGAGCGGGAGGGAGGGAGGGAGGGAGGGAGGCTGCTGCTTGACAGCTTGATAAAATCAAGAGCATTAAGGCTTCTGGTTGTGTCACAAATCTTCTACCAACAATGAAGAGTGGCGACTTCACCGAGGTCCAGATGTGTCAATAGTGGCTGAATATGTGGCAGATGGGAGAGAGATGAAGTGAAATGAATGCTGCACTGTTCACCGTGGATGTATTTATGATGGCAGAGGTAAAAGGTGATGGTCATATAGAGAGTCATATGAAACTATTTTACACGCCTGGTTTACTGTGACATGCCTGAACCGAAAATCCATTGACTTCCGAACAGTACAGAACTCAGCTGCCAAGAAACGTGATCACATCACTCCTGCTCTGTAGGATAGATTTTACTTTAAGGCCTCTCTGCTGCTATAAGTCTTAAGAAGAACCATTCTTGCCAGCGCATACTTTGAGATCCTCGGGCAGAGGGCTTTTGTCTGTTCCACAGGCATGGTTGAAAACTAAACGGGCCAGAGCTTTTGCAGTCGGGGGCCCAGAGACTCTGAAATTGTCTGCCAGAGGAAATCAGGTCAGCTGAGTCAGTGAAGTGTCTTCTTAAAACATACTTTTATGCGAGCGCCTTTCATGATTTCACTTGAGTTTTAATTTTCATTGAACTTGAAACTTGAAGTCTGGGAAGGAGAAAATCACCTCGGTTGAACTGCTTACCGTGGACACTGCTTCGTTTTAAAAGGGACACGCGCCAAAATACTTGGGAACCGTTGCCCATATCTTGATTTGCAATTACAGAACAGTGACAGTCACTAAAAATCTTGCTTACGATACATAATGTGAAATCTAATAAAAAGGGATTTTCATTGGCGAAATGGCTCAGCTTAATTCTACTGAAAAAATCCTTGCAAACAGAATATCACAATCAGCTGCACTTTGCTCAAGAGCTGAGGATATTATATATGCCAAATATGTATGTATATATGTATGTATGTAATAGATTTTGTGGTGATAGCCTTAATTGTAATGTATAAATGCACATAATTCAATCAAATAAGCCAGAAATAACACAGTTTTAATATTCAATAAGCACATTTAAAGCCTGGATTAACCACAGTGGAAAAGTTGATTAGTAAATCTATGCAATTAAGCTGTCAGTGCTTCTGTTCGGTGAAACATCAAGAAATAAAATGTCAAGAGATGGAGATTTAAATATTACAAAACCGCCTTTGCAGTACATATCTCATTATAATACCACATTTTTGCTGTATGGTCATGCTTTAATGTCCACTTCCTTTACTCTAACAAAAGTCGAGTTGAGTGAATAGTCAGTATGGTGATTTCTGTCATTTTGTTCAGACATGTATTCTTCCTGTTATTCTCTACATCTTCATTGCTTTTCATCTCTTTTCGATCCTTTCTCATCGACACTTATCCTCCCTTTGTCACCCCCTGCTGCACTCTTGCTCTCTGGTGGTCGGTTCAGTTCTTAGTTTGGTGCTTCGCAATGTCTTTGACGAGGCAGACTCGGCTGCAAAGCGGCAAACATCTGCTGTGAACTCGACAAAAGAACACAGGACAACATGAGAAAGCGTTTTAGGCTTAGGAGAGCAGTGCTGGTTTGATTTCCTCTCTACAACACAAACGTATCTGTGGTTTGCGTCTCTCTGGCTGTGACAGTTTTCTCTCCTCAGCATTATCACAGCATTGTCTAGACTTTCCTAACATAAGCTATTTTAGTTTCTTGCTCCAAAGTACATTTATTTCTTGTCTTCATGCAGAGTTCTGAGGTCTGATGTCTGACTAACAAGGCTGTCGCCGATGCAATCCCTTCTGAGGTGTCCCTGCAGGACACCAGTCTCATTAGCGTCACCCATGCCGCCATAGTTATGTGACCATTTGAAGGCTGATTTGTACTTATAAAACCATAACACAGGCTACTTTCCTAACTTGAATTGAAACTGTACTGAACTGATATATTAGGAACTCCCGTGAAACGTGTAAATCTTTAAGCAGCCAAAAGGAATTTTCATTTTTGGGTTGATTCTAGCAGCCCCTGTGGTCGTGTTTCTACCGCTTGTTAGTCTGATTTCAAGGGGAATCTGACTGAATCTGACCCAGTGGTAAAGCATTAAGAGTAACCAATCTATGTTGTTGTTTGTAGGTCATGTAGGTCATATAGATGCAATAAACTGAGGCAGTTGCATAACCAGCTAAAAACTCCTTGCAGCACGTTTAAAATCTTCGACTTTGACATCTCTGTGTCTGAGTCGCACTTTTACCCTCACGAAATCTGAGTCTGGCTTACCACTTAACAAACAAGTAGTGTATCTACTACAGAGATAATGTGATGTTCAAGGAGCTGATTTCACACATAAAGGTCAATAGACTTGTTATGAGGAGTATTAGTCTGTGAAAAGAATTGTATAATTTCAAACAAGGGACTAAAAGTCTGTTTCTACTGCTTTCATTTTTTTTTATCTGTCTCTTGTGAGTCTGCCAACTTTCTGTGCAACACTAAATCGCTCGACTACCCAGTTAACAGTGCACTGGGTATTGGGTATAGACACAAATAATACAATTATACAGTATTAATGTATTGCAAATCCAATGTGTATTAGGAGGTGAACACCAGTTTCTTGCTCTCTCTGCCCTCTTTCTGCACATCCAAGTTGCTAATTGATACAGGAGATTCCAGTGAAGACAGCCTGTGGTTAAAACAGCAAATATGAAGTTTTAACAGTGGGACATTATGCTAAAAAAGTGAGCTACAATTATTCAAACTGAGAATGAAGATCGCTGCTTGCGTTTGCTGTTAATTAATTCATGATTAAGAAGAAATGGATGGCGGTTTTAATCGGCTCTGCTAGTCGTTACTGAAGGACCGTTCAGTTTAGCTCTCTTAACAATGCTTTTCTTTTACAGTAGCAGACAAAAAAAGTGTTTGTGTGTTGTGTTTAACTTATTTATCCATAACAGACTAATAAAAAGAGCTGCCTAGCAACTAAAAGTGCATCTAAGCTGTAAATGCTGTGCAAATGTTCAGCATCCATTTAGTTTCAGTTTGAAAATAGATTTCGGCTTTAGGAAGACTGCTCAAGGAAAAAGCGGAAACCGTGTGCATGTGTCATACAGCAATACTGACTGTTTATGGAGGTCATCAATACAAATGCAATGTTTTCTTGCGCAGCTGCAGGCGAAGAAACTCTGCACTCTCGCTCCATAAACGACGCACAGATACAACGGGTGAAAGTAATCATCGCTTTGACAGTGACTCCTGACCGAGTCTGGACGTTTGCGGTTCAAAGGGAGTATGTAATGACGTGTACTATATTAATGGACATGTGCGTGTGTGTGTGTGTACAATGTGTGTGTGTGTGTGTGCACACTGTAATGGATGTTTTAATCTCTGAGATAGGGACTACAATACACCATATGCCTGTGGCACTGAGGTTTTTTAACACTGACAGACTATCAGGAGGGGACCAGGAGATGATTTTTATGATTTGTGCAGAGATGCTGGCATCAATAACAACTTTATAGCATTATGAACACACACACACACGCAGACACACCTTAGTCTCAGACCTAAGCACAGCAGAGCAAGGTTTTCGTGTTCATGATAGAGACAGAGCAGTTTCAATTATATGGCAATGACAGATAGACTCTGTGGAAAACCTGTGGGATACATGACAGGGTGGTAAAACTGATTGATGGAGAAAGACCAGCTCCGTCAGAACAGCTTTTTACTTCACTGCTTAATCAAATACTTCCAACAAATGGCCCTCCAGCGCTAATCAGAAGTGTACATTCCCCATATTGGGTTTTAAACCCTGGGTACTTCTGCTGCCTTTGTCATGACATACCCAATTATATGGGGTGTTGATCTACGTGTATACACGCGCTTAAATGCAACAAAGAATCCATGTTAGAGTCAGATTAGAAAAATAAAATTGGGACTTAAAGGATCAGTGAGTAGGATTTAGCGGCATCCGGCCTTGTCTCATCCTCCTTACTAATGTGAAGGGGAAAACTACAGTGGTTATGAGATATGAAAATGGAGAATCGCCCTATCCGGTGGTTAGTTTGTGGGTTCTGGGCTACTGTAGAAACATGTTGGACGATGGCTTGTGGCATCTGTAGTGTCTGAAAGACAACAATTCTTATTTTCAGGTGATTATACACTAATGAAAACATTAAATTCAAAGGCATGCGGCAGAGATGTGATAAAGAATGAAACACAACAGAGTCTGTATGACACATTAGTGTAAGTTAAAGCTCCTAACACACACTGACCCCTGTGCTTTGTTACTCTGTGTTCAGGCGTTTTGGTAATTGATAGCCTGTAGACAGAGATCAATGGGATTCTGGGTGCGTAGGCACAAAATAAGCAAATACAATTCATTTGCATGTAAGTTTCCCGAAGGCTCCTGTAGAAATTAAATAAACAGAACAAGATTTAAAAGCAACATTTATACAATGAAGATCAGGCTTGTTGTTCAAGCAACAATATATTCTGTAGAGACAGTAAGCAATAATCAGTAATTCATGAACTGGTTTTAATAGAGCAGTTTGCAAAATAGGAGCCAAAGGACCGCTTTTAAATGGTTTCATATTATGCTTTAATAGAACGCGATTCAATTGTTTGACTCAGTTGGATTTTATTGCATTTTGTTATCTACTCTTTATATTCTAATCACTAACATGGGAAATAATAATTATCATATTTATATTTGCAATATTAAAACTTTGCTCACCAGCCAGTTCAACAACTAGCTTTGCAAGCGTCTAGCACTGCCTATTTCACAAGGATCCATGGATGAACTTTGCTTTTCTGGTGCGACCGAGCCGCAATGCTGAACGCTGATTATTCTCTCAACTACTGGATAAGAAAACAGGTGAGAAAGAATCGTCTAGCTCTGTTTTTAGCCAACAAGGACTTTAAACAAATCTAGAAAAGTTAAAGTAATTGCTTGTGTCAGAAAGTCGTGCTGTAGTTGAGGTTGAGCCTTCTTTGCTGTGAAGCAGAAACGCCAACAACTACTGACCCTGAAACTCCTGAGGAGACCTCTTTTAGCTTGGTTGATAAAAAGATGATGACGCATGACCTCAATAAAACAATAATGTTATATACATTGTAAAGTCTAAATACAGCATAAAAAAGCATAAAACCAGATTTTTCAGAAAGTATGAAAAATGTATCACAAAGCTAACTGATAAAGTGCAGTGACCCATTTAAAGTTTCAATGAAGTTCCCAACTGAGAGAAGAAAGGGAATGAGGCAGGTTTGAACATTCTTTTCATTGACTCACAGAGGAAAAAGATTTTAAAAAAGTAACATCAATGATGCCTAAAAGGACAAAACATTAGAAGATTTGAATAGAGATTCGAGCTATAAGTGTGGATCCACAAAAACGTATTTTAATATACTTCTTATGGCTGCAACAACACCAGTGCTGTGTAATAACACTACATTTTTAATAAGGGCATCACTTTGATTTGAGCATTTCCAATTTATGGATTATATGACATTAATCTGAGTAGACGGTTGGATTGCTGCCATCCCCTTGATCTTCATTTACGTTTGGGAGGCCGGTTTGTTTGTCCTTGGGCAGAGCTCTCAGCTTGAGAGTAATGTGAGGAGGCACACCTGACACAACGTCTTTGCAAACTCCAGATTTTACAGATTACTTTCAAGCTTTGGTTAGCTCTATCTCCGAGCTGTATAGCTTAGATATCTGATCGTTTTAAGATCCTCCGGCCTTGTTTTAAAGTTTGTTCACTCAAGATTAAAGTCAGGTTTCAAGGAGGGGTTATTCGGTTGGTTGCAATCTGCGACCTCACTGCAAGATGCCACTAAATCCAACAGACTGGACCTTTTTAAAAGCAATAGTTCGATAGCTATGCCAAGCTAAAAACTGGTGACGTGATTTGAATCTTATATGAGTTATGGATAGTTCCCCAAAATGTTAAACTAAAGCATCAGTGTGTAGGTTCTAGGGGACAAAAAACAAAGAAGGCTCTATGATGAGACAAGCAATGAGAAACTAGTGTTTACTGCTGGTCGGAGACGGTTGTACATACAGGACACAAATGTCTCTGCTTCACCCACACAGGAGTTTATCAATCTGGTGCATATCAATTTGTTTATGATGGATAACGAGTCTTTGGTGCACACAGTACACTTTGCTTCATTTTAAATTTAAATCATGCCTTTGAGGGGATGTACAGTTTATCCAGTAAAGCCTTCTGTCAAACCGCCGTAGACTAGATAGGTATGTGATAAACATGCAGCAAACGATTAAATTTAATTTATGCCCAATGGTCCACAAATACATACATACACACAGGCTCGCCCCCAAGGCGATGGTACATGCGGATTTGACTGACATTCAAATTAAGGTAATGTTTTCCATCCCAGCTACTCTGCGGCGCACATCTGGGAGAGATGTGGTGACAAAGAGCGCTGAGAAGATGATGAATGACGTCTCCAGCCAGCACCGTGCTCCCAAACCACTGAACGGTTGCATGCTCAAAGACCTGTGAGCCTGACGCAAGTGGCCAGGTGGAGACAGGAATACATACCGATTCATATGCAGCTAAACACTGCAGGGGGGTGATGAATTTTATGATAGATGCTATAATATTCGGAGGTGTTCTCCGAGTGTCCGATTTGTAATAATCACTCCAGGGGCACCGCTATCAGATGCCACATTTTAAATGTATATAACTCATTTCATTAGTGTGTGTCACCTGAAAATAAGAATCTGTTTTCTTAGAATGAGCCTCTACAATAGCCCACAATGGACAAACTAAACACTGACGCAAGAAAAGGACATTTTGTGCGTTTTTTTCAGTTTTCAAGAGGAAAGAAGGTGAGGTGATAGTGTTTCAAATCTGAAACTACATCACTAGATGCCACTAAATCCTTCACAGTTATCTTAGCAACAAAACATTTCGAATTTGGCCTGATGGCAACTAATGGCATGCAAGTTTCTGGTGCTGTATCTTTATGTTGGTATAAGCAAACGAGGAAGATTTTTAAACAGATTTTCAAGACAGCCAGTTTTCAAAGAAATTCAATGGGAGCATCCTGAGAATACTGGACAGGTGTACATGCACAGACATCCATTACCAGAAGGCTACAGTACTTTGAAAGTAAAGTCAAGATGGGGGAAAGTAAAACCAGCATTAGTCACCTCATGCATTTGCAGGTTGGTGTTAGGAGCCCTCATCTTGGCATCCAGGGCATTCTGCGAGTTAGCAGTGTAGTTTTTCAAACTGCGACTCTCCTTCAGGTGGGCCTGGAGCTTCTCTCTGCGCCTCCTGAAGAGGAAAATAAAAAAAGAAGGGATGATGCACAAGTGGAATGTGTTTCAGGAGGGCTTTGACTGCTGAATGACTGTGAATCCGGTCTAAGTCTGCGGGGTTTTCAAGTATGAGGATAAAGCACGCGCTCGCCCAAAAGTATTTAACCTTGCTTTCACTGAAGAGGAGATCTCCATCCTTCATTAACATCACATTAGCCTCTTCAAATGGCTTCTAGTAAAACATATTCTGAGTTCCTCACTGTCGTAATTAGCTTCTGCAATCAACTTTCCCACCAAGTCCTACCTGCAACACAGCTATAATTTTGCTCTAATTAATTCGCAACAGGAGCCTTGGGACAGTTGCTGTGCCTTTGTGTCAGAGATGAACAGTACAGTACAGAACATGAAGCCTGAACTAGACTTTAAACTACCAACATGTTTCCTAAATCTACAGCACGTCATGATGGCATGTCAACAAACGTAGCATATGGAGTTATTTGCAGACCATTTTAAAGTCACCTTTCCCTGAGGAGCTCTCTGGCCCCAATACTGATTCCAATAGACAGTAATTTATTTCAAACTCAAAAAGAAACTATAAAGGAGGCTTATGTGTGTTTTTAATGTCCTAATAGAGATCTATTTAAGTCAAAACACGGAATTTATGTGCATTTATTCTGCTTTATTTTTCTAAAGGACACTGGGAAGTATCTACAAGATCTTTCTCAGAAACTTTAGACTCATCCGCCAAAATGTTTTTTTCAAAGAATTAGTTACTGCCCTTGAAGAGAGAGGAGAAGAGGAAAGTTAGCTACTGACTAAAGGAACTTTCTATCTCCACTTCTCCTTCTTTCTCCTCTGCACAGTAACAAAAAGTAACTAGAACAAACTAGTATTCCAGTTTGAACGATGAACCTTGACTCTCTCTTCATTTCTATCATTTGTGAGAAGGTGTTTTGAGTCTAGACTCTTTATTTCTTGTGTTCCTATGTGTTTTTATTAACCGGTGGAATAAGAACACTAATTTGACACTGAAGGACTGAACTCACTGTCTGGAAAACTAATAAAACTAATTTAAATCTTGCTTAGACACAGACCTGACTCATAATTAGACCTTATGCAGCAAACAGGTCTGATTTCTTCCATCTGTCTGAAAGAAGCTCTCTTTGTTTTGTTCTTTTGACCAGTGCAATGACACTAGCGATCCAAGTTTGTGCAAGTACGCTGGAAAGAACCCTTTTATTACAACTTCATTCTGTTGTGGCAGGGGTGTGCTCATTATCGGATAGAGCCGACGGAGCCATTACAGTTTCTGTCTTGACTGTGTGCTGAATGACAGCGATGTAATGAAGTGTTTACAAACAGCTCCCTCTCCACCTCTGTGGCACTTTAATTATATTTCCTTAGAAGATGTCTGCGACATTTGGTACACACTAAAGCGTTCACTTAAAATGAAAGGTTCATTATCTCTTCTAAAGCCGAGACAAAGTCCGCTTGTTTATTTGATGCTCGCCTTTTCATGTTCGAAGCGCTTTCGAAATCAGACTGAATGATGCCAGTCGCTCTGAACGTAGCTCAGGCTGCATTTGATTAGTCAAACCTGTATATTAATATGAATGGGTCTAAACTACATGACTAATACCATAATGGATTCGACAGAAAGCTCAATCTCACAGGTCACGTTGCTCGAAAAATATTGCAGCACTTTTTAATGAGTTAATTATGCGACTTATCATGCTGTATTTGTTTGGTGGGACTTGTATGCCTTAATTAGATAGCGCCGGTAAAGAGATAACCGGAAATAAGGGAGTGAGAGATACAACACAAGTCAGATACAACTCAGCCAGACGAAGCAGTGATGTTGCAGTCAGCATCTTAATCCTTAAACCACCACCAAGTGCTGCCTGTTCTTCAAAAGAGGATCCTTTATTATGATTAAAAACTAATCAGCCCAATGTCCTTTGGTATTATGTCCATATTGGATGAAGTCTGGGCTTACTTCATACCCTCACACTCTGCCTGGGTATAGGAAGGATATAGAGGGTGGTCTGGGCAGTGAGCCCAGCTTTCATGCAGGAGACTAGAGCTCATCTCCTGTCACAGGACACCAACTAACGTTCATATTTTTAATGATTGTTCCCTAACACTAGCCTCATTTTGCCACAACCACGATCGAAAACCTGACGGACTTGGTTAAGCTGAGTTTGAAAAATGTTGGCACTGGACTTTGGGTTTGGGGTTTTACTTCTGAGTTAAATATTGAGGTTCCCGTCTGGCAACAGGGTTGAAATGAAGATAACTCAAATCTCTTTTCTCCACAGTATCCCGGTGGTGTAAAAACATCTGTCTGTACCCAAACACAGGAGGTTGGACTTGAACTGAAAATCACAAATTTGATATTGGTTGGGAATTTTTGTTTAGGTCTGTAATGTTTGCTTCTTCAGAAAGTGAAACACACGATCAGTTGGATTGAGGTGAAGTGACTAACTTTGGTCAAGAACATTCAACTCTTCAGTTGCTTTGTCTGCAGGTTTTGGATCACTGTGTCCTAAAATCCAGGGATTACGTATAAAAAAACATGAATGTGGACAAGCTGAAAAACATGACTGTAGCCTCAGTATCAATGTTTGGAGGAGAGGTGGAGAGGAAATTCATACACACTGCACTGCAGGCTCCCTTTAAAAAGCAATGACGACAGCAAGGAAGTGAAGAATCAGCGCTCTTTTATTTAGCTGTATTTTTGTCTGGATGTATTTTTTCCTTTCAGTGTGAGAGAACCTTCGACTTTATCTTTATTCAGGCCACTCAGATTTGCATGAACACTTCCTCCTGATCTGTATGCATCTTCTCAATTGAACAAGCTGGTTCCCTGACTCAATTACAGATTCATTGAAAGCGCCTGTCCATCATGCCTTGATCCGATTATCTTGTTGTCAGGCTGCTCACTCACTCACATCATTATATTACAGAGGGAAGCCTATGGAATTACAGTGCTATCTATCACAGCCTATACTCCACGGTCCATATATCCTGAATGACAGACTGCCTGCGACATACCGAATGTTTGACCCAACCTATTGAGAATATAGTGTCTCTTCAGCTATGCAAAGTTGTCACGGGCAGGAATGGGTGTGAACCATTTATATGGCAATTAATTTGCACACACAGGGCATGCACTGCAGAAATATGCAGATATGGAGAGAGAGAGGGGCAGGAAGGAGAGGGAGACAGTACAGGAGCCACATGAGCTGACCTTTGGGTTATAATGGGCTATGAATATGTGTGTGCACATAATGAGATTTACAAATTGTTGCAAATACCCAGTCTGGGATTTCGTTCAAGATGTTTGATGCCTCAACATGTTTTATCGGCCTTCACTAAATTAACAAAATGTCTCCTTGGGCATTTCATCTGCCCACACCCAACCGGGCTTATTACCAAATACTTTAACATTTTGCTTACTTTAGGACTTCTGCCCATAAATATTATCGCCAAAGTAAGTTTGAAAGTTTAAAAATCATTGGAGTAACTTTCAGTTCAAATGGAAGCAAGAAAACTGATGGTTTGGATGAAATTACATGTCACCTCAGCTAATTTACCTGACAATATATTCATGAGAAAATTTCATATGTCACATTTGTGCATGGCTGGAAAAATGGAATGAATCTAAGAGTTGTGTGAAAACGCCCAATTACAGTCCTTGAACTTTGTATGTGTGTGTGTGTGTGTGTTTCTGTGTGTGTGTGTGCTTTGCTGTTTTTCCTTTACCTTAATTCAACCTTCCAAACCAGTCCTGTCTGTGACAACATAACCTGAGCCCTTTTCATATCCATGAAGGTCAGCGCTACAGGGAACATGATTCAAGAAACAGATCCTGATCTCCTGCATAATTCTGAAACATGTTTAGTATCTTTTATTTTTGCAGTGATTGAATTTTATAGTTGCTTTTTTAATATTGTTTTTGCACAGGGATAATTCTGGTGTATTACAACTTATTTCTGTAGTTTTGGTGTTCATTTGTACTGATCATGATAACTGATATCTAATTACCAAAGTCACTGGAATGTGAAAACACAGTAACGAACAAAAGACAAAAGAAGATGTGAACAAACCATAACATTAAAACTTATTTGGAGATAAAGCCGCAAGTGACACGTCAGTAGTAATTTCTCATCTGCCAGAAAACGTTGTTGCAAGATGTTTGGATAAAAACTTACTGTGTTTGTTTAAAACCGATAGGATTGTCTGATTGACTTTGTTGTGGCAATGTCACCACAAACCCCTCAGCAATTCAACCAAATGTTGTCATTCATCAATAGGAATGAAGGCCAGTTACTATCAAACGAGCAGCATTTCAAACAGTTCATTTAAATAAATCTACATGAAAACACTGTGGGTTTGATGTGTATCTACAGTACTGTATATATGCACGCATGTTTCTGTGTGTTTGTCCTCTCACTTGTTGCGGCAGTAGAGGGCCATGCACAGGGTTCCCAGGAGGCTGATCGCCATGGCGATGGATGTGATTGACAGCACCTGTCTCTTGTACACCTCTTTGCTCTCTGTAGGGAAACAAACAAAAAAAAAAAACAGAGGAAGGAGCTGCATTAATGTCTGAGCAACACACTGTTTGGGAATAATGTCACGGGTCACTTACATCTGTCAGCATGTGTGTATGAGAACGGAAGAAGGGAAGAGAAATATGTTTAGTGAGTCTTTATGAGTGTGTATATCTGCGCAAAACCCCAAGTCAATATTTGCAGAGCTTCTGAATTAATACTATACAGTAATCTCACCATAACGCAGAATTAAACATGGTCTTGAGGTTTGCACTTACCCATTTTTAATCTCTAATATTACTGTTTTGTCGTACCCAAACAGCCATTACAACTCATCACACAACAGATCTCTTGAGGTGTCTTTCCTGTAATTACTTTTACCATAAATAAACGAAACAAAACTGAAATAAAACAACAACTCGAAACACATTTACAATACACCAACACAACATATTTACAATCCTCCAGCAACGCCTGCTATTCTTAGTTACCACACAGCCCATTTTATCAGCTCTACCACATCGATATAATGGCACAATAGACTGCTTTTGAAATGGATGCCACATGAAATGGAGCTTGAACACATGGAGACACAAAGAGTTATGGCATGGACGGACGCCATTAGTGGAGAAAAATGGAAGCTGTCCTGTTTGCTACGAACAAGTAAATCATAGTTGCCTTCGGGTACATTAATAGGCGATCAATCAGGTTTTATTTAGCGAGGCTCAGACCTTGGAAAAGCATGAAGATGACACAAGGTGTTGGGGTTTTACATTGAGGTGATTGAGACAAATTTCTACTGCGGTTGAGTTTGAATGGCCACTTTAGTACAAAAAGGATAAAGTTCAGTTACAGCCGCCGCCGCCGCCCTCAGTGAGTAAGCGCAGAAATTCACACAACCACAACCTTCTCAGCTATAGAGCGGCGCATCTGCAACCACTGCGTCTTGCTCAAGGGCATCCTGACAGCAGGCAATGAGGTAGAGTGTTACTAATTCATGACCACATCCAGATTTTTCAAACCAGGGATCTGTCAGCACAAGCATATAAAGCTACTGAAGCCCGCACAGATGCTGCATCACCTATCAGACATGTGGCGTGTCATACAGTCTATTAGTCCATTGCCAGTGCATCTTTTTCTGTCTCCTGTGTCTCTATTTGTCTCCCTCCATCTATGTGTAAGTTATGTTTGCGCTGTTGTTTTGATGTTTAATCAGCCTGAGTCATCACATTGGCTCATTGGCTATGATTATATCATTAGAGGGAGCTGGGGGCTGTCCTACGGGAGCACGCTGAGGTTGAGACAGACATGCAGAGTAGAGAAGAGAGAGAGGGATGAGGGAAGATATGAGGAATCAGACAAGGAGGCAGAGATGCACTGATCTCTCTTTTTTTCTGTCCTGATACAGATTAGTTGCAATGAATTCCGGTGTATGCACATACATTTTATTACTTTTATTACTATATATCTCAAACTGATCACTCCTTAAAGGTGTCCTCCAGCCATTTAACGTTGCACTTCCATAATGTTTTCAGACTTGCAAGAGTCTGAATAAGCAGAATGTGCAAGGACTGAGCCTCAAAAACATTTTCACTCAGTCCTCCCTTCATTTTTCAAATGTTAGCCGAGCTCTCTCCAGAGCTTCAAAAGGCACAATTTACATCTGTTTCTTTCAGCTTACATAGTAATTTGACAGAATAATCTTAACCCTCATCCAGATCCATTTACTAGCTTCTCCAAGGGCTTTGAACAGCATCTCTCAGTTGCCATCGGGACATAAAGTGTGAGCAAACAACCTCCGCTGACGAAAACTGTCAAAAGCTCTGGGAAAAGCAAGAAAGCAGAGTTTGAGTTGAGAGTATTTTGTCAAATTATACAAGTTTTTTTTTCTTTCCGCAGGATGAGTGGCAAATAAAAGCGTAAAAATTTGAGTTCCTGTAAAGGAGGAGGAGGCTTTTTGTAATTTTCTAATAATTTCAACGTCACGGCGACAGAGAAGGAGCACCTGATGCGGATTTGTCATGTCTGGCTGTCGCCCTGTTTGTTTGATAACAGTATCAGCGCTGGTAATGACTCCGTGTATCAGAGGAGACTGTCGCCCCGAGAAAAATGACAGCATCAGTTGCTTCAGCAAACGCCTTGAAGCTACATACTCAAGGCTTCTTGATACAGGAGACTGCTTTTTGATATTTGTTTCCTCCTGACAGTCAATATTTCTTTTAACCATGACCTTAATAAAGCAGGTATTTAAACCCAAACCACAATCTTTCTAAACCTTACAAAACCTTAACCAGAGTTCAGATTTGTAGCAGTTCTGGAAGACATTGACGAACGATGCAGTCCGCTGATAATGATGCTAATAAGTTTGGTTCTGGAGGGTAATTAAACGATTGGAAAGGTGATAGAAGGAAGTGTTGGAGGAGGAGAGGAGCAGATACAGAAGGTTTTTCATCTGTGCCAGAAAATGAAAAAAAAAAAAAAAAACACTCAACAAAAGTCTTTTTATGGTTGGCTGAGGTGGAAAAGATGTCGCTCTGACACTGTAAACAAAAAGTGATGGAAACAGATTAAAAATAAAAAAAAGTAAAGATGATGCTGGGGATTTAGATGGAAGACAAGGACGGGGATTGAAAATTGAAACTCTAACTTGTGACAACATCTTGTCCTGTCTGCCACACTATACTTACACACCCACAAACACAGATTTTACTGACACTTTTTTTGTAGTTAGTGTGGAAAAAAAAGTTCAGGGTATCACCCAGAGTCAAGCTTAAATGTTACTATACTGTATGCATGCAGCACGCTTGGTGTGAGGCCTATCATACAGTATGTGGCCAAGGTCAAAAAGTACTTCGACCTTTCCTCCAACCCTCCCACGTCCTTATTTGGACACACCGACGGTATGCACAAACACACACTCCCCTTGATGTGAATAAATCATACGACTCGGGAGAGGAAAAGCGTGTTCATGTTCCATCTGTGGGGCCGCGAGGTCACGTCTTCTATTTATTTTCACTTCAAAACTCAGTGTTCTGCCCCGTACAGCCCCTCTGGTTGCTTATTTGCAGCAACATTAAAGAAAAATATGATTAATATTTTACACTAAAGGTGGTAGCAGCAGCGCTGCAGAGCTGCCGCTCTGACCTTTTTGTACGTGTGTAATCATATACATTCAGAATGTGTTAACAGCAGCCATGTTTCTATACAGGTTGGATGGGTAGAAATCAATAAGTGATGTAGTGAAGCGGTGAAATGCGCTTACCTATTATCCAACAAAGAACAAAGCTTTTAGCCTTTGTTGCTTTAAGTATTATGACATATATCTTGATATTATAGACACAAAGAATAGTACGTGCTGAAGTAAATACAACACAAAGGCTGAATATTCAACATGTCCATCCAAATATCATTAATAAAGCTCCATTCATACATACATGTCAAACAGGTCCAACCAAATTTCAAGTAAAGAAGCAACTTGGAGACATTTTTGGTTGCATTTGATTAGATTTTGCTCAAAGAACTAAAAAACAATAACCAAGTCATCACTGCTGTAGTACTTGTTTAGTCCTGACTTGAGATATGTTTTGTCTTGGACTTGATCTTTCCGAATATTCTAGTTAGTCTTGACCAATGAGGGTATAAAGAAAGGACAGCACATGAGTGACGTCACTCAAGTTTCCGAAGCTGAAAATATGTGGCGCTGGTCGCCACCGCGTTGGCTGTACTGAATCTTCCACTTCCCGGCTAATCTGAACATCAGCAAAAGATGTGGATCATTACTGGACCTCCGTTGGGTTCGAATGATGCCTGGCTGCTCTAATAAGCCATCTGAAATCAATCAGAGGCCACGCTGTTAATAATGCGTCCAAATATAACTTAAACTCGACAGATATAGTCTTGACTACAACACTGGAGGTTACACAGGATGACCTACAGGCCTCACGAGTGGCCATCTTCTCAGGATCTACTTTACTGAACAAGCCAAAACAATAACAGCACAGTCAAACTGTTGGTGACAGCGCAGACACATGTACTCACTACAGAGGTGAGTAAAGTCTGGGGACAGGCTGAGGTGGCATTTTGAGAGACACGCTGACTCTGATGAGAAAGCTTAGTCTGCATGGTGAGGGTTCATGACACATAAACAGAAACAGAGGACACGTGAGTGCTCCATCATTATCAGATTATTTTCTACTAAAGTTATCAAAATCTCTTTCAAAATAAGTTTCCTGTTCCATCTAGGCAATATTAGGACGTGTGATGTCCTGATTTTAAGTCACAGGCAGTGCCAGGTTTTGTGAGTCATTATCGAATGTTTTGGCCATATGGACGAGTCAGACTGCTGGCAGTCACTGACACTGTCAGGGTCTGTTGCAGATATTAGGTTAAGGTTTATTAAATTGTGTTGCATTTGTACAATTATAAATTGAGCGGTGGCTTCTGGTTTGAGGGCAGTAAAACTTAATGTTTTGTGGCAGCGCTTTGGAATCGGTTCAAGGTTGACAGAGTGGCAGAATCCGGATGAATGATGGTAAAAGGTCAGTTTTGGCTGACTGCTGCACAAACAATCACGGTAACATATGAACTATAGTTAGAACCTTAATCACAGCTAAGCATAATGTTATTTCAGATCAATGAGGTCTTAGTTTCTGTACGGATATGCAGCCGCCAGACAGATCAAATATCATTAAACTGAGCCACAGCTCACTGCTGCTTGAAAATAAAAACTCACAGATGAGTAATAAAGTAGTGGACTTCATTTCCATGAGTACTGCTAATCACATGTTCATTTAATCAAAAACTTAGCAATCATTTCAATGAAACTTTCAGTGTGTTTTCAAGGATGTGTCATGTAAGTAAACTGCATGTCGTCAGCAAAATCTCTCCTATTACAGGTCAAACTGTGCCACAACTGGACTTGAAAATACCCAGCTTTAGGGGGGGGCCATTGCGTGGGTCAGATACCAGCTCTGCTCTGTATAACATGTGCTGAGAAGAGCTGAGATTGACAGGGATGGATGAAGAAACGGAAAGACATAACAAGTATTAGAGTAAGAGGACAGAGCACAGAGGAGGGAGGGAATGGATCCTCCTGAGCATTCGACTTTTCATGCCCCACACAGACCGCTGATGGAGGATAAAACCTTTATTTATGAAGGTCTGCTGTGCTAGAATAAGCATGCTCTCTTGGCTGGTCACGGTCCTTTCCTCTATTACTCGGATGGCTTTATTCGGCCATTTACATACTGACTATATTTAGGAGAGCGGGGACCATTGTTTCAGCTGGTGATTCTCTTTCTATCTTTTCTTCTCCTTCTTACATATTCTCTCTTGCTTCACGGTCTGATAGATGTTATCCACACCTTCATTCCCTTCTGAGACTATCATTGTTTGTTGGTGTTAGGTGGTGCTGACTACTTTACTAGCTTCCAGCATGGGATCAAATTGATTTTAAAATACAGTTTGTTTGTCTGCCACATCTTGTGCATCACACCTTTTAACCTCTTGACTCTCCTCAGGGTTTCTGGTCAAATGAGGTAGTCTGAACTAAAGCTGTTGGCTGTGGTCTAGGTTGAAACAAAAGCCTTTGCTTGATACGCCTGGCTAGTAGACTGTAATAACAGGACTGCCCTGACAACTGAAGCTTCAAAGGCCATATTTATTTTGTAGTTTTTGGCCTGTATCTGTGACATGTGTCCTTACACTTCAGATTTTTAGCCTTGCCATGAAAGTTTGTTGGGTTGTGCTTTATAAATAATGCAACTTGACTTTTAAGATGGTGGTGCAGCTGTGGAAATATCTTAAAAATCTGCTGCCCCTGCTGTGGCTTGCAAAGCTAGCTTTACAAAAATGAATGGCCCAAGATACGTTTTATATTCAGCAACCGACTGGTTTCAAAACTAAAACCAAAAGAAAAGTTAAACTCTTCTTTTAGGTTTGAAAAAAAAAAATCAAAATTGGTATTCAAGATCTTGAAACCTGAACTCTGCTGTCATTCACTTGTTCTTCTATTCTGTATCCACAGAAAGTTCTGCATTTTATGTTTCCGGTGGCAGAAGTACCCCTTTATTCGAAAAACAAAGCTGAACCTTGAGGAATTCAAACCTCACACAAAAGATCCACAGGAGAACAGTGATGCTGTCATTGCTGCTTCACTCCTGTCTCTCTGTCTCTCTTCTCTACTTATCTTCTTTTCTCGTATTTGACCTAATGTTCTGAAGACACAATGCATTCAAGGCCTTGTCAAAGACAAGAGCGGAATGAAAACTTTTTCTACTTAGCCTACACTCCTAGTGGACAACTGCATGACATAAATGTCACTAACTCCTATCACTGCTGTCAAGATGTACTGTATGTAAAGCCCAGCTCCTACACCTTAAACCCTCGGATGGAAATAGAAAATCAACATGACTTAAAATCTATCCCACCCTTTAAAATAGCTGTCTGTAACACTTTGCTCCAACATTGATTTACAACCAGGTGGAACATCTTCCAGTCAGAGCTCAGTGATCTCTGATGGAAAGGAAATATTGATGTCCACATGAGTGACTGACTAGATACAGTGAAAATGTCTCCCCTTTTTTGCCAAGCGGTATAAAAAATGTATAAAGAGGAAAGCCGGATCCAAGAATTCTTGAATATATTCTCTGTTTCATTAAGTCTTGGGTGGGTGGTGTCCGATATGGAGAGATCTCAACCTTCAGACGCTTCTTTTCTAATTTTAACCTCAGAAACTGACTCTGTTGGAGGGGAGCAGTTCATTCTCTATAAATCATGCATAAGGCTATGGGATGTCTGTGGAATAACTACCATGTGATTAGAGTCTATTGCAATCTTATACACAATTCTGCCATAAACTCTACGTTTATGATGTTTGTTGACAATGTCGTAAAGGCGTTCATTAAACAAAATAATGCACTGAATGCCGTTATATTCAGAGATGTGACTAATATTCTGAGCCCTCATATAAGTGATTTATGACGGCAAAGGAGGAAACACTGAATATAATTTTAATAAACTTTAATTTAAATTATAATTCAGTTTTTTATTTAGTTTTCTGAAAATGTCACCCAAAACTGAACATTAAGAACTTTGTATGTGCTGGGTTGCATTAGATTATTAACCGATTAACCATATTCAGAGCTCCATTTTGTGACATGTTATTAATACATCAATTTCTATCCATTTCCTGCGACTGCTTATCCTCATGAGGGTAGCAGAGGGGATGAAGCTGATCCCAGCTGGCATTGGGCAATATATCCTCAGCATAATCAAGTATTAATGTATCTATAATTAATTAAATAAAGCTCACTTGTGTTAATGTGGCCAACATGCTAATGATACATATTGCTAAGATGTGGGAACACAGTAACAGAGTAGGAAACATGAGCAGTCAGATGATCCGATGAGAAGCTTTATCCAGATTATCTGAAACACTTTATTCGAAGTTAAAAGTGTAAGCACACAACTACAGCGAGAACAAAGGGTCAAAGTGGGCCAGTCTGTTAAAACATTGACTGATTGTCATGTTTCTTGCCAAATCTGATGTCTTTTCATCAACATTGTTCCCAGATATCAGCAACTAATATTATTACCACCACTAGGTATAAGCCCAAGCTATCAAAAATAAAGAAATAAGTTCTCATGAAGCAGAACTATACTTTAAAAGCCCCGTTTACAAAAGAAATGGAGCACTGCATTGGTTTAGACAGAGCACTGAAGTCGTGCTTAGCTGTAATAGCAGATTTAGTCATGCACCACCAGTGGCTCATTTACCAGTCGATTGCTTACTAGCTGAGTAGCCTTCAGGTGTGGACAGTGGACTTTACAACACACACCTCCTCTTTCTCTTGTTAAGTGTTAAGATTTTGGTTTTGTTGGCTTTTACTATGATTTAATGTTCCTGTATGTTTTCATTAAAGAGGGATTAGTTGGGATTACTCCGGATTCTCCTCTAGCCAGTTTCTCGGAATAACTGTGTCCGACAGACATAATATCAATCTGTGGATGACAAGGATTCTTCCAGATAATGACATGGCATCAGATGCAATAAACAGCTTACAGGAAGAAATGTAGATGATTCCCATAACCCACACTACGTATCTTCCCCACGTGTAGCTCTTTTCGCAGTATGTATTCATTTAAGTGAACTAATAACAGGAATCTGTAACAGTGAAGTTTCAGTGATTCGGTGTGTAAGCCTTATACTTTCTTCTTTCTCAGGAGAAACAGCTTCCAAAGCCACCGACATTGACAAGCCAGGGTTGAGTGTGGGAGGTGCTTATCTATCCATGCACCGCTTAACACAATGCTGGGAAAGACATTGGCAGGACTAGAGACGTTAGCTAGGCAAAGTAAATGTGGCAGGCTGAACAATGTTGCTGAGGCATAAAACCTCACAGTGAATATAAATGGAAGAAAAACCTGCAAGATAGTCCTGTGGAATAGATCATCTGTCACTGCCAAGTTTGCATAGCCTCAGCAAGTTTCCCTGGGAAAGCTTTTGTTCGTTTCACTGCAAATGCAGTGGCCTTGCAGCAGAAAGAAGAAGAAGAAGAAGAAGAAAAAAAAAGAAGTGTGGCACTTCTTGTTCCTGTGAAATTTCACTTTGAGAATGCAAGGCGATTTTTCGGATAAAGCAATGGATGCTTTACTAAACCTGTCTGTGTGGAAAGGTCCCAAATTATAAACAACTTAGAGAGTGAGGGGTTCTAGTTCTACAACAAGCCTCCATGTTTTTAACTAGCGTTCCTGAGCTGTGATACCCGACACAGAAGCTGCGAGGAGAGCCAAGAACAGGAGAGAGGGGAGCTTGGCAACGACGAGGAGGAGCCGCTGGCATACACCCTGTGCAGCCTCGCGAGGCACGTGCATGGGAAACACACAATCATTGGGCGAATCTCATCTAACTCGCCTAAACAAAAACTAAAAAACACACACTTTTGAACATGCGCCATGCATGTGCACACACACATACACGCACGTCTTAATGAGGAACGCATTTGGTAACAGTGCCAACATCATAAAAACTCCCTCACTGTACCCTGCCTGCCTCTCTGTTCTCACTGTTTCCAAGGAGACTGCAGCACATTGGTATTCTGAAGGGACACTTCATAAGCAATTGTGAGAGAAAGAAAGAGAGGGAGGGCAGGAGCGAGAAAGAGAGCATAAAGATAGAGATGGAGCAGAAAGTAAATACATATATGTAGGGAGAACAGAGAGAGAGATAAAGAAAACTGGCTGATGTTTCAAAGAGACGCTGTACAGCATGTGCGCAGAGAAGGGTTGATGGCTGTGAATATGCACATTTATACAGATACCATTCATCTTCACTTCAGCTTTCACAACAACAAAATAGCCAGTACTCAAGGGGAGCTTATCTTTATCTAATTTTCCCCCATCTGCACTCACTGTTTTAGTTCAGCAGAGGGCAGTGGTGGCGCTGGAGAGAGGAGAACGACAACAGCGCCTCCCCGGTTTTTAGAGAGTAGAATAAGATAGCAGAAGTAAGGTAAAGCAGAGATGACATGCACCAGTGAGCTATGAGCATAAAGATAAGATGTTTGTCTGAGAGTGAGACGTTCTCTTGGTTAAAATGTTTTCTGAGCTGTGTTGTGTGTTGTCTTACAGTGTGGCAATTTTCTGATGAAATACTAGCAACACACCACACAGTGCCAATCAGACTAGAACTTGAGCTGAATAAACTAAAGTATAATTTAAAGGAATTATGAAATAAACGCTGGTCGTGTTTCTGTGTTGCATGCTAGTACCAGAGCTCTACTTGTGCAGTGGCTCAAGGATTGAGTATAGTAATCTTAAAGGCACTGTACAGTCAGTTATTTGGATTTTTCAGTTGTTTAGTTTCAGACATATTTGCCCTGGAGACTCTATTATTGCCCTCTCCTGGTTGTTGTTTCTCCTGATTTGTATAAACACAGTATATATAGTTGAATTTCCATTATCACAACCTGTTCCTGGCGCTGTACAGTGTTTATATATGGGAAATGTAAAATACATGAGACACTGATGTGACCTGTTATGTATGTGGGATGGAGTGGGATTCGATATATTATGCTGGGCGCACTCTACTGTGGGCATGCTGCAGATGCTGTGTTGTGCAAGAGACTCTCTACAGGCAGGGTTAAAAACAAAATGCAATAAAATGAAGTGAATGAACGAAAATGAAAGAGTGAAAGAATCACTCCAGGAGGGCAAACAATTCTGTGAATGCTGTGCAGTGTACTTATTAATGTGCTATATTCATTCTTTAAAATCACCAGAATATAGGAAATAAAGTGTCTTTGAAGGGCTCAACGTCAGCAAACATGGCTCCAGATCATATTTAATAGAGAATAATCAAATGTTTTCCTCCTCCCGCACGTTGTTTTACGATGACTAATAAGACAATGAGACTAGCAGAGGACGCACAGAGGATGCACTCAGGGGCGTCTCATCATTTGAGAGGACTGATTCACTCCATCTCTTCATCACTTCATATAGATAAGCAGGTGTTCTGGTATGTTCATTCCTCTCTGCTTGAAAAGTACCTGGGTTAATTAAGCAATTACATAGTACAATGTTGATCCAATATGAAGCCATGTGTTGATGTGACTCATGCAGATGTAAGACAAGAAGAGCTTCCTTACCCATAAACTCGATGCCCAGGTGATCTGTTGTTTCAGGCAGCAGGGAGGAGAGAAGGAGGGACGGGGGGAGAGAGGGAGAGAAAATGAAGTCATTGTTAAAATAGTGTACGTTAGCATTGTGTCAGAGCGCATAGCGAGATCATCACTGACTTCTTTCATGTCAGCTGCTGGATCTGTGTTTTATCCGCTGTCACGTTGAGTCAGAACGCACATGCTGCTAACGTTACAAGAAATGATACACGACCTCACGTGCTTGTGAGGACCCTCCATGATGATAATAGACCTTTATCTTTATCTTAACCTAGAACCTTCATCAATTCATCTAAATTAGTTTCTCACTCTGAGATTTTTTTCAAAAGGTTGATGCCCAAATCAAGAATTGGGAACATTTGAGTCAAGATCTGATGACACTTGTGAGGTTGTTGTAGCTTTGAAACCACTGCAAAATCTGAACAAAGCACAATCCAGCTGAATGATTCTTAATAACAATAACACTTCAGTGAATATCAAAGTACGTAAAAGAGTACTACATTGATGTGGCACTGCACTATAACATTGTAAACACTATCAAAATAAGAGCTTTTTTTAATTCTACGTCTTTTTTTTTCTTGCCAATAGCTGGTGCCTACATTACCCACAATGCAACGTGACGGCTGCCATAAGGGTCGGTGATTTTCATGTGCATGAGAGTACGCACTCAAACGCAAAAAGGTGAACACAGTGGACGCCTACACAGCTGTGTGAAACATGAGTGAATCCAGAGGTCAGAGGTCATTTTGGTTCATCATGCATGACTCACATTGTGACGCTGAAGCTACAAATACATCTGTGCTGACTTTTTCCTGCTGAGTATATAAAGGAGAATTTGTAACCCTTAAAGTAGTGAAGTGAAGTGGAATTTCTGACTATTAGTTAATCTCTAAAAAAAATAAAAACAGTAGGCTTGACTGAATCAAATAGCACAACAAACAGCAAACAAGTTTAGTTTAATTAAATCAGCTGTGAAGATTACAGACATTCCCTGGGCTTTAAAGCACTGGGAATATCCAATTCACTAAAAAGAATCGAGAGAAAGTGCTTTCTGTGGTGCCACCACTGGTTTTCACTACACTGACGGTGACTTTATCTCCTGAGTGGACCTGCCCTAACATCTTAGAGTGGGTGAGCTGGTCTTTCTAATGCGAAAAGCTCTGTCCAATCTGCTCTCAATCTTTTCGGGCAATGTTAGCACGGATGTAAGCGGATCATTTTTCACTTTAGCAATGACCCGAAGACCTCTCTGCTCTCCCTTCTTCATTTCTCCCTTCAAAAATGTCTGTGATGTGGGACATGAGAAGATGAACAAGATAACCGCTACTCCCACATTAAAGCTTTTTTCGAAAAGTCTGTGTTCAGGTACAGTATATTTGTCAGTTTGACTATAAGCCTCAAAGAAAGCCTGCTAAATGTACAGCTTTAGGCTAAATCCAAAGACTGAGACTTAGAATTCATACATTAAAATGATTGATGCAGCAAAACAACAAAATCAAGACCAATCTATTTAATAAAAAAATACTACAAAAAATATATAGACGTGTACTTATTTGTATGAAAAATAAGAAAATTGAGATGTACATTAAATACTGAAGACTTTTCTAAATTACAGTCAATGCCTGAAAACAAAAAACTTTAATAATATTTGATTGTAAGCTCGGGAAGAAGTTTGTACTGTTGAGTTTTTATTATATTGGCAATTTTTTCCCCAACAGATACTAAAACAAAACTTTAAATATGAGACGTAAGGATACCATTTAGTTTTGGAATCTGTCAAAAAACTATACATTTATTGTAATATTGTAGGAAGCATGGAAAAATGTGGATTTCAAACAAGGTATAAAACTTGACTTTTGCAAAATGTCGCTGTGTTGTGCACAAACGAAATGACCACCATTCATCTTTGTTTGCCATTTAGGCGACACTTTTACTTAAAATTCTCAACGGCCACGTACATGCATCTATATTTTTGGACTTTGTAAATCCATTGACCTCCACAGAACCAAAAGAAAATAACAGTGTGATCTGTCCTACGAAATTCTGCAGTTTTGCAGTCCTTTGTGCAGATCTATAAGCGCTGCTACTGCCAGGGTTAGAAACTCAATTTCCCATGGAGCTCAATGAGTAGAGCCTAGCACTAAAGCTGCCAAGGTTAGGGATTTCATTTTCTGTGTAGCTTGGTGGGTAGAGCATATATCAGCACCAGCACTGTCAGGATATGAGCTTCAGTTCCCATTGGGGCCACCCATACTCAAGATGTATGCACTCCTGCCACTGTAAACCACTTTAGATGGAAGGCCCCACAAAGTGTCATATGTTAAATATGCTCTGTGGGAACTGATGGCCTTTGAGTCATTATATGGGCTGGCAGATAACAGATCCAAAACAGGCTAGGAACTCTCCAAAAACTGTGAGAAACGCTTTCACAAAACAGGATATTGTTTTCCCATCAGAAAGGTTTTACCCAAGGGAGGCACACAGCGAGGAAGGTAGATTTCTGACTCTGAAATAATGTGGAGAGAAATACAGTAATGATGTTGAGGTGAGTGACATAGAAGGGGATTTTAAGGCCACAATACAAGGCGACGTTACAAGGTGACAGACTTTACACCAGCAGGGATGATCTGGATTTGTAATCGAGCATGAAATTTCTTGCTGGGTATAGGACTGGACTCACAGCGTATATTTCCTCCCAGAGTAAAGGTTTCACTTTCAGCTGTGGTGGAAGAAGTATTCAGATCCTTTACTTAAGTACAAATCTACATTCCTACAGAACTTAAACCCAGTTTCCAAAGCAACCAAATATGCTGGGGCTGAATTGTGGGCAAATCAGTGTAACATGATGCACAAGACATGTAGAAGATTCTTGCATTGAATTAGTTTGTGAAAACCACTGCAAAGAAGATGCAATCAAGAGCAACATGCTCATATTTGTGTTACTCTGAAGCAGGATGGAATAACAAGTTATGAGTTCACGTATAAGCAGCATTTTGATGCCGTTGCAGGAGATAATGAGGTTAATTTAATCGACTTTAAATGATGTTGACTGGTTCCATCTGTTATGCATCATATTTTATAAGCCAGGTACAGTTGGATAAAATAGAAACACTCTGTACTGAATAGAAGGGCTCATTTCATGTGTTTACATTGCTGATATTATATTTCTTATTTAAATACAACCAAAGCATTGGCCTGTTTTAATTAGCCATTAAAGAAGATGTTTTAAATTGCTAAATATGCTGATAAAATGCAGAGTATAATCATGTGTCTAATTTATTCCAGTCCGGTGCTTGTTGAAACTACTGCATATTTCTGCTGTTTGTGGACATTGAACTTGACATAAATAGACCATAAAGCCTTTTGAAATGTCTAATCCTTCTCACATTTGCAATATTCTTGGCAAATAAACCACACAGCATACAAGATGAAAAAACTAAGGGAACCAATGCAGCATTTTATGTGAAAGTAGATACTCCCCAGTGTGTCTGTGTGTGCGTGTTTGTGTGTCTGCAGCCTGAGGTGGAGGCAGGTGTGGGTGGCAGGGAGTCTGTATTGTGTCGCCCTATTTCCCCTCCCTGTGGACCCACACATGGGGATAGGTTGAATATCGGTGTGTGTATATCAGTATGCATGTGTGTGTGTGTGTGTGCTTCCTGCCTATTTCCACCTCTGGAGTGAGCCTCACAGTGGAAGACAGATTAGCTGACCTCCACTGGGACAAACACCCTGCTGATTTACAGATATGAAAACGCTACCCTATGTATCATATTTTGCCAGGAATATAGGCCTATTTTGAAATTAGCGTTGGTGGCGTAACATAAGGCATCATAAAACTAAACAGTAGCCCTTATGTGCTTTATTCAGTCATTAATTAAATTTGGGGCATATCTAAATCACCTGTTTAATCTAACAAAATCATGTAAGACAATTGGCTAAGTTCAATTCTAACCATGAGGAAACAGACATGAAATTCATCCACATGTTAAAGTACATTTCATTCGGGGCGTTCGGTAGCGTAGTGGGTTAAGCGGCCGCCCCGTGTGTGGAGGCTACAGTCCACGTTGCAGCTGGCCCCGGTTCGAATCCCGCATCGGACGGCTAATTTACTGTCACTCCCCCTCTCTCTGCTTCCTGTCTGTCTTCAACTGTCCTATCATTAAAGGCATAAAAGGCCAAAAAAAAAGTACATGACTGAAACATGACTATGGTAGGTTTGTCTCTCTTTCATAAAGGCTGCGGCCGGCTGGTTGGCTTTGTTGCTGTGTTTCAACATGAATACTGAGCAAACCACTGTCATCAACACAGTTGATTGTGAAATACTCAACAACGACAGTTGTGAGGCTGCCTTGAACAAATTCACACCTAAAACCATCAATCAGAACATGTCAGCCTCTGTTGCTACTCTTATGTTTGATTAGGATGAATAATTACACATGGTGTGCCACAAGGCTTAGTGCTCGACCTCATGATATTATATTAGTAACTGTACTTTTGTCTTTTATTTGTGTCCTGCATACAAGTTCCCAGCTCATGCTTAAATATATTTTAATATGTAGGCATTTAAGTTTTGTTTTCGTTAGATATTTTTTATTATTGTCTGGTATTTTTATATGTGGTTTAACTTTTTGCTTACGTATTATTCTCATCATATGTTTAGGGCACTTGTTCATAGCTTTTGATCTCAGAGGTTTTACAATGCTTTACATAATAGACTCATAATAGACTTCCGTGTTTTCTTTGCATGCTGCACCTATAAAGACATTTTTCCTATATAAATCCCCTTTTATTTAATACATATGATGTTTGTGTGCCTCCGAATACAACGCGACGCACAAAAACACACATAATCATCTCTTTTACTTCCCTCTTTTCAGATAGAAAATGAATTATTCCACAGATGGGCATGAGGGACTGATTGCATCATATTCACATCTCAGACTGACTGATAGCTTCGCTCTCCATGTGTGCAGAACAGAGAACGCGCTACATGCTATTTCCAATTAGAGCTCAGCACTCTTTAGAGAGCGCGGAAATAAATTGATATTTTGACAGATGGCGGCGCTGGAGGAGCCGAGGGGGAAAACTAAATGATCACATTGCATTGTCCACTGTTCAGCCTTGATGAAATACAATATGGATAAGTCACACAATCATGTGACGTAACAGAGAGTCTGGATTTCTCACTTTCGCTCTCTCTTGCTCTGCGTTACACAATATTTGTTGTTTACTAGATTTTGCAGGTGCATGTGCATATCTAGTGGGATCATCACTTGTTTTGGTGTAGTACATTAGAATAAGTATTTAGTAGTCAAATGAGATGCCATGAAATCCCAACATCCCCTCAAAACTGTTGTTTCATGTGGTAAGAGAGTAAGACAACATATGTGAAACATTTATCTCGTCACGCTGACAAAGCTACAGTAACTGTTGCCTGGAGCTTTGCACCCTGCGGGTAATATACTTGAACCTGTCATTGTGGTTTTATTTGAAATAATTTTCAACAGAAGAAAACATTGACGTGCAAAACAACAGCAGCTAAGAAAAGAAGTCAGCCCGACAGTGGTTTAGCTGCCTTTCAAACTACTCCTACATAGTTTTCACATGCCTGCCCAAAGCCGAGAGGAGCGTCCTGTAGCATGCTACCCTCTGACAGATTAAAAGCTGCATGTGCAGAGCACAAATATGTCAATCTGTTTGTTGAATAGCGATCTCATTGTTGAATTTGAATGCTGTCTTTCACTAACCAGTTTTCATCACTTCATCATTTGTTCTTTCTCCCTTGGATTCCTCTTTTTTTTTGTGTGTGTGTGTGTGTGTTTGCCCGCAGCAGTTGCTATGGCAACAAGGTATCTGTATCCTCTGACCTGGCAGAAACTCTTTCATCTGAGCTGTCTGATCTGCATCCATAAATCAAAGTGGTCGAAGCGACAGGCCCGGGGAGGATGAACTACTTATGGCTCACTTTACTACCTAAGACTCATTCAAAGTAACGCCACAGGAATGAGACAAAAAGCTTTCAAGCTTCGCTAAACAACTTTTTCATTTTAAAGATGATTCTAACTGTGATGCGAAAGGGAGAACTGTCACCAACTCTGCAGTTTTTTACGAAGCCTTTTAGCCTCCGTTAGTTGATTGGTTTGGTTTTTCGTGACACATTCTCTGTACTATTTCCTCTTTCCTCCTCATCGAGCTTTAAGGCAGCAGCCGACAGCTGTTTTTCAACAAACAAATTCTGGTCCACCCACTGTAAAACCGCCTGCTCAGCACCAAGCAGCAGACAGAAAAGAGTTACCGGCTGGCAGGTGAAGAAAGTGGAACAGATCAGCTAAAGAGACAGGAGAGCGAATATTAAACTTAGCATTAATCAGTTGGGCAGAAACATGACTCTAAATGTATCTCCATATTAACAAGATACATAACAAGCCGTCAAGATGATAATATGTAGGAAAAATAAACTCCCGCCATCTGAGTTATTTCAGCATTCCTTTGATTCACTTGTTTTCCCCTTAAACCAGCCAACTGTACTGGGAATATAGCAACTAACCCCGAGTCTGATCAAACCAATTATTCCTGCAATAAAATAACATCATGTGCAGCGACATAAAATAACCGGTAGCAAAGCAAAAGTGCAAGATGCAGAACAGCAAGTTGCGGAGCCATAACAAACCAATTTAACCTTCAGTGCCAAGACAGGCATAAAATATAATATAGACCATAACTGCAGCAATGTTACAACAACAATTTTGTGAAAGTAATTTGGCTGAACACACAACATAAACACACATCGGATTGTAAACCAAAAAAATAAATAAAAAAATACATAAGGTTTTATTGTTGCTTTTGCTTTTTGCAGTGCATTTATCGTTCTATTCATCTCTTTCTCTTAATCTCTCCATTGTCTTAACCCTCATGTTAATTTTAATTGAACTGATGTTGTCTGCTAGAATTTCTATAGAACTATTGTCAAGCGTTATGTGATGAAGTGAGGCTTCAACAACAAATAAGGTTTAATTCATTTAACAAACGGTAAACTATAGTTTAAGAAAACGGCCAAATGATCATCTATGGATGCAACAAAATCAAAATAAGAGATGTAGAATAATCTTTGAGTGCAGTTTACTTAAATCGTGCTGAAAATGTCACATCTCTATAAGCTTTAAATAAAAGGTAAAATCAAAACGCCTGATTGGAGGGAGTTTTAAAAATCTCTCCATCCCTGATTACGACCTTTAACTACCCACATCCGTGCATTATGTCCATTCATTCCTCTGAGCCAGGTGGGTGTTAAGGCCATTAGCAGTCAGCTAATGCACACACACGATAACTCGGCGCTCTGATTTTTTTGTCTTTAGCTAAAGAAAATGCAGTCTTCCCCTCCATTTGACAGTAACCTCCCTCATATTATTTCCTGCTCGCCGCACAGCATTAAAGCAAAGTGACACAAAACGAGACGCAAAAGGTACTTTTAACTGACTTTGCTTTTGTTTGGAGTTCGAGGGTTGAAATCGTTTTTTTTTTCCCACTCTCGAGTGAACTGAGTGAACCTTTTCATGCTGCACAAGGACAAATTTTACATTAGCCACGAGGCTTGAAGTTAAATGGGCCTGAAGTGTATTCACAAATATGACTGTTTATGAAAGCTGGAAGGAAAAAGTCATGTGCAAATTTTTAAAATGTCAAAAAAATGGTGGCTAAAGCCAACGCTTTATCTTTTTGGACTGAGATGGGATTCAGTATCATTTAGACTTCAATCTGTTAACGCCACTGTTCATAATACATGCTGTTCAGCGGGGGGAGAAAAATAAAGAAATAAATAGCCATGACAACTTCTGAGTCACCGTGGGAACGCCTACAGGAAACGTCAATCATCGTCAGGGGTGGAACACATCTTCCTCTCTGGCCCTTTGGCTAAAACCTACACATGCACTCACACATTACATTTGTGAGGGCTTTATATTCGCCTTTTTCATTCCGTAACTCCTTGTACCCTTTTAATATCTTTTACTGTTATGCATCATCCATTTGTGATGTGCAGTGTGTTCCTGGAGTTATTTTGTGGAGTTGATGTGATTCATCTTTCTTGATGTACCCACTTTTCCTCAACGTGCCTCGTCTAACATCTACTTCAAGATTGCACTTTTCCGTAATTTCTTCCCAGAATGTCTTTTTAAAAAAAGTATCCACGAAACAGGTGAGAGTTTGTTGTGTTCAGCTACGGACAAAAAAAAATGCAGGTGGAAGGAGTAAGAGCCCAAGTTATAAGATTTAAAGTAAGCAAGTATTTCCACTTTGGAAAAAGCACTGTGCTGTGTGCTGTTGCAATCTGGTTTCGACTATTGAGTCGCCCGTTGTTACAAAACAAGCTGATCCGCCTTTTTCTTCCTCAATCGATTTCTTTCGGCATGAAACTCGAGAGTCACAGCAAAATTCGGTGTTTATCTTTTCACTCAGCTCCGACTCAGACACCATCACCTATCCTTTATACCGTTTCTACATGGTCTAACATGTTCTGCTACCGAACACCTGTGTGTGTACAGGGCATACAGGGAATGACGCGGTCGCCGAGCTGAGATTGGAGGTCAGAAGGTCAGATTCTAACTAATTATCGAACAAAACAATCTCTCTGTGAATGAACTTTTCAACGTTAGAAACAAAACTCAAAGTCGTGAGGACATTCAAACGTTGCTCTCGTGTTATTCTCAGTTTCCAGGGTAATAAAAATTAGCTATCAAAGAGATTCATTTTATGTTCATATGATATTTAATGCACATTAGTCACCATGTAAATCCTAATTACTCTGTAATTCATCATTATTATACGTCACAAAATCTTACAATTTTACATCAGATACAACATTTTTTACTTAGAAACAGTTAAAACTGAGTTTTGAGATAATTATTTTGGCCAAAATGTAGCATTTACTAAGCTTTGTGATGATATATCTCAATAACAAAACACACCTAATGATGATTAGTAAATGTTAGGACTTAATTAGCGTCACAAAGTGTGCCTCCTCACATTTCAATGGGGAACTATACGTCTGATGAGATGACAGTTGCAGAGATGTAAAGGAGGAATTGAGCCAGCAAGCCTTTAGATGCAGCACAGGAAGGTCAGCCAGTGAATCACTCAAGCCTCTGGGGGCTTTTTCGGAAACCAGGAGGATGGAGAGAGACAGAGAGGAGGAGGGTGGCTCGCCGACAGGCTTTGGGAGGATGAATGAGTAAGAGTGGGGGAGGGTGGAGGAGAGTAAACTGTTCCCAAAAGCGATGAAATGAAGAAGGAAGCATGAGTGAGAAAAGAGAGAGAGAGAGAGAGAGGCAGGGCATGTTGGTGGAGAGTTTGGGTAGTTCTGGTATGTGATAAGGAGAGTTTTAGTAAGCAGCGCCTGAAGGACATGATGGACTGACAGAGAGATAGAAGAGAGAGGAGAGAGTGGAAAGATAGCTGGACGCTGACAGACAGAGGGCAACCTATGATTCAGCAGGGCAGGGCGCGTGTCATGTACTTAAGACAGTACAATTTGAGGCTGTCACTCCCCCTCTCTCCCTCTGTCCATCCTCCACCTTCGCTCGCTATTTCATTACCCAGGACAAATTCGAAATGCCAGATAAATAACCAATTCCAGCAGTCTTGACGTGGGACATTTTAAGGTAAAGCTATTTCATCCGACTTGAGAGGCAACTCATATGGAGCAAGGGAGGTTTAAACCTTTAGAGACCTGCTTCTGGAAGACTTCCATTTGAAAGTTTGCCTCAGCGCTGCTCAAATCAGACTTCCAAATTGTTTCCTCATCTCTTGGCCTATCAAGATAACCACTTTTATTGGAAGCCAAAGACATAATTATAATACAATAGCACAATAATGCAATATGGTTAGAAATACAGTAAGCTTGACCACACATCTGTAGTGGAGGAGTAACAGGAGATGTGTTTGGTTCAGAATCTAATCAAGCAGAAGGACCAGAAAAGATGTTGCTGCAACATGTCTTCATTGTATGTATGACATACAGTTTATTGTATGATAAGCTGATATCATGTTTGCTGTGACAGGCCTCATCATCTCAGATTTTTTTTTTATTTTTATGATTTAATAAATAGGTCTGGTGTTGTGACTCATGGACAACTGCCGCTTGTTGACAATCTAAGATTTGTAGGTGGAATTAAAAATGAGATCAACGCAGCTGCACAGTCTGTTGTAGTGTCGACTCGACAAGCTGTAGGATTGTCCTGACACGAACCGTCCTTCCAAAAGCATAAACAACACCAACAGAAAGTTCAGGTAAGGTCATTTAGGTTGGAGTAAATAATGAAGTAATGTCTGATTCTTCCGGCTGCGTTGGAAAATAAATCTCCTGGATGATTTTATGGTACTAGGTTTATGAACAACCATTGGTAAGAGACATAAATCAGAACTGTGGCGAATTCAGTCATTGCAATTGGAAACAAAACTGCAATCCATATTTGTCAAGTTGATTTAATACCGACCCAGAATCCCAAAATAAAATTAGCTTCAGATCAATAAAGTTCAAACTATTTTCTAACTCCACGCCTTTTTTTTTGTGTCCATTCAAGCGCTTTAACTGCCACTGTCACCAACACCATCTTTGTAGAAAATGAAAGTGAACTGAACTCTACCCGAACCAACTCCTTCAACTTCTCCATGAGCCATTTCTCTATGATGGTATAATAAGAGGTTTGTCTGGGTTGTTTGGTTAGTTTGAAGCCAGAAATCACTCTTTCCACAGGCCAAAATAAAAATCTGGTCCGAACATGCTGAAAAACTGGAGTGAGGGGGACAGTGAAAGGTAATCTGGGGATAGCTGGAGTTATTTTTATTATCTCGCCAGCTATAGAGGACCAGTGTTACTCTTAGTGAAGTGTGGTTTAATATTGTCACACAACCCGAGCAGTGATCCTTGATCAGTTCCTCTTGTTCTTGGAGGTTTAATGAGTACAGGCTCTGGAATAGAGCCACATCCGGGAGGAGCACAGGCAAAGCAGAATGTCTTAATGTACCCAGACACTCGTCTCCAGACTGAGAGGGTGGAAAGGTGCGATGAGTTCAGTCTCATGAAGAGAAAGAAAAGAGACAGACAAACAAGGCCAGGATGAAGAAAGAAGAAGAAGGGTCTGTGAAGTAGAACGGGTAAGTTTAGATGAGTAGTTCACTGTACTTACAGAAAAGACTTATACTACAGTTTATAATGAATATATTGAAATACTTTTGGATGTTTTTATCATCTTTTTGAAATAAAGATTCACCCAATTACTGTTTCTGTTGTGCATCAATAATGGAAATTAAAAAGCTCCCAAAGACGTTGGTAAAGATCAGTTTCTACTGAAATAAAACAAAATCTAAAAACAAAAAAAATGACCTAAAACTACAAGTTACAGCTGGAAAACTGTACTTGACTTTTATTATTGTATCTTAACTTATTAATTTACAACTTACTGTATTGTATCCTGCAGTTAAGTACCACAATTTATTACTTAAACATCTAAATATAAATCAGAAAAGTTATGACTCCTTTTAAAAATGAATTTGAAAAAGCAGATCAATAAAAAGCTGCATGCATAAACACAGTTCTTTATTTTTTGGAGCTTTAATGTTGCATTATTCCTTATTTAATCTCACAAACTAGAGAAGTGCAATTGGGCTTGGCCTTTGCACATTGTTTCTACAACATAATCCAAGCCTCCTGTCAGCAATATAGATACCTCTGTGTTACACGCTGTGAAGGGCGGCCAGTAATAATTTCTGCTATTGATGAATCAACAAATTTGGAGAGAAAATATGAATCGATAGGCAGTGAGAAGCAATAAAAAGATGAATGGAAAGAGAGAGATGGCGAGAGGTACTAAAGTGTCGGTCACTCCGGATGCCTCTGTCTGTACAGAGATGATTTGTACAGAGATGGTGCTTCTTCCCACTGACGGACAATCACACTATCCTCAGTTGTCAACTGGTAAGGCTTTAGAGAAAGAGCATTAAAAAGCCATTTGGACAGGGCAATTTTAAGTCATTTTGCTCCACTATTGCTCTCATCCAACTGTTCCATCACAGAGATCGGCTGAGCCATTAGCACGTTTTCCACCTGCGTTTGTGGCAAGTTGTCATAATCGTTTAACTCACTGGAGCTGCTGTTAGGAGGACACGTCATTAGATGAGACAGTTGCTTAAATCGCTAAAGTTGTGTTTTCACTCTCTCTCTCTCTCTCACACACACACACACACTTCTGTTAAAAGTCCAAAAAACAGCAGCCACAGCGACGAAACAACGCAACAGAAATGAGACAAGAAATGTCACGAGGCAGCAGGAACCAGATGTTCACAGCAGCTAAATTTGAAAAAGGCGGCAGGAGTAACCCGTGTCGCTGCCTGTGCAGACAGAAATAACTGAGATGATGTTTAAAATTTAAAATACTACTACAGTTCTTTTTAGACTTTCAGTGAGTTCAGTGCTACTATGAATGCATAGTTTATCACTTTAATTTCAAACAAAATGATTTGTGTACAGTGGTCCCTCGTTTATCGCGGGGGATACGTTCTAAAAATAACCTGCAATAAACGAAATTCGCGAAGTAAGTTTAACAATTGTTATACATGTTTTAAGGCCGTAAAACCCCTAACCACACACTTTTATACACCTTTTTACATGCATTTTGTACAGTAGTCCCTTAGTTAATCAGGACGCAGAACACATGTGCGGTTCTCTCTTAGCCAATTTAGGACGCAGAACACAATGCGCGTTCATACTGTACAGTACGCTGTAAAAAATAACATGCAAAATGACACTAAAAAAATCCGCGAAACAGCGAGTCCGCGAAAAGTGAACCGCGTTATAGCGAGGGACGGCTGTATACAAAAAGTTGTGATATTAAAAATGACGGTTCATTGGAAAGGACATTTCATTTCTCTAAAAACTAGTTTCCTTGATTGCTTGATTCCTCTCTTTGCATGTTTTCTGTATCTTCAGTGGGAAGATGCAACAACTAAACTAGACTAAACTAGCACAGGGCCATGCCCCCTCACACTCCACCCCAAAGCTCCCTCAGCTCACTTTGGTTGACAGGCTAAAGGGCAGTGTTCCATTGCTTAATGATAAATATATGGGGGGGAAAGAAAACTGAGAAGGACAAAAGCTTTAAGCAGCAGATGGAGAGAAAAGGGAACACAAAGCCAGACAAACATGAAGTATGGACAAAGAGGGAGAGGAAGCTAACAATGTGGCACTGTGAGACAAGGAAGGAGAATTGCCTTGCCTTGTTTGCCACCCTTGCCCAGTTATTAACGACCTGTGACTGGAGGGTGGGTGCAAGCAGCGGGCACACCAGCTTGCACTGCTCAGGGATAATCTGCATCCCACTGCCATATTCTTCACTAAGCACCAGCTGACAAGACCCATACTTCACTATAAATTGGGCCTTCCAGATCCATTAGGGTCTGTATGTGGGCACAGCCAAAAGTCTTGATCGGATGCTCGACGGAAAACAGGACGACGAATGAGCGAAAAACAATGCCGCGTTGTGTGGAATAAATTACAAAGTTATTGTTTTTAATAGCAGTCCAGAACATTTTACATTCACTCGTGTAGATATTTCCAGAACGCCGAGTCACACAGGAGTGAGCGCCGGATGAATTGCTGCAATCAATATGAATTTCTGTTCTTTTCTCTCCCTCTCTTTTCTGATCGCTTGCTATCCCTGTCCACAGCAATAGACAAGCGGGAGGCAAATTGGCCTCAGCAATCAGCATCCATTAAGCTCCGCTGCAATAGTCAATTTTGCGTTTGCCACCGAGTTCACCTGCAGAGGGAGGAATAATATATATAACGATATAGATTCATGTTATTGTCCACATCAAAAAAGAGGTGAATGCAGAATAGATTGTTATTGTGGGCAGAGGAAAATGAAGAAGAATCAGTTACTGACAGATGATGACTGATGCCAGACAGAAAGCACAATGCACATGATGAACTTTGATCAACCTATAGACTTCAGCACAAATCCAATACTTTCATCGCGTTGTGCGGTCACAAAGATGACAGTAATACTCGTGAATCCGTGAATGTGCGCTCTGCAGTGTTAGTGTGTAATCTACTGTAGGCTTCACCTTCGCCAGCTGCGGCTCACAGGAACAGCAGCCGTGGTAATGGTGCTCAGCGATACGTTTGTGCGTCTTAATTCAGTTTAAATAGGCTGCGGGCTCTAATGTTCGGTGTCGCCGCGGCGAGCAGGGCGGAGACTGAGCATAGGTCGAGATGTAAGCGAGCCGGGAGCAGCCCTGCTGGTCAATGAGTCACACCTGCAGCTAATTAACCTCAGCCTATACGTGTGCATGAATGGAAGCTGACAGGAGAGGGGCTATCAGTCGCAAGCTGCCAGCACCATGCTGTGCACCGGGAACCTGTAAATGCTGGGTGTAAATGACACCTTCAGCCCTGAAAGCAGAAGCTATAATTAGGCTGTGGACAGGTGAGCTGTTCAAAAAATAAATAAATAAATAAATTGAATGTAGCAGTCTCTCAGCAGTTATGTGCAGCTCAGTTTATGTATGCACAGCGAGAGAGCACACCTTTCTTCATAGGTTAAAGTCTGAAGTGAAAGTGAAATAGAAAAAACACATGTTGGGAATCTGAAATCTCCACTAGCAACAGTCTCTCATCACCTAGTGTGCCTGCAGAGAAGTCAGTTTTTTTCATGCAGCAAGCAACTCAATCAGAAGGTGTGCGAAAACTCTGCAGGCACAGGCAGGAGGACAGAACCTTCCTGAGAATCTACTGCCACCAGAAGCAATGTTTGACTTTATTCCCACCTTCCCTAGCTCTCGCTACAAAAGAAGTACAGCTGGGAGAGGTGCAATCAAAACTTGTGATCTTGTACCTGCTTGTAAGTCTCAGCATGGGTGGACATCAGTGGCAATCAAAGGGTAAGGGTTGTAAAACTTGACTGAGAAGAGTCATAAACTTTGACACGCCATGACTATGCTTCGGTCACTGCAGCGCCATGCCAAGTCACATCTGCCCTCGCAGCAAACAAACAAAATGCTCAGAAGCCAACAAGGTCACATCTGAGGACAGAACAAGACATTTTTCAAAGGCAGCTACCTTGTCCTCTCCCCAGGGCTACTGATTCTCTCATCTTCACTCTTTGCTGTGTGCATCATATCTTCTCATGACACCCTGCCCTTTCTCTGTGGTTTATATATGTGTCTGCTGTGCTGCTCTCAGAGGGACCTCAATCTCAGATGAGTCTCAGGGTGAAGACATGGTGGCCCTGCTGACAGGCTACAGCAGCCCCTCTCATTGTTCCTTTATGTTTGAGCCATGATATGGTGAACTATGGGAGGGTTTAATGGCAGGAAAAATACAGATGGAACCAACAATGCTGAAAACATTTTGGTGGTACGCCAATCCAGTGCAATGCAATGCAACCTTTGCTTTTGACTGTCCTCAACTCAAGCTATTGGTAGTAATAGCAAGGTGTCCACTTGACTAAGCTTTGTTGCAATCTGAACTGAGGGAAATTACAATATTGATGAGTATTCAACAAACTTGGTAGGTCTTATATTTAATCAGAGTTCCTGTGCCTGGTTATCATACATAAATCTCAGGGCCAAATGCTTGGCGCCTTTATACAAATTTGCACTTACTATCTGTGTGTAATTACAGTCTGATCTACAGTACAGCAGCAGTCTGTGGATTATGTTACTAATTGTAATCCAGTACAGCATCTTGCATGAAAGCACAAACAAACAAAGGACAGCTAGCGATGGAGGGGTTGGTGAACACTATTAATGTGTAAAGCCGGATTCTTTTCATCTGATTTCAAAGAGACCTCCTGTCAAAGAGAGACTTCTTTTGTTGTTTTTTAATGGGTAGTCTAGATGTGAATGTTGCCATTTCCTTCACCCTGGACACATGCCAATTAAATTAAAAGTAGACTGTGGCTCTCCAGCTAGAGCTTTCGAACAAAGCAAGTGATATTTTTTTCTTTTTTAATATTATAAAGTACAAAACTGATCCAGGATTCAAAGGGTTTCAATCTGCCCCGAGTGACTGTTAGGCATTAAAGAAACTCACATCTTTCACATAGACCCCTACTGCCTTTGGTATTATAGGGATGTCAAGCATGCAGACTTGACAGTTCTTTATCCATATCCTGGTAGGATGGATTTGCCTTTCTACAATAAGTCAGTATAGAAGGAGGGCTGATACCAGAGCAGACGCCAGAGACGTCAAGTACTTCTGAGCGTTAAGCCAGCTCTTTTCCTCCTCGTCTTTCAGATGGTGTGAATTCAACAAGATGTCTCCCGAGACTCCGCTTCTCACTTCCCGACACTGTGTGGGAATGTCAGGATGGAGACGCAACCATGCAGAAACACAAATGCAAAAAAATGTAGAGCACGGACACACACTCTTGCACACACACAAACAAACACAAAGATGCACTTAAGGAAATGCGCCAGCCTGGAAAAAGATACAAGCTAGTAGCCGCTTTCGCTCATGGATCTGAAAGTAACACAGGAACTGCACAAAGCTTCTCGAGATTTTTTTCCAAAACAACAACTGTATAATTTGAAAATATTCCATTTGCACAGAGATGGAAAACAAATGGACAATTTGTGCCATACAAGTATATTCAAAGCACATAACAAAAAATGATAAACAATATAAATCTAACCACACAAACTTTCAGCCTCAACTTTTTTCTTGAATCATCAACATTCTGACTCGATTCCAACAAAAATTTAACTTTGGATTGCCAAAACTCAATTGAAGTCTTTTGGGTCTGAGTCCAAGTCAAGTATCATCTTTCAGGTCCAAATGCAGCCAATTAAAGTGACACAGCATTTTAACAGCATCCCATCAAAGCTGTTATTAGATTGGATCTTTGGAGACTGTACCTACAATACAACAGAATTTGCTCTTTCTTCACCTGACCAGAGCCTCCATTAGAAGGTATTAGAAAGTTGATGTTGGTGGAGGCAGCAATGTGACTTGGTCGTGAGAAACCACTTCCCATCGCATTTTTCTTTCTTTAACCTGACCTATTATTTAGTCTGTTTTACTCTTTGTAGAGTCTCAAGTAAACAAAGTCTCAGTGAATTGCCTGGTGTTCATGTCTACTTATTTGCTTGATATAAAATGTTGAGCTTGTGGCTATTATTGACATCTTTGCACTTTGCTAGACCAGTTTGCTCCCACACACCTACATCATCTATTTATGCCTAATTTCCCATGACTTTGCTAAATAATAAAGATATAGTACTACTACTTGGGCAGATATGTGATTGATTTTGATTCCTCAATTGTCTAAAGGTCAGGGTCAGCTACAGAGCATCACCTATGTTCACTCTTTTACCGAGGGAACCCATTTCATACTATGTTTTCTCACAGAAGATCTCCTATGCTTGTACTCAACTGAATAATATTCTATTGCAGGCTGTGAGGCTCAAGCAGAAATACAAGTATTTTAGCACGTATGACATGCTCAGTGGAGCATTACTGTAACAATCCAAGGTGATTCGCATTGCCCTGGTCACAACAGTTAGCTCACCGCAAAAGCATAAAGCTTAAAGGAGTCTCACTTTTATGCTTCCTTTATGTCATATGGATTGAAACATGCATATAACGTAAAACCCGGGGGTTGTATTCTCGAGGAAATTGGACTTGCATGATTACTGCAGTGTTATCATCTGTGGTGCACACAAACCTGCCAGGCATGAAATCAGATCTCATAAAGATAGTGTGAATTAAATTTGTCTTTAGATTTAAATCTGCAAATCTCTTTCTATGTCTATGGTGTGTGATATGATGCATGTACTGTACCATAGATGGAAATATGCTGATTCTGACTCTGCCTTTGCAGCATCATAAAACCCGGCTCCCAGGACTTCGATTCAGAGGGGTTAAACATGTTTTTCAATGTGGAGGAGACAATGATTGCGGAAGGCATATGCAGACCATGAAAGCAGTAAAGAACGAGATTTGGTAAGGCAAGAAGAGAGCGGCAACACTGTTCAAAGGCAATGCATTCTGAGTGTAGTCGACGTTAGCTCCTGAATACTGCATAATCCTGTGAAAGTTCCTCAGAATGGGCTGGCGCCAATCAGCAACCTCCCAGTTTGAACAACAAAAGATGTCTGATAACAAAAGCAGTCTGAACTGCGTTTCTACTGCATTGAAACGATTTGACATACTGTATGTAACGATGACAACAAAAGCCTTTGTTGCTCTCTGACAGATTCAGGGGAAACCTAAATAAATCTTTGATCTCAAACACACACATCCCATCAAGCGAGGTTCCTGACGAACTCTGTGCCGAGCCTCAGCATTTTGAGAACTAAATGCCTGACTGTGGGTTGTGTGCAACCCCTGAGATGTTCTGTCTTATTCAAAGTTTGCTTTTTTTTTTGCTTTTTTGACATGAGAGTATAAAAGCTTTATGATTGTGACCTGGTTATGTTTGGCTACATCACGGCCCATCTTGGACCCAGAATGTGGCGAAAAAGCTCTCCAGACACAAAGAGTTTTTCTTGGTTTTGATCATCAGGCATTGCTGTTTGTCTGAAGAGGACCTTAAGGTAGAAACATTTCATCAATAGAAAATATTTTTGGAGCTTTCATAATCCAATGTTTTCTTCTCCTTTTTCTTTTGCATGCTGTTTTTATTGGTCTTGGTCTACAACTCCTCCCTCAAAATTTCAGACACTCCAAGTCAAGTCCGAACTGTCTTGTGCAATACATAAGTGCAATCTTCCACACATGCATACTGCACTTTAACAATCAGTGTATTCTCTGTACAGTCTCTCAAGGACTAAATTCTTTATAAGGTTTTAGATTTACATATTGCATAGTTCACTGTTACTTGGATGGTTTATTTTACTGTTACTGGTTTTATTTAACAGTTATTTATATATATGTGTATATAGTGTTAAAATAGGATAGTGTTAAAGTTTTGTTTTCTTGATATTGTTTCCGTGCTATCACTGTAACAAAAATAATTTCCCTGCAGGGATTAATAAAGTATTTCTGATTCTGATTCTAAACTCAAGACCTTAAAATTTTAGTGTGTTGCATGTATTCATGTCTTGCATTTCATTATATATGTTGGAGTCAATACTGTGAAGCAGTTTTTTTAAAGCCAGTTTTGTGTGTTCTGAATAGTTTAAGCATTGTGCTTCTTGTAAAAAAAGACAAACATTTCTCTCTCTCTGTCTCCGTCTTCTATCCCACTCTCATTCTCTTTGTAAAGCCTTTGGAGTCATGACTCTTTTGTCCTCTGAGACCGTGACACAGTGTGATAGCCCAAACCAGAAGATGTGTCAACTTTCATCCACATCTTTCCCCCCTCGCCCGTGCCCTTCTTCCCCTTCCATCGAGACTTTAGCATGCCAGAGGTCCTTGGCAGCGTTTGTGTGCCCTGCCCATGTGTGTGGACCTTTTTAGCTGGCACAATTCAACCCTCAGTCCATCTGAGACCAGTGCCACTTATGTTAGGAGATGAGTTGGACAGAGAACTGTGGGCTGGGGAGAAGGGATGAGGTCTGACGCTTGGACAAGATGTGTGTTGAGGAAAAGATGGCACGGAGGAGGTTAGCAAGAGACAAATAGGGGGGAGAGGGTGCCGTCAGGTGGGAAATTTGGAGGGGGGAACAGGGATGTCAACACTGAGGCAAGCTGGAACACGAGACACAAAGGTAACCCAGGAAATTAGGATTTGATGAGCTGTGAGCAAAGGAGTCAAGGAGCGATGCTGTGACAAGATTATCTGAGGGGTGAGGAAAGAAGAGAGAGGGCACAATCTGCCACTCTTCTTTCTCAGTTTTGCACTTACCAACTTTTTGTAGCAGGATTAGTTGAATAAAATGGGGGGAAAAAAGGAAGAAAGAAAAAGTGGTGTTACTGAAAGAAGTGATTCATAGCCGATATGACTCTCTGTTTTGGAGTAGAGAACAGAAAACAGGTACAAAAATAAAGAAGGTATACTCGAGAGAGGGATCGAGCAGCGAGAAGAATGACCTAAAAGTAGGCCGATCAATTCTAACTATCAGAAAATGAATTGAGGATAGAGATTTGGCGGAGAGATGGGGGAAGTTACAAAGAATAGATGAATGAGTTTAGAAATGAATGAGGCAAAGTGTTGTGAGCTAAAGCTGATACAAACAGAATGGTGTAGGGGGAGATTAGTCTGCTGGGGGTTTCAGCCAGACTTTACTTTCTCTCCTCAAGTTTTTTTTCAAAACTCCCAGACAATTTATATGGAAATTCACCTGAAAGAGTTGCAGATTAATAGATTAATAATTAGCAACTCTCTTGGGCAAGAAAACCAATTTGAGGTGATGGTTAAGATTTGAAACTGAGAACAGCTTTCTTTTTCTTTTCTACCTTAGCCTTTAAGGTAGTGCGTATCCTAGAGTTTGTTTCAGATGCTTGTTTTTTTGAAACTTAGAGAAAGCCAGAGCATGCAGCTATTTTCTATTATTTCCAAGTAAGGATGGATTTTGTGACCCTTCCTCATAGTTGTTTTGCATTGCAGTTATTTCACAGCTCATAATTTCGTTCCTGGACAAAGCTGGAAACCCTACGCGTCACCACTCTTCAATGGATAGATCATGTCAAGCCAATCAACATCTCTCTGACCCAGGGGGCTTCCACAGAAGTCATGTCAGAGGATAGATTTCCAATCAAACTTCAGACTGCTGAAGTTCAGCGCAGAGCTAACGCAGGGAGGAAAATAAAGATAGTGAAGACAGAGAGCAGAAGTTGGGATTCGGGTATTTGCCCTTTTCACAAAAGGGCAATACTAATTAATAATTTGTCACTTTGACATTGTTGCACATCACGTACTAACAATTGCATTTACTGTCTTTGTAAAATTTGACATTTTCACCATCATTACAGATTTTTCTCAGGTGAAGTGGTGTGTTCACAAGTACCCTCTGCTTACAGACCAGTATAGAAAGAATAATTTAACATATTCCTTTCCCAAATTTGCAAGAGGGAATAAGTAATTATTAATATCTCTTTTTTGGTATGGTTACTACAGCAACCAGCTCAAAAGAGAGTCTCTGCCTTAATCTCTCATGTCTCTGTGTGATTCTTGTGTGTGTGTGCCTTGAGGATGTTGCTGACACCTCTAATTTAAGGTTGGAGGTAATAATTATAATAATAATAAAAAGTTTCCTACAAATATGTGTTTTGTGTATTAATGTCATTCAAGGATTATTCCCACTTTAGAGATCTCTGGAATGTCCATGTTGCCCTCATAAAACAAATAATACTTTTATTGTTTATATACAAAGGGTCCCCTGAAACAATCTTGTTTAGGGCCCCCTGTTGTCCAAAGCTGTGCCTGGACTAAGCTGATAAAACTTCAAATACAGTAGATTCTTTGGCTCGCGGGCCAGTTGACTCGGCAGGTCAACGCTTTGAAGGAATTACCATCACACAGATTAGATGATGCCGAAGGCTTCTTCAGTGATCAACACATACAACAGCAACGCAATCAACGACCATTTCCGTCTGACATTTGACAGATTGTTGAAGTGATGAGGATGGTCACAGTTCTTGGCTGCCAATACAGTCAGGTCAGTAAGTTTGCTGTACAAACAAAGCAACGGGTGTCACTCCAGTGAACACCACTGTTGTTATAACAAGGACAATTACTCTAATACTTGCTTGGAATTAAAAACCTCATTACGGAGACTTAATTAATGATCTGGAAAGTAAAGGATATTAACACAGAGAAAGTGATAACAATGTTGTTGCATTTGCCACATTTAATCTACATGTCTCATTTATGGCACATTCTCCACTGCAATCACGTAGAACATTTTTTATTGATCATTAAAATTTTAAATTTCATAATATTACCATTAAAGATTTAATTTTTTGTGTGACATTGGACTATTATGAGGTAAAAATCCCCAAAGGCACAGAACTGTCCTTTTACGGTAAATGGTGCTATTACAGCATGCACCTTGTTAGTAGAAAAGTCACAGATAAAGCTATTGTACTGACACAACATTAGTGCCCGAGTGACAAGGTTGCATATTTTCTTTGGAATGAGCTTAGAGGAACGGGAAATTTAATATGGCAGATAGTGAGCAGTATGAACAGAAGTTAGGGCAATTTGTGTTCTTTCCTCTGCTATATGACATTGAGAGGACCATGTCTTTGGGAGATAAAGAAATGTGAGAAGTGACATTAGTCTGAGTAGGAGAGGGTATTTGAGAAAGCAGGCGATAGAGGAGAAAATGAAGAGGTAATATGAGGACAAACTGTAAGAAACAGGTGAGTAGAAAAGAAGAGAAACGGTTGATATGCTGTTAACCCAGCAATTATTACTTTAACATCTCCAATTAACCAAGCTCAGTCTACCAAGTTTACAACCAAGTCCAGTTAACTCTTCTCAAAGAAAGATGACCTGGACGACTAAGAACCTTCACAGACTTTAACATCTGGAATCATCAATTATGTATTATTAAGGATATGAAGGATTCTGCAGTTCAGTAAAAGTTTCTCTAACCCTAACACCTCTACAGATTGCCAACAAATTGAGACAATTTCTTCCACAGAAATGCAAGAAATTCACAAAAGGGGTCAAATGATTAAGAACTTAATGTAGTTAATGTTTCAAAAGGTTTATAAAGTTTAGCCTAACTCAACACCTCGCAAAACTTCTGTTTTTTAAGGAATCTGGTACTTTCTCCCTGGGTGACAAAGGAGTTTACTGCAGTTTAAATAGTGCCCCTGCTTCCTTTTTAGGCTGGTTATTACAGCCAATAAAACAAAAAGGGAGGTGAAAATGAAAAGGTAATAACAGGATAAATTATAAGAAAGAGGAGAATATAAAAGAAGTCCGAAAAGCTAAGATTGAAATGCTGTTATTATTATTATTTTAGTTATTTTTAAGATTGTTTGGAAATGCCAGAATTTTTTTTTTTAAGGCTCAAGGACGCCGTAAATGTAGCTTTTTTTGTATTACTATAAATGTTTTCATCTATAAAAAAATAAAGGAATTCAGTAAAATTTTTGTTATTTTTCTGTTTTGCCCTCCTCCTGTTTCACTCTGTGTATCAACGCATGTAACAGACTTTGTTTTTTTAGAATTAGACCCACAGCCCTGCTGTCTTTTTAATCAGAGTCTGTGATTCCAGGTGATTGCAATTAGTTTAACTGCAATTATCTAGGTGGTAATACAAAAACGGCAGTACTCTGACTTCTCTTTCTGAGAACCTGCACTAAACCCTAATGATATAAGATCTGCATATTGTGCATGTAGAGGCACCATGCACATAGGCACTTTATTTTTGGAGCACCAATATTATGACTTGCAGAATTTTCGAAGAAATACCATATATGTAAAAAATATTGTATTTAATGCAAACAGCCTATTTGAGTGCTCAAATTGTCAAGTTAATATTATATATCATTCTGTCTTGTAGGATGCTTGCACAGCAGAGCTGAGGATTCAGTAGCCGGGACACGTACAGCAAATGTTAGTGTAAGGTCATGAACATTTGATTTTTCCTCATCCTTCATAAATGTGGATCAGTACTTTTAAGATTTCCTCCAGTTAAACCTCATCAGAAGGATCTAAGAAATATGACCCCTTCCATTTCCTGCATATTTACTTTTATACATCCAAATTTGATTTATGATCCAATGGTAGATGTTGCTGCATTAAATACATTTTAGCAAATGTGGAAACTTACTTGGGTCAGACAGGATGGAGTCAGTCTTAGGCAGAAACTGGTCACAGCGGATTCCCTGGTAGCCTTCTCGACACCTGGCGGAGAAAAAAAGAAAAGAAACATAAGAATAAACCATCAGTCATGAAGTCGATTTGCCAGGGAACGAATGCCACTACAACTGATGTAAATGCAAAAGCTGCACATAAACTGCCACCTCATGTTTTGAGACAAATGTAGGTAAGGCTCAGCTGTTGTGGAAGTGAGCTGAATTGCAAAAAAGTGCAAAGTAAGCCATGCTGACAGGAAGAAATGTATAGTGTGGTGATCTTTACAGGCGGAAACCTGCAACGGGAAAGACTTTCCCTGAAGAAGACATTTGTCTTTTCATCCAAAATCACAAATTGGAGCTTGCAGCAGAAACAGAGCATCCAATCCCCCATTATAACCTTTCTCTGTGTGCAGCTAAATGAGTTTCAAGTTGACTTGCTTGGTCAAAGGAAATCTTCATGGAAAACACCAAACTATGAATCAAAAAGCAAGAAGTAAGAACTCTGTGTAGCCAAATTTGGTCCTTTTAACCCCTACAAGCCACAACTCTGATGTGAAGCGCTCAATTAATTAAACGCACGTTCCATTGTACCTGGATAGTCCTCAAACTGTTGAATTTGATTGGCACGTTTGTGAGGGTGCCAGTCAGTCAGAGACCATTAAGCAGCTAATGAGTTCTGAAATGTGCTAGGGCTGTTCTCCAGAAAATGTCCTAGGAAAAGGGTTTGCATTGCAAGGATTTGTTTTTAATTAATTTCAGTTCAATACACATATCTTTATCAACATATATAAGCGTAACTATGTCTATGCAGTTGCATGGAGGAAGCCAAAATGCCAGTGTGCAGGGTGAAGTTTAATTGCCTCAGTTGGTTTAGATATCAGTCTTTGCCTCTGGCCATTTGTACCTTGCTCGCTGTTCTGTTTTTTTTTTTCTGTCCCTCCTGAGGAAAAGTCTCATACATGCAAATAAAATAGAAACTTCAGCACCAGAAGTAGTTTGTGCTATCTCTCCAAATTTGACCCTATATGTATTCAATCTATCATTCCGTCACTTTCTCAACTATTCCCTTTCACTAAGTCTCAATTTTCGCTCCTACCCAACCTGCATCCCAATTCCTCCCCTGTTTACCCCTGTGGCTTTGTTTCCGTGACACTGCTGGAATTAATCTGTATCTGCTCTGACAAGTTGACAGCAGAGCAAATATACATATCCCAACGGTCCCTGCTTTTGGAAGCCTCCAGCTGAGAGAACATGTACGTCCAGCCAGACAAAACAACGGAGCTGTGCATAGAGATCAGGCTTACAAAGAAATGCAGTGTGACATATCAAAGATTTGTTCTGTGCCGTATGATAATGGCGACCCTCTTTTTGCCTTTTTCGTACGGTGAGTGATTTTCAATTATGAAATGAGCAGCAGTAGGCGGGGGGGAAGATGCAATCGGCTATGCACGCCAGTGGTATGCTTAAAGAGCATCTTCGCTGTAGGAAAAGGGGGCGCATATGGTGAGACGTATGGCGTGTAAGTGAGTCTGTGACACTGAGTCAGAGTCTAACAAAAAATTACAAATATGTTTCGATTTCTGAGTGTGCTGTAGTACACGGTAGCATTCCAGACTGACATGGCCACACGCGCTGTATTGCATAATTTCCTGTAGTACAAAAAGGATTTCTTGCATATTAACAACAACAGCAGTGCATTGTGACAATGAGTAATTAGAACATACAGTACACAATTAGTATGCTGCATGAAATTGGACGTGTCAGCGATCAAGTATGGTATTAATTGGCCTTTTTCACAGTAGACATCTTGGCATGTCGTAGCAGGAAAAGCACAGTTTTAATTGATAACATTAACAACAACTGCATTGTATGTAGGTCAGTGAGTCCCAGCTAGTTCTGGTATTGTGTGTACTGGCTTACTGAGTCACATGCCATCGTTAACAACATTTGCTGTTCTTCCTATGACAAGTCCAAAAGCTGGAAAATGTCTCTTGCGTCTATGTTATTAGCAACACCTGTGCACTTTGACAAGTAAAAATGTCTGCTGTGAAAAGGCCTTTAATATATTCATAACCATTTCAGCTTGACGAGTACTACGCATGAATATTAATTAGCATTCGGTGGTAAACTGACATGAGTTCATCACTGTAGTTTAATTGTAGCCTGAATGCAAATGGAGCGGATGCACAGCAAACATTTTGACTTGTCAAAGCTGGAAAAACACAGGTAACAGTAACGATGGCTCAGTTTCATTGAGTGTCCCAGTGACAGTGAACCAGCAGGAGCTCCCCTAAGTGGAATGCAGCCATCATTAACACGCCTATGAGTTTCCTCCCATGACGTCTGCTGTGTAACTAGTCCATTGTATCTTAAGGTTAACACGGCATTCGCCCAGATTTCTGTTTAGAAAGGTAAACACTGGTTGTCATAGTAACCCAAGGGCATATTTTTCTGTTTGTCAAGAATGTGGTTTAACAAACAGCCGTCATGTTGTACTTTCTATGTATGTAAGAGGGCTTCTCCTAGTCACCACATCAACACATTTTACAAGCGAGGTTGGCGATGATTATACTTGCATGCCGAAGCTTCCAGAGTTTGGAGCGGACGGACGTACACTGGTTCACATTCTACGTTTTTTATTCTAGTATCTTTCTTTTATTCAGCAACTTTTATGGGGACACTGACATCTTCTCCTTAAGATGAAGAGCAGCTGTAGGTTTGTGCTGACAGCATTTCGGCGCCATTCTGGTCATTACCGACTTCAGAGGACAGGGCTGCCTCACTCCCTAGACACAACAGATAGGTACATAACATAGAAAGCTCTTCAGTCAGATAGCAATGTTGGAACGCTTAGAGCAAATAAATTTCCTTTTGTTTGTAGGCTCATGACCATTTGTGGACAAAGAGTAGTTGTGGCACTGTTCGATAAGACGATCCAGAGAGGACAACTTCTTCAGAATCGAGGCGGCATCGTGTCATGACAAGCGTACTGATAAATCCTCCATTCTCCTTGGACAAACTTAGACCTTTTGGACATGTTGGACTCTTTCTCTCCACTGACTTATATATAGAATTCTCCGCAACACTAAGTTTCAGCATTATTGCTTGGTATTTCACACTGTCTCTAGTTAACATGAACAAACTCAATAAGAGTATTGCAGGTTAAGAGCAACACACTGTGACGCCGTTTTGCGAGACCTGAGTGACGGTGGCAGTAACATATCACCCTCTAAATGGTGAATATGAAGTGTCCTATGCAGACTTTGCATGCCCCAGAGATCCTCTCTATCTTCCCTTAACAAATCCTGGTTTTAGGTGCTGTGGGTTGCATTCTGTCGTACCTATTTCTTGATTACTGCTGCTGTTGTTGAGGAGCATTTCGTTGTGAAATGTTTTCCTTTAACTATAATGTCCTTTTTCAGTTGTGGATGTGTTTGTCTTCCACCGACACAAAGAGAATTTCAGATCAACTCACCGTATCACCTCGATGGCAGAGCGTAATTACATCAACTATGCTGTTAAGGAAGCCTCAACAATCTTATCATTTACCAAGGCGTTCATATTGCATGCCTGTAATCCGAGTTTGTTGTTCTCAGCTTTGACTGTTGCGATGCGTGATGCCAAGTATGTGTTGTGTGGGAGCGGGAGAACAAAACAAACACAAACAAACACAGCCGTCTTGTTATAAAGACACGGTTATAAAGCGCTTTAAATGTCATCAGCTTCCTTATCGGATGGTTTAATTCAGGATCAAAGTCTAATATGTCAACAGGTCACAGATGGACTTTTCTCTGCACTAAATGCGTGGTCATTTAACATGTCCTCTTGCCATTATGACCTAAGCTGGCTAAACTGTGACAGGCGGCGACCTTTGTCACGCCAAGTGGAGGGGAAGAATGTAATTAAAAGAATAGAGGCTTAACATAGTGACATTGTCTGGGTGTCATTCTAATTAGGGGGAGCTGTGGAAGTGAGGAAGAGCATATACGGCAGTGAATAAATTGTGTCAAAAAGATACTTTGAGGCAACAAAGATCACAAAAGAATTATGCACAAATGTGTAGACGCAGCCTCCTTTTGAAAAAACCTGCTGTAATATCATTCTTCATCATGTCTGATGCAGTGCAGCATATGGAGTTATTGTATCCAACAAACTCCTCTTCTTTGGTCTTATGTGTTCCCAGCAGAGATCAAAACACTTCAGAGTACTGCTGCATAAAGCTCGGAGGAGTGAATCTAAGAATGGATGAGAGGCAGTCGGGGGGTATTGAGGAGTTTCGTGCCTTCTAATTAGCACCGCAGTCATTAATTAAAACAAAAACAGGAAGAGATCGCATGTGCATGCATGTGTGCGAGCACGTGTACGTGTGAATCTCTCACGGATTCACAGAGCAGCACAGAGCAGGGGATAAATATAAACATGCCGCCTGCCTGGAGGATGATGAATTTCTGCAAAGGGAAGTGTGAAAATACACGCGCCGGTGCACAAAGACACACATACATATGCATGACGCAATGTGTAGGGAAAGAGCACATCCCATTTAAGGAGTTCAAAAGTTATCCATGTATGTGGGCAAACCATGATCATGATTTTTACTGTTATGTAATATTCCATCTGAAGTGTATTTTACGATTCTGGGTCATTGGGATGAAGCAAAGATGCACCATAAACTTCTCATTGACAAATAACTTGATGACATTTTAGTGTACCACCACCGAGTGTGTTTACATGCAAACACCAGTTACGAATTTTACAACCTTGGAACCACTGGCTATCATCTGACAATGATTTAGCCTCTGGCAGCAGTGGCCAATGTTTCTAGGCTTCTGTTTCTGCTAATCTCTGTAAACAGATATCTGCATTTATAAACTGGAACTGGAAAGAAAAACTCTAATTAAAAGCTAAAACGTCATCAGATGATAGCCTATGGGTTCAAAGATTGTGTTATGTTCCGTCTCTCTTGCTCTCCACGCAACCAAAGCCCGCTCAGACATGATTGGTCAATTCTACTCGGGCTACAAACATAAACCAGAATGCTTCCAGTGCCACAATCTTGGTCCCTTGTCCACAGATTCTGCATTCATATGAACATATCTGTTCATAGAGATTACGCATTGTACTCCTGGTTTCATACATGCATAAATAACCCAAACTGAAGCAAATATCTTGTTTTTTAGAAACAGGCAACACGAGCCCACATCTGGAGGTACAATTTAGGTTTTTATTTAGCCTTGCTCTCTTATTCAGGACACTCACACAGTAACATTCACACTTTGAAGCTGAACAGTAGCACTCCAGCAGCTCCAGTGCTTTGCTCAAGGATGCCTCGGGGATTTATCCTGCAAATACAGGTTTTGAACTGTCTCTAGGCTGCAAATTATGCATGCTACAATCACAATCTTTAAAAGCACTGTTTTAAAGTTTGATCAATGGTCTCATTAAAACTTTTCACAGCATTTGAAATATGCAGATCTGTAGGCTATCTTGAGCTCGATGCCTAAAAACGACCAAATTAGAAGAGAATCAGGCTGACAGGCAACTTCAATTGTACACTGTCCTCATGTTTTGGCATAACCTGAGGTGCTGTCCAGTCCTGATATTTATAGATTGTGAGCAATGCAGAAAGACTGAAAATGAATGAAGGTAGATGTCTAAAATGTCCTCCTCTGTAACACAATTGTTACATTACTGGTACTCGGCTGGTACAAGACACAAAAAACATACATTGTAACCACTGATTCCCCCCTCAGACACTAAAGATGTAATACAAATAAAATAATGAGGTAATATTCAATCTCAAACATCAAAAGTATTATTAGAGATCCAAACAATCCCTTCTCTCTCCTTGGCAGGACGGCCATTTAGACCAATTTAATACAGTGCAGCCACACAGCAGTGTGAGGCTCAACGGTCTATTAAAAGAAAATATGCCACAGTGCATTGGTCAGGCTGTGACAGGTTGGTTCAATGATCTTCACATTGTGGGCTATTTTCTCAGCATGAAATTCATTTTTGAGCAAAATGGCTGATACGCTTCCAGTAAACAGGCCAACAAATAACAGGAAATAGCCGAGAAAAAGCGTTGTTTCTGTCATGGTTGGAACCTGACCATACGGCAATCTGCTCAGTGAGGATTTCAGGAGATAAAAGCGACACAACTTTTGAATTAAAATGGTTCATGCATCATGCATTACATAATGCTTGGTCACACTTCTAATAAACATGTGAAGGTTCAGTTGAATTTTGTTTTGTAAAGATGCAGGGTGACAAATTAGGTGAAATTTTTTCCTGACACAGAGAGAGGCAGACATGGCTCTCACTTAAGGAAAGGTTTACAGGGGTCTTATAATATTGGGGGGTTATTATTCACAACAAGATGCAGAGCAAGTATAAAGTTCATCCAGTGTGAAGGCTTCTTGATCTCAAGAGGCAGTGTCATTGCTCTATGAAAATTCTTTACCAAGTATTCGATGCAATGAAAAACACAAATGGCCCTCCTATGTGTGACGGACAGGAACAGATGTAACAGATATACTTTCATCATGTTTTTTGTAATTAGATTTTAAGCCAATAAGATGAAGAAAACTGTTTGTTACTGTGGATACTCAGGAAAGTCATATCAGTTGATGTATCAAATCCTAATGTAATCCAATACGTTTGGCTTTAATAGCAACTTGCTGCTCTGAGGTTTGTTTAATCAGAATTGCAGACAACCAAATACAATTGGCATCCCGGACTTCAAAGGAGGCCCGAGATGATTACTTTTCTGCTTTAATGACATTACATATCTCTCACCCGTGTGTGTTTCCATTGATTTCTGGCTTTCTTGACGGGGCAGAAAATTGAAATGAAAATCTAGCTTCTTCTTTTTTTTTTTTACAAGACGGGGGTGAGCATCTGGGGCGCCATGTCTCAGCCTGAGCGTTTATGAGAAGCAAGGATGGTGTGAACCGCCGTGTGCAATGTATGTGTTGTTATGCATATATGTATGTGCATATGTCTTTGCATATTTGTGTTTCACACATACACCAACAGAGAGCAAGCTCTCACACCTCACAGGGTATGTAAACGTGCATATCCAAGTATGTGTTTGTATGTGAGTGGCAAACGACATAATTGAACAAAACCAAATGCTCATTCGAGTACAGCTCTATCCATGTTTAGATGGGTGTTTAATGGTTGTGCTGTCATAGATACATCACCAACAGATGAATTATGATGTAAGCATATTGCAAGTGAAATGCCAGGAGCCTGTTTCATAAGGAACAAGGACTGGTCTGTAGAGTTAGGCCGATCTTAGTTTTAGTCTTAAGTCTAAGGCAAGTCGAGTTACCTTTGAAACTCTGTATTCGATGTCATCTGCTGCACAACTGCCAAAAAGATGCCAGTGCTCAGCTCAAACAATGCAAAAGGGTCACACATGGTGAGTTGCAGAGTACTGGAGTAAAGGAGTGGAGTAGAAGTACAAGTGCTATATCAAAAAACTGACTTGAGTAGAAGTTGAAGTGTACTTAAGTGAAAGTACTAAAGTATTCAGAATGTTTTGTACTTAAGTATTGCAAGTAGAAGTATGTAAAAAATTGCTACTCAAGTACTAAAAGTAAAACTACAAGTACTGTTGTTTATATTATTTCAAATATTTATAAAGGCACAACTTCTAATGTTACAGTGTTACAATGTTCATGGTAGAGTTCTGTGATATCCTATGGTCTGTGAATGCGTCTGAATGAATGCTTGAGCAAGGGGACGGGGGAGCAGGTGAGAGATTGCGCGCCTGGGTGAGTCAGGTGTATGACGTATGGCGCACAAGCGAGGTTGATGTGTGACACCGGGACTGTTATGTTTTTTTTTTGGGCGTGGTTACGGCCGACAGTAACCGAGTCCTGTAACTAAACCGTTCAGCAATAATTGTTGAATAGCGCCTCGTAGAAGACGCTATAGTAGTAATGAGTAACGATTCAGCACATGAAAAATGTATCGGAGTAAAAGTATTAAATTCATCAAAAATATGTAGTGCAGTAAAAATGGAAGTTGGGGAAAAAAAATAATACTCCAAAAAAGTACAGATACTTGCATTTTAGTACTTAAGTACAGTACTTAAGTAGTTCCACTTCGTTACTATACATCTCTGGTGAGTTGCCTCCCGTTCACCCCATTCTATGCGAGCGAAGGGTCAAATAAAACCTTCATTTTCAGTAGCAGGGCAGAATTCGCCTCCACCAATCGCAAATATGTGTGTGGCTGACCTCGAAACCCCTACTACAAACCAGCAAACAGATTTCCATGTGCATCACATCCTGTACTGCCTCGACAGGCCTCTGTCACTCTCACACATTTGGTTTTATGCAACCGAAGCCTAAGGCTGCAGTAACCCAATAAGTTTATTTTTAATTTATATTTTTGGACATTTTATGCCTTTATTGGATAGCCGACAGGAAAATGAGAAGATAGAGTGACATGCAACAGAGGTCCCTGGCTGGACATGAACCGGGGATGTTATAGTTTATGGTCAGCGCCTCAACCCCCTTGGCCAGGGTGCTCAGACAAGAAGATAATTGCCAGATTGGACAGTGCTGAGCATCTTAAAGTGGTAGCTCATTTTGCCATGTCTTGTGGCCATGATGCATACTTGTGTGCAACCAGGGAATTTGGATGTTTTATGAGAATAATTTGGATATAAGGGCTATAAACTATAGTTCACCTTTGTGAAAACAGGTCCAGAAGATGCTCGACAGTCTTTCTTCTGTTGCTGCACCTTTAATTAACATACTACATCACTATGTAAACCAAAGGGAGAAGACATTTGGCACTACATACTGTACGTGCCATCATGCATCACCATGGCAAATCTTTCTGCATGTGAGCATTCCTTTCTCAGTGCATCAATAATTTTTTCCCATGATCATTTTGGTTTCCATTTGATGAGGTTGCTAAGTTATATTCAATGGAGCAAATGGTGGTCTAATTGTAGTCCACACCAATTCCAGTTTAATTTCTCCAAATGGCTTTTAAGGAGTTATGGATAGATATTTTATGAGGAATCCTGACATTTTCAAGGTGAAGAGGAACACGTTCTCTTTGCAGCAATTTAAAAGTTGGATGTCGGCACTCTGTGATGTTCCCTGGGTTTTCCATACTGTTAAAGTGTAGGCATGACCCTGTTGGAATGGAATGAGGAAAAACTTCAATCTTAGCCGCAGTCCTGAAGTTTATATCACAACCTGAGCCAAATCAGGTGCAGAAGCTTGGAAACAGACCCCCTAAGAGCAAGTCGGTGAAAGATTCAGTTATTTAAATTTCCTTCCATTAATATCTCCACGTTCACAGTCATCTCTGACATTTCCTGCAGCTTTCTCTCTGGATGTTTTCAGCTGTCAAAAGCATCTGACTGCTAAGCTTCTCTTGTTTTTAAATAAAACATGCCACCCACTGAATGTTGCATACATGCCATGGTGCTTGCATGTGTGCCCTTTCTTCCCATCTCACCATGAGTCCTGTGAAACCTCACCTCCACCTCGCAACCCTTTCAAGAAGGGCAGGAAGTTACTAAATAATTTACAGCTCCACCTCGCCACTGATCCCAAAATTAAAACAAAAACACTTTCCCTGATGTGCCTCATATTTTATTCTTTATTTTCTTACCACTTATCTCTCACCTCAGTTGCCCTTTCTTTCTGCTCCTGTGACTCTCCTTTACGTATGCCCTACTCTATTTAACCTGAGGGAGAACTGGGGATAAAAGACACCCATTCGTGGAGGCAAGAGGAGGATATGTGGACCCACATAAAAGAACTGTCTTCCACTCAACTTGTTATACATCTGGCAGCCAAAAAGAAAGCAATGCTGGATTTGTTCAAACAATACCTTTTGGGAATAGAGCAAAGGTGCCACATTAGTTCATTCAGCATCTCTCAAAGAGTCGGTAGCACCAGACAGCAGAAATGAAGAGACGCATAAAGAGACAATAAACGAGAGGATATCTGTCCTCACCAAAATGTGAACATTGCAGCTTAAAACAACTCATGCATGTCCTCCTGGCAAGCAACACCTTTGTGCTAATGTAAAGAATGACTGTCCAGAGAGATCAGAGCAATGTCCTTATTGTTTGATCAATGCATGTAAGACGTCAAGTTGGATACACGCAAATCTAAGGATCTGACTTTGACAGCGAAGAACTTCGATTTGCGCCCTACAGTCACTGTAGGTTACTAATACTATTGATCTGTATCCAAAATTATATGCATAAAGTTACTGTGGGGAACAGATGAGATGAACAGAGATGAAAACATATGCTGTTTACCTCAAGTATAGCACCAGGTTTACAGTAGATCCCATTTGCTTCTCAAATAACTGTTGCAGCATCATCCACTTTGTGTCCATGCATATGCTCAGTGTTTACAGTTGTGCTTTCATCAGAATATGGCCAAATACACAGCTGCTGTTTGTCTCTAGCACACTTAGCTGTCACATATAGGTACATACTGCTAAACTGGTGGCGAATAACAAATGTAACTGAAACTAAGTGAATCCAAAACCCCCGGACTGCAGCTGCCGTCTTCCATGAAGAAGCAAACTCCAACCTCAGAGAATTTCTTTCAGCATGACCACAATCTTTTCTTAGCCAACCATAACCATGATCAAACACACGGCAAGGAACAGGAGAGACAACAGCAAACACTGGAACAAAAAAGAAGATTGTAGAGGGTAGCACAAACATGTGGATTCTCTGGCTGCTTAGTAAAGTCTTCCCTGCAACACTTCAGCTCGTTTCTCTAGTTCAGAAGAAGTCACCTAAGCACCTTGTATACTGTAGAAGACTACCATGCCACACTCTATAAATACATTCCTCTGTGTTATGCAGCGATCTTGATATGGACTGGAAATACCATTAACGGTGAGATAACATTTAAATCCAAACCCTTATCTCTTTTTCACTCTGCCCCCTCTCTCCTTTTTTCCCCCAGTCTTTGACTCTCTCTCTCTTTATGAATATTAACACTTTATCACTTAGACCACTTATCTCTGTGCTTAATAATTCCCTCCCTCTAAGTCAGCTTGATTAGTGACATTCAGAACGTATCTCTTGCATCTCTTCATTGCATCTGAATGTTAAAGGAGGTGCTGAGGTACTTCAATCGATTAAATTAGCTGTTATCTCTGCCCGTGACAAGCAACAGGTTTTCACCCCGCCTCTCCCAACTCCACTCAGCAACATCAACCTGTACAAGTATGCACAGACATTCATGCACATAAATATTTCCATCCAAGGACGTCATACGGCGTTTGCATGTGTCATCGGTGAGTGATTATGGCGCCTTCTTCTGGACAGTTTAACACAAAAATAAAATGACGTACTTTGAGTCTGGGGCTTCCTTGTACATGGTTTGGGCCATTAAAGGGAAATCTTAATGCTACAACATAGAGTATTTTAGACAACATCATGCTTACAGCCTTGTGTCAACGACCAGGGAACATCATGGAGAAAATGGGCAGATGAATGCCCATAGTTTTTGAATGACATATTCATCACTTACACTGTTATGTCCTGGTGTCTACATACTTTGTTCTGTTGTTGATGGGTATGTAGTGTATAAGGCTGGAAAAACTAGTCAGCATTAAGAGTTATTTGGAGCAATCTGACACTAACTATATTTTCTTTGCCCTATCCTCTTTCATAGCATATGATGATAAGACATACTGTGTCTTTGGCAGTTGAAACAATGGAAGGAGTGGACTTTGCCAAATGAGGTACGTCAGGGGTGGCAGCGTTATCATAGCCTAACACCCAAATGCCAAAGGAGGATTTATGCAGGAGAGCGTGCAGTTTTTGTAGAAAAACAATATTCTCATGAAGGCTTTGACCTTTGGATAAAATTAAGCAGCAGGGAAGTCCGTCAGGGTAATCAGATAATTAAACTCGCCCCTTTTGGCTTCTGTTTCGGATTATTTAATGTCCCTTCGGAAGAATTTTCCCGCCGTGAAAGTGTCACTTGCATGCTGCTGATCCCATTAGAGGGCACGGCTAAGAACGCATTTGGCAAGGTTAATACTTCACCAAGGAATTTTAAGTTATAAACCTTCTGGAAACTGGAATTCACTTCATCTCCCAAATGTTGGTGCTGTTTTTTTTTACTGGAAGATTGGGAACACTGTTATTTTACGTGTAGATAATGCACTAAGCAATAAATTAAATTTCCAGATGCAGACATTCCTTGTTCTGCAGTGCCAAACGTGGCCCTCCCCTGTCTGTAAATAATACAAAAGCTACACAGAAAGCAAAAACAAGCGAGGGATCTATTTTGTCATTATTTCTGACCTGAAGCACTTGAGTGCATGACCAGCTGAATTAAAAACTTCAAAACTAAGAAGGAGCTGCTTGTACTTGTAAGCAGCAGCACACGTGCTGCGAGCCAATTATTTTTCGAGAGGGAGAAGTGGTCCGCGCGGAGCACAGGAAATGGCAAAGCGAATACTGGCAAGACAAAAGCAGATGCTGCAATGTTTTACCGCGCAAACAATGTTTCCCACCGGGTAAAAAAAAGGTGTGAGTGAAGATTTAAAGATTTAAATCAGGAAATGTCAAACTTGTTCCTGAATCCAGTAAAATCGCTCAGTTCTTGTTAAGTATCAGGGCATCTTAAACTGTAATTTCTTCTTTTTTTGTTTAGTGTGTTTATCTTCTGAAACAGTTTGAATTTTTGATATGTCTTATCCTCTTATATTTCTGGTATTATACAATGTAGCCCTAGGAAAGGGCCACTAAGACTTTTATGATGCATATATTCAATCATAAACATATTTGAAAATGTGTTTTTGTTTTATCCATATGATGTGGCCATATGAAGCTCCATTACCTCCAGATAATATGGAAAAAAAATCCAGTTGAATCAAAACGCAGCCTGAGGCTATAGAAAGGGATTATATGACAGGATATAACCAATTTTCTGAGGATTATTACCCAACAGTGATGATTAAAGACTTTGGCACACACAATTTCCCAAACCGGAGAGATAGATGTCAAAATCTTGAGAAAAACATTTATTATCCCAGCTATGGTCTATTCATTTCCTGAGAAATCACACCTGACAGGTGCTCATTTCAACCGATGGCTTATGTTATACTCCACAGCTAACATGACAATACAAGAGTATGAACAAAATCCCAAGATATCGCTCTGAGAACTAAAAAGCTTTGGATTTATTAAAGGATCAGTGTGAAAGATCGAGTAGTATAGAGGTGCAGTTGTTGATTGCAACCCCCTCCACTCACACTCTCCTTCCTAGTATGAAGGGGAGACTACTGTGGCTTATTTTCAGGTGATTATGCACTAATGGAAACATAGTTGTGTGTATTACATTTAATTTCTGCAATATTCTGTAAATAGTGCTGTCTAAATCATACACACTGGAACTTTAAAGTGGCAATAATCAATATTTTTTGTACATGCAATGTATGACAAATATGCCAATACAAAAAAAAGTTAGCAGGCATTTTTTTCTGGCAACTGAGAAATGAGCTAACAGACGATCACACACGGAGACTTGGCAGGCGAAACAGGAGAGAGGGGGATGTGATCTGCATTCATTCACACCTAAAGTTTCGACCTCAGTGTAGGTGTTTCTCTGCCGTTGCCCTCCGAGTGAACTCTCAAAGAAAGTGGGACTCCTTTCATGGGGATGAACATGTTGGATAAAAATGTCAAGTATATCCCCATCATCTGTCACTCTTCAGAAGTGTGTTCCCACTGAATTGCTATATTTAACTTGTGTTTCATCCTTAAAGACAGATTTTACTTTACGGAGCTACTTGACAAAACGGCACGGAAGAACCACGAGCCTCCACGCTGAAAGGTCATGACCCAGCCATGATCCAGACTACTACTGTCAAACCGCGTACTGAACAGTATATTTATAATAAAAATGAGCAAATTTCCTTTGCAGTTGAGTTTAATTTAGACTATGATGGTGTCCAAGTAACTCCCTTGTTCATTCTTACTGTTTCTTACATAACAGTTTACACTATCGTGATGAGTAAAGGAGATTTGGGACAAATGAATCATCACTGACAGATGCTATGTTGCGTAACTGTCGTGTCATGTATTGTGCATGTCTAGGAAAAGAAAATCATTGTGCTCGGGGATCTTTCGCAATATGTGGTGCATGCCATGGACAATAGGTTTTAGTTTTTTTACCTTTTGCACAGCTGAGATGAATTGTTAGTCTACAACGGATGTTAGACGATTATTAAGAAGCAGTTAGAAGGTGTTTCACAGTACTTCAGTCATATTAATGATTTTGAGGAGAGGCTTCACATAAAAGCTCTCATGCCAAAAAGACTCTTGAGCACATGACGAGAACTGGAATTTCTGTACTCATATCTGGACTTATTCTACCCGTGACGCAGACAGATTTCCAATTATGCTAATATCGGAAAAAGAAAGCAATGATCAGAAATCTTGAGGTCATTCAAGTCTCGAACAAGGTTGGCCTAGTCTAAGCTTGATTTTAAGTGAAGCAATCAACCTCTGCTCTCACAATGAATCAAGGAACAAAGACTAGGAATAGGAAGAGATGACAACTTTTCTAATTACTAAAGGCGGAACCTCTTTGGTCCTCATCAGTTTTAATCTGGAGCAACAGTACAAAAGGTTGCAGACAATAAAGAAGACCGTGAGCGGAAGAAACTAGCAACAACAACAGAAGAAGAAAGTGAACCTCTGAAAATCTGTTGTCAACAGTATTCTTTAGGGGAGGGACAAAAAAAAAAAGAAGACAGAAGTTTTGTTATGAGGACAAAAAGGGGCAAGAGGAAATAATTAGCACATTACAGGAAAAGCTGTTTACAGACTTCCGTCGTGCCGCAGGACTGGCAACACGTAGCGGCTTATGTGACCATAAAAGACCTGAGAAACACACCCTGGCTACAGTCTTTTTTTTTTTCCGGAGGAAGAAAGAGCGAGTCTGCGACTGCTACTCCCAGATGTGTTTTGTTCAACATCACCCTCGAGCAAAAGCAAAAAAGACGAGTATTTTTTTTATTTTTTGATGAACTTTAGAGAGAGCTACGAAGTAAGGAAATGAGTCTGAAAACAAGTGACGAACGTGTGACTCATTACAACTTTGTCAAAGAAAGAGTTTCTCTGAAATAAATGTTTCGCCATTGAACAATGTCAAGTATTCCAGCTTTGAAGGGAACACGATTTGAATACCCCTCTCATCTCATCAGCCAAAGCATCATATCATATAATATCATGATTTCAGTTAATTATTAAGTTAAGGTTAGAGAAAGATCATGTTTGTTTTAAAAGATAACCTTTTAAAACAAACATGATCTTTCTCTAACCTTAACCGTAAGTGCTGCCAGCACCATAAAAAGGTTGAATGACGCTGTCGTCACTAAAAGTGGAGTGAACAGTTTTTCTCATCCAGTCTCTATCAACACTTTTGCAACTTGCCATGTTTGTTAATTAACATTTCCTCGTTATATAATGTAATTCTTTCAGCGTCACGATTCCCTCTTTACTCATGTGCTGCAAATTTGTTGTATGTAAGGATGGGAATTGTTAAGATTTTTACGATTCCGATTCCATTATCGATTCTGCTTAACGATTCGATTCTTTATCGATTCTCTTATCGATTCTCATTTGGAAGAACAAACAGTTTGATCAGCATCATCTAGAGGAGGTAGTGAACTGGAACGAGTACTAGTACAGCTGCCAGCGACGTGATTCGTGCTTTCTGGAATCGATAAGAGAATCGTTAGATAAACTGCCAAACGATTCCATGGAAGTGAAACACACGGAGCCGGTTCTCAACAAGAACCGGTTCTCGATTCCCATCCCTAGTTGTATGTAAACATTATTACTGCAAGGCGGGGCACTTGAAATGTTATTTGACTGATAACTGCAATTTGATTGTACAGCAAGCAAAATATGTTTTCCACTTGACTTAACCTGTGCTTTATAGGAGCAGGAAGCATCACAGTTACAAATGGTATTCGTTTAATGAACAGGGAGTTGCAAATATGAACGTCCATTTTTCACAGTGGTGTTTGTAAAAATCTCTCTTTACATATGTAAATCTTCTTTTTATTGGTTTATCATGAGATGTATTTCTCTCCTTAGACAGTGGACCAGTTTTCTCACTGCTCTGCAAGTGCAGCTCGGTGTATCGTGTCAATTTGACGCGGCCATGTTTTACAGTGGCGAGGAAGGAAAGGGGAGAGAGAGAGAAAAGGGAAGGCTGAGCAGATATATGGAGACAGTACGTGACGGGAACCCATAAGCACGCATTGTCTCCTGTAATTGTGTGCGCATGCGTGAGAGTATGAGAGGGAAGAGAGCAGGGGAGGCAGCTGTAGTATTAATTAGGCAGGTGAGATGAGTGGACTGCAGCATCATTACATTGGCAATTAGAGTGCAGTCTATTTGCCCATCGTGCCCCTGGCTCTCAGAGGGGAGATGCAGAACTAGTTGGGAGAGTGAGAGGGAGAAAATGAGGTGAAAACATTGAGATAAAGCAGGTGGGAGAGAGATTTAAAGGGAGAATGGATGTTATGAAGTCACGATCCATGAAAAGGATTTATCGCTAATCCCTAAAGTGATAGTCAGCTACTATGAACTCCTCCACTGTGCCAGTCAATCACATAACAATGTGATATATTAATGGAACGCAGCCGTTATGACACATTTCCGAGATATTTCTTTTCTTTCGGCGCATGCGTGTCTTCTTACACTTGGGTGATGGATGACTTAAACTCTCTGGATGCAACACCATCTCAGTGTGCTACAATTCTTTTTTTCGCCTCTGGCGTGCACACCCAACACTCAATGAAAGACAGATAAGATGGATAATTCCCTTATACTTCAGTTCCAAGAAAGAAGAAATAAGACCAAGAATGCTCCAGAAAGTAGAGCAACCCCCTCTAAACTACATAATAAATGTGTTCCCAGCATTAACTAATCTAAAAATAAACTATAACATATGACAGCGAATGTCAACATGATTAAAGATTATTTGAAGCTAATGATTTCATATTTGAGAGGATAAACTTCAGGACAGTTACAGTTACCAGATTCAAACTATTTTATGCTCTTGGAGTTTTGGGTGTGCTCATGATTTGTCAGAATTTGGAGATAAATTCAAGTAGTTTGAAACCTAATTTCTATAAACAGATGTCTGCAAATGAATTCAGAATCTGTAGGGACCAAGATTTTTTTTCCACCAGTAAGCATTCTGGTTTCCTTTGTAGAATGAGTCGTACAGTCTGGTCACTTTTAAATGAGTTTTGGTTGCAACAGTCTGCTTGGAGAGGAAAATCATGGAACCAAGAATCATGGAAAAACAATCTCGAAACTATAGTGTAACAATGATTTAAAGTTACATGTATACATATGCAGAAATCTGTTGGAGATTAAAGAGAAATGCATCTTCATTATCTATTCCTGGATATCGGGATAGATTGCCGAAAGGTTCCGAGATTGTACAAAACCCTCTTGTTTTCAGCTGAACATTATGTCACCAGGATACTTCCTGCACAAGACTAGACTGAGGAATTCTGTCACACTTCAGTTGAAAATGTTGTGTAAGTAAAGTAATGACTGCTATTGAAAATGTTCTTCAATGCAAAGAATCAACCTCTTATGTTCCTGATGCATAGACCTTGTCAGGTATTATCCCTTCTTTGAGACAGCAGGGGTTCAGACACAGTTGGCAGTACATAAGGAAAACTGTCTGAATGAGCTTTTCATCAAGCATTCAGACGCATTTTAGTCACGCTGTAATGTGTCGCTGGGGTCTGAACAAGCCCTGATCCCTGGGGGATCCGTGGTTTGGATGAACTGGGTTGTGTTGTGGTTTCTCTGCTGGTCAGGCAGTGCGGTGAGTGGGACAGAAAGCTGGAGGGAGCTGGCCAGGATGACTTTGGCTCTGTCACACCAAGGTCTCCACTCTAACTCCACTATAATGAGCCTGTCAGCACGGTGTGAGCCATAGGAGATAGGCTGCCCCCCATCAACCTAGTTTCACAGTCAAGGATGAGTAGCTGTGTGTGTGTGTGTGTTGGTGTGTGTGTGTGCGCTGGACTTGCCTGTCAGATTTTTTTTCCTTTGGCATTCCTAACAAACCTGTTGTCAGCTTTGCCAGCGAAGAGTGAACTGAAGTGCTTTTATCTTTGCAAAGGCCTGGTTTACTTGACCTTTATCTGGTCATATACAAACCCTCAGCTGAATCAGAGATCTGGGGTTTGAAACAAAGTGCCCTCTGCAGATGAATATTAATGCTACGAGGGAGCTTGGTAAAACAAAAACAACAAAACAAATGGTAAGACTAATGTTACCAATCAAAACTGAAGGCCACAAAGAAATTGGCTGCAAAATGTCATGTCGCTCCCAACAATGTACGCCACTTGATTATTTTTTGAAGTATTAAAATTAACTTTTATACTCAATTTAGGGGGGAAATAAATTAAAGAAGCACTTAAAACATCCTGGTTATAAGTGCACAGGCAAGCAGTTATCGACTTATTTTCCAATAACAGGCCATTCAAACAATCCTGTGGAGTTTCTTAACTGATTTTTCTCCCACTGGAACTGGACTATATTATGATTATCCATTAATTTATCAATGATCGCATTTTATTTCAACAATGCTTCAAATTTGAGCGGATTACAGGTTTCGGTAATCACCTAACCACCTTAAAACCTCTGCAAGATCCTGGAGAGGCTGCATTAGCTGCACACAACAGATTGCACGCCTAAGAAAAACCTTCAAACGTTGGACTTGAGTTCGTGCATGTGGGTGTGCGCATGTGTTTCGCTGTAAACCCTCCCTGATCCAGTGTTAACTGCTCTCATAAACAAGCACCTGCCAGATGTGAGCTTCTGCCCACAGAGGGCTACTAGCGTCTGGCTGTGAGTGGAATCCATAACCAGACATGTCCTCTGCTCGCTGCCTCCCTTTTGTCTTAGACAGATAAGGCAAAGTCAAAAGCCAAATACAACTGACCTTCTGCTAAAGCTCAAGCTTTATTGTCCACAACTGAAATATTTCACCACCCTTGGAAAGACGGACATAAAGATAGACAGATATACTGGCAGGCATGGCAGGGAAGAAAGTCTGGTAGGGCGTAGGAATTCAAACATTGAGCCTGTACATGTAGTAAATGCCAATATATAGCCTCTCAAGTGCTGTTCGGAAAGTTTGAAAGTGGTAAAAAGCTCCTTTCAAATGGTCAGACGGAATGTGCATTGCCCAGACGTATTTCTGAAAATCGAGAAAACTTGACAGCCACCCCCGTCTCTCTGCAGCAAATCACAGGTGTTCAAATGTGTAAAAAGGTCAGAACTTCAATTTCTTTTTTAAAATTCCACCCCGTATATTTCTCACATCCTTACCTCTGGGAACATCCATGTTAACGGCTGGACTGCACCAATCACCTTTTGAGATGGTACCGATGGAGGTGGGCTGCACTTGAAGACATACTGTAGGAGGAGTTGGACAAACTCTCCTGGAGGATCACCTCCACCACCTTTGAATAAAAGCCAAGACTAAAACAAATTCTCCCTACCCCACAACTTTAAGTTTCTCAATCAGAGTGGCCCAGCTATTCAGCACATAACAGGAAATATGGCTGCATGTGGTGCAATATTTTATTTTCTATAGCCTGTTTATCGATCTCCTGTACCCACAGCTTCTTCCATTATCAAGTGGAGGCTTAGCAGCTTAGTAGCTGTTTTCTCTGCAACTGAGGGCAAGCCTCCTGTCCTACATTTGAAGAAAGTGCTCCAAAAAACTATGTACAACTTTCTCTTTTGTACGTGGTGAGAGACATAGCATTATTTTATTTTATTATATATTTGGGTCTCTTGTACTTTTTCTGTCCCCTTGACTTATTGCACATGAAGATGGAGCACATCAACTTTCCATTTTGTCACTTTGCTTTATCAAATATCGTGTGTGTGTGTGCTGTTTGTTGTTCCAAGGACAACTATGTATCTCTAAATCTGTGATTGTGAATTTCTCAGATAAAGTCAAACCCCTTATTTGAAAAATGCATAGTCACAAAACTAGAAACTGGGATTGAGTGGGTTTTGAAATTCAAAACAAAGCAAATATACATACATACATTATCTGGAATTGCTTATCCTCACAAGTGTCATGGGGGGCTGGAGCCTATCCCAGCTGACATTGGGCGAGAGGCGGGGTACACCCTGGACAAGTCAGCAGTTCATCACAGGGCACATAGAGACAAACAACCAATCACACTTAACTTAATCTATTAAGTGCATGTTTTTGGACCGTGGGACGAAGCCGGAGTACCCGGAGAGACACCACGCTTACACATGGAGAGCAAAACTCCACGAGGTTCGAACCAGTAACCTTCTTACTGTGAGGCAACAGCACTAACCACTGCACTCCAAAATAAAGCAAACAGTTTGATTTACAAGAGGAGTTGGAGAGACTGAAAACTACAGCTTACTTAGAAATACAATCATTTTGAAACTGATTTGAATATATTACAAAAGAGTGCAGAAACAGTAGAATCATTTTGTCTTTTTCATTCCGACGCCTCCCTGAATAATCTTCTTTGAACTGTTGTTACACATTATATGCTTTAGAATTGAGGCAGCAGTCACAGCATTGTAATCTCTCACCTCAGTTATTGCTCCTCTAACATGGTGGCATGTTCCCTGTAGCAACTAATAACCGCTCCATAAACACGACTGCGCGGTAAAATGACAACCGGGACACACGGACATTCCTACATACTCTTTAGTTTGGTTTTTCTGCGAGCTGCTGCTGGGGACACAGACTGTCAGCGTCTCCTTCAGTGTGACAGCGTGTTTCGCTGTTAGAGAGACATGTATTTTCAAGCCATTTCAGTGACAGTGACGAACAGCGAGAGTACGAACCAAAGGGCGGATTGACACATCTGTCATTACGTGAACACACATGATCAACACACATCATGCATGGCAGTCCCATGCTCAGAATACATACTGTACATGCCCACACTATGACTTATCTGGCATGATGTGTAGGTGGCGGATCTGTTGAACCGATGCCAGAGATGTTGCCATGGCAACGAGAGCGCATTGGTTTGTTAATTTGAACTGCTCAAGTGCACGTGACTCTGGTTAAACACAATCCTCGTGTTGTTATGCAGCTTCTGTGGGCTGTTTATGAAACGTTCACAGCTATTTATGACCCTATGAAAGGCAAGTCACGGCTAATTTAGGGCAGAACGCCCCACACTCATTGGTTGTAAATGTGTTATTGTGGCATGCATGGAGAGATATTCTAATATAATAGGCTGGTAGGTGGAAGAGTGCCAGAGTTGCATGGCGGTTGGGTAAAGTGTCCTGGCGAAGCAAATTAGCTTCTCTGTCACACAGCAGCCAGGCGGGCTGTGGTTTAAAAAGGCCTGGCGTGTGTGTTTGCTGCTGTTATGAAACACACACACACACACACACACACACACACACACACACACACACACACGCACTATACTCTGGAGCGAATTAAGGCTCCAAGTCTATCAAGGGAGGGAGCATCCTTGATTCTTGGCAGTTAGATGGATTGGTGTTGCTACATGTGTGTGTGACTTGGACAAAGACAGATGAATGAGGGACGGAAATGAGAGAAAGAAAGATGGAACAAGGCCAGTATTCCCTGGTCCAGCTTTTCCTGAGTGATTGGCACTAAGTGGTATTCCCTAGTGGAGCCAATAGACTGGTCTTCATCAGCCTCCGTCCAGGCCTCAGGACCTACGTGACACAGTTTACTCCATGTCGATAACCCATTCCCAGGCTGAGTATCTTGTCCCTCAGTGTCACAGTTTCAACTCAGCGCCAAGAGAAAAGAGACAGAGAGAAAGGGGAGAGGCAGACAGTGAGAGGGCCTAGTTGTAGTTTCACATTGTCTTCAGGTTTAATTACCCTTTTGGCAGGAGCACTGCAGTCATTATTGTTGTGGATGCCAGCATAGACTTAGGGAGGATTCTCTCGTCTAAATTTCTTGATGCTCAAATCAACTTCTGACCCAGCCCTGCTTGTAATTGGACTTCTTATCGGCGCAGATGTCACGTCAAGGTGGTTCCCAGCTCAAAAGGATGTTAACTTTCAGTAACTGTGTGGAAATAATCCCATTAATTGCAACCAGGGTGGAAGGAGTATGCGTTCGCAGTCATTCATTTGTAGTTAATTATTAAAACAGCTCGTGACTTGAATCAGGTAGGATTCGAACTGATGTGTCTACTCTGAAAAGTGAAATAGAGTTCAACGCTAATGAAGTTCATCATAAGGCTAAGGGGACCTTGATACTTTAATGTATACAACATGTGCAGTTTAATAAAAAAAAAAAATAGATGCCTACACAAATTCTTTGTAATAGAAAGTGAATCTTCAGAGACTTCACAGTGATAACTGGCATGTTGACCGCAATCAAAAGCTTCATTAAAAATGTTCACACTAATCTTTGTGTTCTTGAAGGTGAGAGCAGCGTCACAGTTAGTTACCAAGATAACAGCCAACCTACGCACGTCTCTAACCTTCTCAAATAGTGTTCCTCATTTTGTTTCTCATTATTGACTCTCGACCTCAACGGATGCACAATTGCACACGACTCCTCCGCTAAAAAAACCTTTTGTGTTGTTCTTGATTCATCTCTGTCTTTGCGGCCACACATCAAGGCCAACGCCAACAAAAGCTGGATTTTATAAAAACATCATTAGATGAGTTAATTTCATCTGCCGTGTCACCATAATTGTTTCCATGGAGACTAAAGTGAGCCCTAATCCCGTTCCCATTAATAAAGGCACATCTGCAGTACACTGCATGTGTCAATAGCTGTGCTTTTGTGGTTATGTGTGTGTGTGTGTGTGTGTGCCGTTTCATTATTTATCTCTCTCCGTACTCAACATTTGATGGCCAGAGAAAATCAATAACACATAAGTCTATTAAAGTTTCTATTGTTGTCGCTGTCCAAAGGCTGCAGCTCTGGAAATTCTCTTGATTTTATTATGTTCTGGGTCGTGCATCAAGAAATATTGTGTTGCCACTGAGCTGTGGTTAGATCAGTCTTAGAGAGCTCTTCCCAATCTGTTCACAGAGCATAGATCACTTAAGCCCCGGTAAAGATTGCAGTGCAAACCCTCTGATACATTCCCAATAGATCCTTGCCAGTGTCTTCACATTAATGAGTTAAAGCCATCAACAAAGCCAATCAGGATGTTTCAGCGGGAGGCACAACATGACACTGTAATTAGGAATTGCGAGACAAAATAATGAAACACAAAAATCAATCACTGAATCAATACATTTGTCTTTAGCGATCTTTTGGCTCCTTTCTTCTCTTGTTTTTACCTTCCTCTCTCTGTCGGTCTCTCTGCTTGTGTTTGTGAGTCTCCCTCCTTTGAAATAACCTCCATGGCTAATGATCTGCTGTGACCTCAGCGATCTTTAATTGAATAATAAATGAGCAGATCTTATCCCGGGCTCATCTCCAGCAGACTGAAGAACACACACACAAAAACACAACCACACAAACACACACAATACAAACTCCAAGGTCATACATTAAGAAGAAAATATTGACTTGGTGGCTGATTTTCAAAGAGTTTGATCTACATATTGCATCCATGCCATATATGTAGACTGGTGCTCATTAACTGTAGCTCCACCAATCAATGTTTCTCTAAAACAATAAATCAAAAGGCTATGTGTGATCTAGAGGGATTCGCTCACAATGTTTTGTTGTATGGTCATTATTTCTGTACTCCCTCACTCCATTTCCACTGTGCAGGCTCTGATAATTCCACAGTAACTCCCTAGGAACAGATGTTGTAACTTAGAGAAAGTGAGATATCGGCTAGAGAGACATATTTTTCTCAGTTGATGAAGACCAATCCCAATTGAAAAGAAGATTGGAAGTAAGTCCAAATGAATGTTCATGTTGCTGCTGGATGTCTTAACACGTTAGCCAACGACTTCATGAGCCAATACTACATCAGTGAATGTACTGGATGTCTTAGATGTCTTAACAGCTCAGAGATTTAAAGATACTGACAGAGACAGAAAACTTAGACACTTTAATTGTGAAGTATGACCCACTGCATATTTAGAACTTGTAGCAGATCTGTTTGGATCCCATTGGGTATGAGACATATTGACACAAACCCTTCCTAACCCTCTTAAGTATAATTTGGTCTCAGATGCTTAGTACTACATGGACCTATGAAGTGTTGCTGTCTGTTGTGGCGTTCTTCTACCACCCCCAGTGCTGAAAAAGCTCATCAGTAAAACCTTTAAAGTGTTTCTTCTTCGTTCACATTTAGCCGCATTAACACATGCCTCGAGGAAAGCTCAAATTTGAGCACGTCGCATTGCTTACTTCCACAATTTCTAAAATCACAAACCCTTGGTAATGAGTGGTAATAAGTGAAATGTGGAGTGTGATCCAGTTGGCAAAGAGATGATAATATCAGCTACTGCCAAAAGCAGCCTCTTTGGATGTCAGGCAAGAATGGAAACATTACTCACTCCAAAATAATATCCACCAACTTGAATCACTTGATGAAACAGGGAAATTTGTTATTAAATCATAGGATTTATGAGTGAAACAAAAGCTTGCAACCTCATTGTGATGAGTCTTATGCAGTGTGCAGAGTGCAAATACAAAGGGTGATTGAGTGGGGCTATTTGGGTGCATGGTGGTCCTTGGTGGGCGTGTTTGCACTGCAACTTGATTTGCATAAATTTCTCAATAAGTAAGATGGAAGCTGCACTATTAACTTAAGCAACCGAGGAGCAAAGAATTCCCACAAAGAGCAATCTTACTTAGCATCAAGGTCAGAACAACTGAGGAGATGGTGTGTGGGTTTATGAGTGTGGAGATTTATAAGAGGGGAAGAGAATCACTGTGGCCAGACCAGCACTTGGATGCAGGGACTTATGGGGAAGAAGATGTTTTATCAGAGCTGTTCAGAGCTCACATTACAACCCCCATAACCATGCCTCTACTCCCTGATCAACTTAACGTTCAGACTGGAGCTTTGGGCCCGCCGCCATCCTCCTTCACTTCCACACATGCATGATCGCACATGCATGCACGAGTACACACACAGTGTGTACACATATAACTGAATTAAGCAACTGGGAACCAAAGATATCGCAGGCATCCAGGCAAACAGAATGAGAAAGGTTGATAGAATAGAGACAGAGAGGAAACGAGTGAGGGTGAGATTTGGGATGGTGAAGATGAACCGCCAAGTGCAGGGAGGTTTGGGACTGATATGACGGAGTGAGGCTTGCCATGGGGCGTGACAGCATCGATGCTAAGTCCTCAGAGAATCTGGTGCACATACAAACATACACACGGCACATATGATGAACACACAAATTCATAACTGCCAAGCACCCTGGATGCCCCTTCGCTCACTTCACCTTGAGTGTTTACTGGCATGCGTGTACAGTTTGTGTGTACACAAAATGCAGCTATCAAAGCTACAAGTAGACAAATGTAATTAAGCTACTCTAAAGCTACTTTGAAAGGTGGCTGATTATAATGGAGCTTCTTAATAAGAAAACGCACTTTAACATTTTACCCAGTGACAACAACAGCAATATAAATTCATATAATGTAATGAACGCAAGCATTAGGAGGCTATAAGGCTCGTCCCATTCTTCATGTTTGATGCCAATTTGTGCAGAAATTATTCTATTACTGCTGACTAGTATCTGAAGTTTCACAGCTACCATTTCCGAACAGTGGTGGATTGAAGAGCAGTGTGTCCAGAAAATCAATTTAGTGAGAAAACAATAATTAAACATGAAGTATCCATGTCAAAAAAACACAACAAGGATAATTGATTTAGTCATCATTTACGCTGAAAATGTTCTTGTTCAGCAGGCAGTTCAAGACACCATCAAACCTGTTAATTTTGCATTTTATTTTACTTCCGCTCATAATAAATCCATCACACAACTGTAACAAAAATAAAACAAGACCTGAAGGTTACAACTGTCTGTACAGTCACTGGTATATGAAGTGAAACTAAAGTAGCAGCTGTGTGAAGAAGGTAGATCATGCTGTTAATTCATTTAAACATCTTCTGCTACAAGAGCTAAGTACAGGAGATGTGGTTATCAATGATATTGGTGTGGTCCAAGTGTCAGTAACCCAATAAAAGCATTGGAGCTTAGCGTGGTCCTTGTGCATTCACCTCATAGGTGGTCCTGCTATATACAGCTGAACACTCATTTGGATACAAGTGTGTTTCATGGTGTCTCCTTCTTCAGGACTGCTAAGACTCGTTTTTTAGTCATCACTGCAGAGGCGACTTCAGTCCTCGACTATCCTGCATACACAAACACCTGACACAGCACCGGAAGTCAGACATACTGTACATTTTCATTGAACTGCATCCAACTAATCATTCATCAAGGTTACATTCAATGGCAGCTAGCAGTAAACCCCCACAGTAATTGGTCTATTCAACCTCTCCTTGGTGTTTTCATTTCTAATGGCTTTTCAATTCACACATTTCCACCACCAGGCAGTGGGCCTTGGAATAAATCACTTCCCTTTATAATTCAGTGTTTTATATCCCATCAGCAATGCAGATTGGTCTGATTTATCGGTATGCTCCATGCTGGCTTTTGCTCTATCTGTTGTTTTCGGTTTCTACGTGGCAGTTTGGAAACCAAGTTGAGAAATACTAGCTCTTTGGGGAGCTGTATTTTCTGTCTTATTCCTTCCCCCTCTCTTTCTCTCTCCATCTCTACAGTGCAGTAAAACTCCCCAGCCTCCTTCACAGGGTTGCCATAGTAACCCATAGTCACCCTCACGTTTGTGTATGTACTTCCCGGGCGTAAGCGTACGTGCGCGCGGGTAAAAGAGTGTGAGCGTTGAGAGACGTGACATATTGGAAAAGTGTCCGCTGGTTGCTTGTCTTACCACCTTGAGGCTTTTTCCTTATCAGGGCCTGTCTGTTACACAAAACTACACACAGACACACACACACACACACACACACACACACAAGCACACACATGCTCAAGAAGCTTCTTATGTACTGTGGGACTCCACTTCAAGTTTTCTTTGCTTCTTATAACCAGTAGTAAGTGACAGAGTAAAACCAGAGGTGAGAGAGAGCAGTGCCACAACAGAATAAGGAATAAGAATAAGCTTCAGTTCCGTATACGTAACTACGTTGCTGGATTTGATTGTTTTTTTAAATTTTACATTTCAACTTTAGGTGTTTTGTCAAAGCAACAAATTCTATATTTTTGCAAATTAAGCATTTGTTTGACCCACATGGAATTGTCAGTTTTCTAAATTTCATTGCACACAAGAATTTCATGCAAAATATTTTTGATGTCAAATAATAAAAAAGGGTTTGATGTTAAAAAAACGGTTTGATCTCACTGCATAACAGTTCAAAACCTGCACGTTTCTTCAGGTGAAGTGGTCCATGCATTTCAGGCTCTAGTGGCCTGAAACTACAGTAATGTATGTGTTTTTTTTCTATAATGTAATTTGAAATGTCACCATATAATTCATCCAGTAATTGCCCAGAGTGAGCTGCAAGTTCCTACTACTCATCACTGTCAAGCCATTCAATGGCATCAGTATCACTGAGCACCAGTTATGACACATTGAACCGTGATTGTGTGTGATTGTGTATTGTACGTGATGAAATGCCATTAAAAAATGAAAGGTTTTCAAGTGAAGTAATGCAGAGTGAATCATGCATTATTCAAACATATACAGCATTTACATTCAAAGATATTCACTTCGGCGTGTGAGATGGTCACACATTATCTCTGATGCGCGGGTGTTTTGCATAAGCAAAGCGGGAACTTTAAAGAACTGTGCCTCTGTGAAAAGGCACATCCACAAGAAAATACATGTAATATGAATGTAACTGTTTCTGCAACGAGAGAGAAACACATGTTAACAAATTAAAACAGCTGACTGTGTACTCTTCCCTTGTCTGGTATACAAGAACAACTGAACAGACAATGATCCTAAATACACGCATGAATAAATGATTTGCATTATCCTGTAATCTGTTGATTATTTGACCGTCATTTGCATATAAAATATCAGCAAAAACAGTGGAAATTTCCAGGACAAAGTCACATTAGGCAACTTGTTAAAACCCAAGTGATATAAGAGAAAGGAAGAAAAGCATATAGATATTTGTGGACTTCATTTTACTCAAAGAAGTTTTCTTTGAAGCGTTTAGAACATTGGGCATATGGCACTACATTTTATGCACCCAGAAAATGTTCTAAAGGACTCGCAGCTTGTTTTCCCAAAGGCCCCATATTTCGTAAATCTTCCCATCTCCATTGATGAACTGCGCTGATCCCTAAGCTAAATGCTTTTGGGCACCCTGACTCAGAACGGAGACATACTATATTATTTATACGGACAAATGTTTCAAGGAGTGCCTCTCTGGGTATTATGCTGGAATTGTGCTCTTTATAGCTCTTGGGCTTAGGGCTGGAAATCAAAGAAAGAGTTTAAGGCCTTTGACTTGCAGATGAAACACCCATTTATGAAACAAATTACCTCCTTGTTTTAGCTCTTATTGTAGAGTTCCCAAGTGCTTTGAGCTTTTATTTTGCATGTCTTTCCTGTACAAAACTCTGGGTAGATTGCATTGTTGTATTCACTTGGAATACACAGACTGAGACAGCTCCATTGCACTCAAACTTTTTTGTGTCTGTGTATGGATGAATGACACTTACTTTGAGGTTGACTTTCCTTGAAAGAAACAAACCACACAATACACACGGCATAAGCATTGATGTAATATTATAGGCCTTATCATATCCCACAGCAATGCCCACATCACCTAAGCTATGTATGATCCGCTTCATCCCATTATCACATCACACATGCATTTACACTACATACACATATGTTATTGGCTCAGACCCATATCAGGGAGATAGAGGAGCATGTTTGCCAGTGCTCTTATCCTGTCACACAGATGAGAAACATTAAAGGACTTGACTGCTTTGGCCCTGGGAGGCCACACAAGCTCGGCCAATGGTGCGATCAAGGAGTCATCATGTGACACGAGCAAAAAAAAAGGATCATGTCACAGAGATGCTGATCATGTAAATCCTTTCTCTGTGTGTCTGTGTCCATGCGTGTGCATGGTGTGTGTTTTGAAAATCCTCTCCGAAGAAGGGGATTATAGCATGCAGCCAGTGGGGGGTTATGCACTAGTGTCAGGTGGTGATTTGCATGCAAATGGAAGAGAGACAGGCGATGCCATGGAGCTGCAAACTTTCCCCTCTTCTCTTCACTTGCACTGCTCACGAACTACCGCAACCATGAGGCAAGGAAAACATTCATCTGTTTGAATGCACAGATGTATGTGTTGCTTGGTAATCTCCTTAAAACGTGCATGGGTGCATCCCCAGGAGATCCGGTTCATCCATACCTGAATAGTGTGTTTATACAGGATTTGTCACATAGTGTGATTCATCTGTTCTGTACTACACACGTGCTTCTTCCCTTCAGTTTGTGTGTCAATCCTGCATTATGTAACTATCTAGAACGTGCCAGCCCCAATTAACCAGGTCAAATTCCTTGTGCATCTGCTGTATCCCACTTGGCAAATTAAAGGGCTTCTGTTTCTCCTGTGCAGTGCTGAAATCCAATTCATTTCTCTGCACCAAAGTGGCAACGCGCCTGCTGAAAATGATGCCTGCATGCTATATATTCATAGTTTCTTTGGTTTAAGTGGTCTGATCGACAAAGCTCACCAAGTCTTTTTTTTTTTTCGGTTCCTGATTTTTCCAGAAGGCAAAACAAAATGTATTTTAAAACAGATGAGTATACTACAACATTGGTTACTCCTAACTAAGGCAGCAGGTCAGTTTGTAATACTGTAGAACAGCTGTGACGCCTTCTCTATTAAACCCAGTAATTTATTTTATGTTCAGAAGATGTTTAAAAAATGCAACAGGTGGCTTCCATTCTGCTACACCTATGGAATAGTACATCTCCTTAAGATTAAATGGAGGAAACTTTAATACAATGTTTTGCAGTAGTGCGTTGGACAATCTGTGAGAAAATCAGGATCATGTTCTCACTTAGTCAAGCTCAATATTTTCAGTGCTACGGTTTCAAGAGGAGCTTTCCAAATAAAGTCTTTGCCAATAATAGTTTAAAACATGTGTCAACACACCTTGGTTCACTGCAGTTTTGAGCTTATTATTTACTAGGCCATGGTCCTTGGATCGACAAGTGGCAGAGGACTGTTGGCAAACAGTGGGGAATAACTTTTGAGGGGGAACGATGTGGGTCTACCAGCCTCTCATCCCACTGTAAGACAGGTCATAGTTGCCTCTGATGCCTGGGGCGCTCTGATCTGGGTTTGCAAAGTGCTGGAGGGGCGCCTCTTTGAGGAGACTAGCCACTGTGAGGCTCATGCCACGGAGAGCGAGACCTACGAGGGATGAGGCAACGCAGGGCAAGTGGTGCCTTCTGCTATGGTTCAAACTGTTGGTCTGGTGGGAGGGGCTTAAAGGAGTTTTGTTGTTCGCACTGTGTATGTTCAAAGATTGCCACTGCAGATTTGAAGAACTAAAAGTAACCAGTGTCAACTGCTGGGAGAAAACAGATTGAGAATTAGAGTCTCTGGTGTCAAAGTTACATTCTGCATAAGCTCAACAATGCGGTTGTTGAGGTTGTATTAAGACAGGAAGAGGTTTGTCAGGTAAATTTAACAGAGATTTTAAATGTTTTAAATGACGACCGGTGGTTTTGTTTCACAGTCAAAGTAAATGTAATGTGGTTAGGTCACACTGCCAAACTAGTCATTGCTCTGCGAGATTAAATTGTGATGAACATTCAGTTGGGCCTTCGTGTAATTTATTATAAAGTCAATATCACCAAAGGCCCATGACAGATTAACATGTAACTGTTGACTTTATGAAGTCATAACTGATTCTGTGACTGAACACACCTTTAATAATAGGCTTTGACTTTTACAGTGCATATCGACGGACATTTCATTAATGTGCAAATGAATACATATTGACTCACGTCACCGATGTCAGGACCTCCAATCTCATACTAATCCAACATATCAAGAGTCAGCAGGATAACCTCAGTCATATGATGTGTGATAACTCGTCCTTGTCGGCTCTGGCGATGCGCATATATTCATGACACAGACATAAAAGGCATCTGTCAAGTTGTGTGTGTGTGTGAGAGGAGAAGCTGCACATTTACGTACGGTACAAACTGTATACACCGGTGATTACTGTGAATAACGGGATTAGGTAATTGTTTGATTAAAGTGTTTACATGGCTCCCACTAACCTGATTTCCCAAATTTTACAAGATGTGTGTGATAATCTGGTTAGTGTGCAGACGGATGGGAGGTAGCCTGAAGGAAAGTGATTAGCATCACAAAATAAAGAGAGAGAAAATGACTTTGTTGATGTCTGAGTGAATTGGTGAGTCTTCTTTCATTTATTTAAACTTCATTTACTACCCCCATACTGCTGTTACTGATGTACTTTGCATCCTGTTTATGGACAGAATAAAAACACTGAATGGAATCGCAGTAATTATAAATGTACCGCTTGTAATTCAGTGATCCAAATCTGTTAATCAGGTTATGTTTACTCTCATTTCAAACTTCATCTAAGATTACTTATTCAGCGTGTCCACAAAGCAGTTCAAATAATTACACCAATACTTTAATCCAATCAAAGTTTCAGTCTTCGTGTAAACACACTAAATGTCAAACCAATCAACATGTTGATCTCAACCATCTGCCTATGTGCATATACTAACCAAGTAAATGGAGCAACTGAGTCAGAGCAACAATTAACCAGCATTTAAAAAAATGAATCAGTTTCTAGGGTTAAATGAACTGAACGAACATTAAGGCAAGAAAATAGACTGTTAAAAATAGGACGCCCGCAATAGCTCTTGGTGTCTTTAGTTTGCTTTTTCTTTACATGAAGAGCACAAACTGTAGCTGATTGAGAGCTTGTCTTAAAAACTGGACATGCGCGGTGTATCAAAGCACGGTGCTATGAGCTGTTAAAACAAGAAACATGAAAGGAAGATATGCTTATTAAAATGCAAGGAAACAATCAATGGCCACTTTTCTTTTCCCCGACACATTATTATCTGCAACACAAATAATGGCAAAGAAGAAAAAAAAAGGAGCTTTGAGCACAGAGAAAACTATATAATGACTGGATATGAAGAATTTTCTGTTTTCTTCTTTACAGCCTTTATTTGCATAATTTATTTATTCATTAAAGGATCCAAGGTGTAAGATTCTGGATATGACAATTTTTTAAATGCATAACTACATTTTCATGTATAATCACCTCAAAATAAAAAAAAATATCTTATGTTTTCCTAGATGTGTAGGTGAGGGGGTCACAATCAATACATACACTACTTGATGTCACTAAATTCTACATACTGGTCCTTTAATATACAATATTGAATGCTTTCTCATATATTGGAAGAGGAATTGATGATGCGAATTGATTATTTCTCTCAGGATAAGACAGATTTACACACACAGGGACCGTTATTACTGAATTTCTGTAGACTCCAAGCTAGGGATGATAATAAAATATGCTTTCATGCGTGTGGTCACAACTATATTTCTTTGCTTTATTCAAAGGGTAAACACTGTCACAACAAAACATGTCGGTTATGTTGATAGGTCAACCTGATGTTTTCTTGTGACTGCCGGTATTTTCTCCTGAAAGATGAATTTCTGCATTCACCGTGTCGTCTTGGGAAAATGAATACATCACGAGATGCTCACACGGTGAATATAATCTCCACATTATACGGTTTAGAGCCACACTGACTGCACAAGTGAATCTAGAAAACATGCTATGCCTTAAACACTATAGCAAGAACATGTACACATGACAATGTGGCAACACATCAGACACACCGAAGTGCAGTGGCAGCAGAGCACTTGTGCTGTAGGTGAAAGGTTCTTATGAGAAAGTGCACCACTTAAGAGTGCACACCCTTGTACAGTATGTAATCTCAATCTCAACATTCTGACTTTGTCTGCAAGCATTTCCTGACACAAGAAAAAGGAATTAGCATATAGAGTCCATGAATCATTAATAAGGATATTAATTGATGTTTCCACTCATTAATGAGGCAGGGACAACGAACAAGGCTTGACACGTCAGAGTGCTGTGGCATGAAAGTGGATTAGTCTTGTCTAAGAAGCCAGGACGCCATTATTCTGTGTACTAAGTCCCATTTAATACTGAGAGAAACACACAGGCTTAACGGTGTGTGAGTGTTTGACTTTGTGTGGCGTTGTAGTTTTTTGATAGGCACAAAAAAGCTTTCTCTCTCTGTAGGGATAGCAGGAATTTTCTGTGATTTGACCAGCAGAGGATGTCATAATAGATGGAAAATACAAATATTTAAGTGGTCATTGAAAAATAAAAGAATGTCATCACATAAACCAAAAACTAACAATGGATGCCCTTGACCTTCGATCCCTCGGCGACAATGCTTTAAAAAATGACATGACTCTATCAAGGATATTACTACATGGGCTCAGGAAACACAGTTCATCACTGCATCTATAAATAAAAGTTGAGACTCCACCATGCAAGAGTTCGATATCAACAACATCCAGAAACGCTGCTGACTTCTTTGGACCTGAGCTCCTCTGAAATGGACTGACAGAAAGTTGTTGAGTCCACAAAAAATTGTCTTTAGAAATCATGAATCTGTGGGGCGTGCTCTTGATAAGAAAAGGACATCAAACGACAATCAAGTTGTATGTGTATTAAGTTATTTATGGTGGTCCGGTACACACAAATGTGAGTAGTTTCTAATAAACGGCATGATGATTACTTAATCGTTAAAGTTTGTACTTTGAGTTTCTGTCTTAAGTTTGTCTTGTCTCCATCAAGAAAAACTTCTGTTTGCATCACGTCTCATCTTTCCTTTGACTTTGTTTTCACCGCACCACCCTCTAAAATTAGCCTCATCTTTAATGCACCTTTACACCTGCCACAAACCGTCTCTCCTCGCTGTCTGCAATATTTACATTTTGTCCTTCATAGCTGCCAATGTCACTGTTTTTCGCTCACATCAGTCAGTGCTGTTGGTTATCCGTGTTGAGTCACAGCAGCAGAATGAGGTTAAACTCTTAAATCACCAACCTTACACAGGGAAACACACACTTCTTGAGCCCTTTTCTGTTTGTCTGGATAAGCTGCAGAAAGCAATGACAGCAGGGTACCTGTGAGGATAATTGTCATGCATTGCTGGTCACCCTCCTCTTCCACTGGAGGGGACAGCAGACTCGGTCCTGCCTCCTGTAGTCCTGCAGTCTTTTAGTGTTTCAAGGTTCCAGAGAGAGGACGGAGGATGTGACCGCTGAGGTCATGCTTGTCACGTTTCCCTGGCTGACTTCTGTCTCTAACCTCTATCTCACTTGTCTCTGCCTCTCTCTTCCTCACCATGTCCCCCCCACCCCCACTCAACCATCCTTCTCTCCTTTCAGACATGCCCGGCTGCATAATTCAAGACAGGGAGCAACCTCTGATCAGACAAAAGAAAAGACCAAAATAAAAAGATTTTTCAAAGAGCTAATGAATATTTAAAGCAGGGGAAAGGGGGCATTTCTGCAAGCTGTGTGCCTTGAATTTATTTTGTCATTTTCTCTGCTACAGTAAGTGTTATCATGATGGAAATAAGGGCAGCAGTTCTTCTTCTTTTTTTTTTTAGATGAATGCATTGTTACCATGGTCCTTCCCTCCCTTCCCCCCAGTTGGATTTCATTAATATCATTGTGTTTCATCAGTGGAAAAGTCTCAGCGCTCAGCTTTACACATTTTCAAAACGCCGAGCTGTGGCTTTGAAGACTGTGATCTACTCGTACCCCGTTTTAATGACATCAAACGCAACATTCGCACGGAAAAAGGCCACAAAGAACGGCATTATCATTAAAGAATTCAGGGTGATCGCCACAATTTTACTTAAGTGGATCAGAAATGCTGAATCATTCCGCCAGTTTCAAGTGATTAAAAGTAGCATGTAATATTCAAAATGCCAATATTTTTCCTTTAACATTTGAAAAACTGATTACTGGTTTGGACAGACTTGCTGATACACGCAAAAACTGATATAGCAGAATAGAAAACTGTGGTCACAGAAGTTCTTCTAGGACAAATGAAACCATGTGGTAATGCTTTTATAGCAATTCTTCTGGTCTCCGAGATGTTACCTAACCCTATATGCAACTATTCTACATCACTGAGATACATTTAATACATACAAAAACAATGTTTTTTTGCCGTACATTGAATTAAAATGCAACTCACAGCTTTGGTTCATTTGGTAGTGTCTCATCTTTTCAAATTAAATTTTAGTTACTTGCTTCATAACTTAATTTCTTGTACTTGTTCCCGGTTTGTCTCAGTCTCAGTGAATCTATTAAACCTAGTACATGTGTTCATTTGCTGTAACACAGACACATGAGTCAAAGCTGTGTGTCGATTTTTTTCCTCCCTGTAGTTTCCTCTCTGTCCTCTCTTTTTACTCAAGCTTGTCTGTGCAGGACCGTCAGCCACCCTGGGACCTCTCTCTCCTGGCTGTCTGGTGCCTCCTTCCAGATGTTTTCAGTGTGGTTCTTCGTCCTCCAGGATATTCTGCCTCTCCTCTCCTGTTGTAATTGTGTCGCTCCCTCTCGGTGTACTTGTTGCCTTTCTGTGTGAATGATGCACTTTGCTGCAGCCTCGCCTCTCGTGTGTTTGTGTAGTTTGTCCTCGTTCCAGTTCTCCGTGGTGGAGACAAGGTTGTGTGGCTCCAGTCCTATCTGCTAGCGTCACCTGAAGATGCTGGACACCCTCCCAGATCCATTCTTCAAATATGTTTACAATCCATCTGTAATTTTGTCATCCTGGTTGTCCATACTGTGATTTTACATGGGTCCATTCTGCATGCACAGCATCTATTGCAGGGGTCTCCAAACTACAGCCCGTGGACCACATTCGGCCCGCCTAAACAATTGGAGTGGCCCACTTAACGATCCCAAACAATCCCTCTAAACATGGCCTATTTTTCAAAATTACATTTTCCTATTATAAAATATCCACACTTAATGATTAAGCTTGGCATTCTAATTAAGATCTACCCTATTTACGAACTATTTCCAGTTCTAGCTAATTTTTATCCCCTCACACAATGGTATATTCCGACGTGACTTTGCTCGTGATCAACTTGGCGGGTCAGGGACGGCCGCACGGTGCGGGAGGATCCCCTCGTGGGACCTCTCCCCGGCGCTGGCTGGCCTCCTCCGAGCGCATTTCTTCCACGGCAGTGCGCCGCGACCGGCTCTGGGTCGGCTTGGAAAGGCTCGGGGGCGAAGGTGGCTCACGGCTCCAGCCGCGAGCTTTACAGCACCCTCCTGCCCGGACCTCGCCGCTTCCCAGGGCCGTGGATTTAGTGCTCGCTGTGCCCTCTCCGCGACTGTCGAATCGCAACTTATCGCAACTTTCAAAAATGTAAAAAGCACCGCAACTTTAATTGCAATTTTTTTGAAAACCTCATGCAACATCAGGCATTTTAGGCCGCAACTCTTTAAAAAAACGCCCGCGAAATCCTGGTGGGACTGATATCGTTTCAGTTATAGACTGACCCCGGCCCCCCATCACAGAAAGGCAAGTTGATGTGGCCCGCACCGAAAAAAGTTTGGGGACCCCTGATCTATTGGATGTCTGCTCTCACTGAGGTTTCTTCCACTTTTCTCTATTATTATTATTACTATTTTTTAAAAGTCTTTAAGACTCATTATCTTAAAACTGTCTGGTGCTCATGAATCTTTTTCTATGGCATAATAATACACAAAGTAGAGTTGTTACTTTAAAAAAAGTTTATAAATTCTTGGACAACATTTCACTATTGGAATGCACATATCTATTTGACATTATAAGGTAATGATTGATGATGTCACATTGTCCATAAAATAACCAGGCAGTTCCATCCTTGTATTAAAACATTGTTAAAATGCAGCTTGTTAGGCACAGTTTCAGTGTCACCCTACACCGACTGAAGTGTATCCTATAGATATTTGACAGTCATGTGTCATCAGATGCCCCAGAATTCTCAGCAAGCTCCCCTTGAGAAGCATTACACCATGCCGTCTGCTTTTCTTTTTAGGAATGGAAAGTGGATGTGATCAGAGCTCAGACCTTCCTGCGATGACATTTTGCAGACATCAGCTGCAGTCAGAGTCCTCATCAATTAACTGATATGAATATTCAGCAGTAATATGAATTCTCTTAACATAAATCCATCCCAGCAGCTCCCAGATCATATTACGACTCTCTTTCTGCTCTGTAACCGATTATGAAGCATTTTAACAGCAGACCTTTGTCTCACTGACAGCGTCGAACTGTTTTCTCCCTGGAATAAGAGACAGCACCCCGTAACCCTCATCCGTGACTTGATGTCAATCTAAATAAAATTGATTTGTGATTGTTGCATTCATTATGTTTGGAAAATGAAAAAAAGAAAACACTGTTTATCAGCGAGGTGGTGCAGTGTGTTCACGCTGGGGCAAAAGCCTTAGGGATGTTTGGATGAGAGGCAGAATATTAGAGCTGAGCTAGACCAATCTCCTTCCCAGCAGGTGTCCTAGTACATGGCCTTCCCTTCTCTTTATGTGTGTGTGCGTATGTGTCTATGTAACAGCTTTTACAGTGTTGCATAAAAACTCAATCACAACCTATCCCCCATTCACTTTTGCATAAATCAGCCCGTGCTCACTTCACATAGTGAATTATAAATGACTGCATGGCTCGCCGGGAGAAGCCGGAGCAGAAAAAAAAGGAATCAAAGCAAGGAAATGCCATCGTATATGAGACTATTATGCCTGAGTCATGGTTTTGACAGTGTTTATATTCTCCCTTAGATAGATCAAACTACTGGCCTGCATTAATGTGCTTGTTTATTTGAGACGACACATGTATTTATAGATAATTCTATAGATGTGTTGTCTGCCTGATATTCACACTACATGCAGTGTGTAACCACTCCATCATCCGGTCTGACATTGTTGTTTTGCATTTACTTTGAAGGGAGGTTTTGATTTTAAAGGCGACTTTGACAGCGACACCGAGTCTGTGTTTGCTAGAATGCAGTTAAATTAGTTGAAGCTTCACTAATCCACATTTTTTTAATTAATTAGTAACATGACAAGTGTAAATGAAGTGCGAAAGTGACACACAGAAATTAGCACCTGATGCTCTGCAGTGCTTTTCAGTTCTTGCGTTTGATTTCATTGTGCCTTCACTCTGTGTTTCAGTTTTGGACTCACGTTAATGAAGAAAGAGAATGATAGAAATGTTTCCTGACGGGCGGCAAACTGCTGCAAACTACAGCTGCTGTTAGCTCAGTTTGTTAGCCGAGAACAGGAGATTTTCAGGGCAAAAACAGATAGAGAATGAAGCCGGTGTCGTGCCAGAACCGAAGCTGGGCAAGTGTAGGCAATGTAACCGAGCTCATCAGGCGAAAAGACCGGAGGGGACACTGACAGAAAAAGATAAGAAGAGAAAAGTGATAAAAGGCTGAAAGAGAGATGCCAAGCTGGGCTCCTTGTTGTTCCACTCAATGTTTGACTGAAAGCAAAGTTGTTGACTAGATTTCATAAGTAATGTAATCATAACAGCTGACCATACTTAGACTGTTTTACTATGAAACTAGGAACCAGTAAACCACATAAAAATAAAAATATAAATATGAATAAAGAAATAAAAATGAAGAAAGAGCTTTCCTGAAAATAACAACTGGACACCTCAGGCATTAAAAGCACACTAAGAGCGAGCCAATCTGGCCAAGTTTTGAAATAAGAAATATGACCTTGATCTTAAACCTGTCAAACACAGCTGCCCAGCGGCTCCTCGAGCTGATCTGTGAGAGATTGGTCTGAGTTCAGTGGCTATGAACGTCAATATTCATCAGATATGACACATCAGGTATATCTTTGTAGAGACAGGCCGGCCCTCCCACAGTGGACAGATTGTGACTGTAATTATATCTCATTAATTGGCTATACTGGTGTGCTGTACATGCCCCCCCACGCATGCACAACCTCTTTCTCTTGCCCTCTATTTCTCCTTCCTGTCCGTGTGACGACTACTTGTCCATGAACCATGACCCCTTACCGATGGGCGCTCTCATTGGGTCAGGCCAGATTTGATTTATTGACCTCTCGGAGCTATCAAACGCTTTCTGCGTCGGGCCTCAAAGCTCGGGGTCAACTCAATCGGCTGGCTGGGGAGATTGGGCTTATCAGAAAGGCTAACGGTGAGGATGGGGTCACGCTGAGCATCTCACACAGCCTGTGTACTGGTGAGGCTGGTGTGATGCGGTGATCCTCTAGGGCTGTGAGATAGCTCATATATATTGCTACGGGAAATCACTCCGGAATACACCATCTTGATTGCATTGCTGTTAGCATGAAGAACATGAACACAAATACAAGTCAAATGAAATACTACAATGACAGGCAGAGCCCGGTCGGATAAGCGTGTTGTGCAACAACATAGATTGATTTCGGAGGAATTTATTGGGGGCATTATTTTGCAAACAACCTTGGTTGGGCTAAATGAAATTGTAAATCCATGGTAATCGCTGGGTCACGCATAGCGGTTGACATTTCAGGGCTATGTAGATCACCTTGAAATGGCTGGATTCTTGTAACTGGGACGAAAGCCTGTGATTTTGTAAAAAAGCTGCACCGCCTACAGCTTTCAATCTCATAAAACTGGTTTGCACCAAACCTTATTTCGAGTCTCTGGGCTTCTGCTGCTCTCTGGGCTTTACTGCGGTCCTCAAGGCCCCTGGAGTTTCCCCTGCTTTTAATGGGAGTGACAGTGAACCTGCCTATCTCAAAGAACAAGTATGTTTTCATTCAGACATAATATGATATGATAAACGTTAATATGAAGTACTTATATATATATGCTTTGAGTCACATGACACAGTGACAGCCTCCTCTAAATGGCATCTTTCAGAGCGTTGTCATGTACAGTCAGAGGGGAGTTGGGTTGTGCCGTTGTTTCTCCTTTCATGTATGTCAGCTGGAAGGTTGCAGGTTGTAAGAGGAAACCTGGGGGAATGCTCAGCGGCAACTGCTGGTAAACAGCAATTCAATCAACAAGTGTCTGAAGCTATCAAACCCGACAGAGACTTTACATACTGCAAAACAGACAGTACTGAAGGAAAACTCAAAGCTTGTCAGAGCTACCTGCTACAAGACATGACCTTTGTCACTCTTCATTGTGTGATATCTAATAAAGCAGAAATCTATAAAAAAAAATCCATTCATACATTTGAGCTGGAGCTGTGAATGCAAACTAGCTGGAACTTGTGATATGTGAAATAACATCTCCTGACTTGTGATACATATCTATTGTCTGTACCCTGAGCCATGCAATACTGAGATAAAATGCAGGAAGGAAGAATCATGCTCCACAAATCCTTCATTTTTCATGAATTGACCCATTTTCTGCTGAGAAATAATTTCACTTCTCCTCAAATTTTTTTTTTTACATGCGTTCTGTTTTAATTTCACAACACACTACCCAAAAAAAAAAACCTTTACAGTCTGAATTGAATAATGAGAATGGCAAATAAAAAAAATTATGACAACAAGGTTTGCTTGTAATGTGGCGATGAAACTAATACAGCTGGTTTGGAGTAGGTTAGATACTGTGACACAGAGAGTGCAAGAGAAAGAAAGAGAGAGAGAGAGAGAGGAAACACTGCACTGATAAGACGCAGTAAATGTCTTGTTCCCATCGTGCCAATAAAGAATATTTGAATTTGAAAGCAGGAGAGGAAAGAGGGGAGGAGAGTGGCGCTGCATACAGAGTATTTTTTATTTATTCATTTTTTGTGAGCTACTATACCGCAAACTATTTTTGCATCCCCAGAAAGACATAAATATCACAAAGGCAATAAAAAAACAACACAGACACAAAGCTAGGAGTCGTGCACACGTGACGCGACGCGCATGCACGGATATGAGCTCGATATATTAAACAAGAAGAGAGCGACAGTGTGAGGAAGTGTGTAATTGTGGACAAAGATAAAGTGTTTCATGAGCAGGGTGATAAAGTGCATATTAAATTAGCCTTAGCTCTATCGATCGCTGCACTGCAGCAGAAATGGATGCCTTGCATATCAGAGAGATTCAATTATACTCATATAATCAGCTTCAATTCCTAACGGAGCGCGAGTCGGACGGGAGGAAAGGTTGAGGGGAGGGAAGGAGAAGAAGAAGAAGAAGAAGAAGAAGGAGGGAGGGAATAATTTGCATAGACTGTATGGAATATTGCTACTTATAGTGTGACAATGAAATAAATCTCGCAGCATGAAAATGAAAAATATTTATCCGTTTTAAAGAGTCATAAAACAATAGAAGAAACACTTTTAATCTCATGATGGAATACTTCTATTTCTGCCTCCCATTCATGTACTTTCCTACCATCCTTCCTCTTTTGCCCCCTTGCTAGTCATCCTTTCACCTCCCCTCCTTTCCTCTTCCTCCTTTTCGAAGCCCATTTCCCCTCATTACTAATTCATTGGTCATATTTATTGAAGGGGCTCATTCTGAGGAAAGGGGGGGGGGGGATCAATGTCTTATTTACACATTTAGACAGTCTATGGACTGAGCTGCGATTAACTGGCCTATAAAACCTTTACCAATACCGCCATCAATCTGCCATCAGGGACATTTGCCTCCTGATAATGTGCATCTCTATGAAAACAAACAAAGAAAAAAAAGTCTCAGTGGAGGAAGAAAAATGGATGCATTGTAGACTCGATATATGCAACAAGGGTTCATTTTATGAGGCAATTATCCAAGATTGAGACTTCATATTTTAAAGTACTTGCAAGTATACTACAAATATTGGATTTATATAAGGGAATGTTCTATGTTTAGGCCATTGTGTGATTAGGGCTGATTGTATCACAAGTTGATTTTGATTGTTTTTAATGAATGAGTCAAGAAAGTCAAGATGAATCACCTTTAAATACGAGATTTATTATAAAAGGTTTATTTATAAATAACAGGGTTAATAAATCATTTAATGATGCTTTTTTTAGATCAGTGATAAATAAGCCAATTTTAAGTAAGCAAGTTGTGAAATTGTCATTAGGTGGCATTTATCCATAAGTAAGTTGTTAGGGTCAAACACTTAAATGGGGGCATAATCATCATCCATACAGATTTTTCACACCCTGACAACCCCAAAGTATCTCCTATTTGTGGCTTTAAACTGATCTATGAAGCATTATTAAATGATTGCCGCTTCTGAAATGAAAACTACAAGAACATGCAAAGTCTCTTTTTCCCTTGTTTAAAAAAAAAAGGCAATGTTGAGAGCAGTTGTTCATAACACAGACGTCACAGGACATTTCACCTAGAGAGAGACACCCTCTATTTATTTGTTTTGCTCTTGCAGCTACTGTATTACGGCTGACAGATGATTGAATCTCTGCCATGAATGATTAGCGTTAATATGTTGTGATTACATGTCACTCGCACGTTATATCATTTTTTGAATCCATTAAGCGTGTCACACAAAACATATTGCTCGGGCAAACACATCTGTCCAGTCTTTTCTACGCGGCTCCGATAACACGGGATTTTCTTACAGACTATTGAGTGACGAGCGAAATGGCTGCGTATAACGTGTCAGGAAATGTTTGCTGGAGTTGATTTGAACACATACGGTGGAAAGCATGCGCATCATTTTACCTGAATTAGAAATAATGGAAAGACAACTGGAAACTACTGCTGAGATCATGCTCCCCTCTCTGTCCTATCCTTTCTCTTGGCTCTGCAACAGAATTCAATTACTCTCATACTCCCATATAATCACTTTTCATCCCCAAGGCTTGACAGTTTCCCTGGTCTGACAGAAAAAGCCTAATTACTCTCTGACCTTGACTCTCTCTCTCTCTCTCTCATTTTCTCTCTTACACTCTCTCTCCCATTTCCCCTGAACCACCAGTCTGTCGCTCTCACCTCTATTCCACGACACGCAAACACCTGTTCAAACGTGTGAACCCCGGACTTACTGACAACATGTCTACATTTGTTCCTTTGGCGGGCAAGCCTGCTTCCACACTAACACACAAACAACTGATTTCATCCCACCAGTCTAGTAAAAAGATATTTCTGTCTTCCCAGCCTCGCTATATATAGGCTTTTAACTCCTGGTCTTAATTTCTTTCAATTTCATACCACAGATATACTGTAGATGCGCTTATAGAAATTTAAGACTTTCATGGTGTCAGGCAGTAAGAGGCTCATCTTTTTTTCTTTTTTTTAAAAGGGGACCACACACTCAACCTTGCTTTTGCTTCCCTCTCCGAGCATGGTGGAGGGCAATGTGTAAAGTACGAGAAACATTTTCAGAAAAACATTTCGTTACTGTTGTCATGCCTTCTGCTCCCCTTAATCTTCTTAATGTCAAATTCATTACAGAGTAGAAAACTCGCTGAATGGTTGATTAGCTGTAGAAAGATGACACCTTTCTTCTTGGTGTTGTTTCATATGAATTCTGTGATGAGCATGATGTAAAAATAGCAAACAGCTACACCCAAAAAATGCTTCAAAGAAACATTTCCGTGCGTTTTTCACCTGTAAAGCTTCTATAATGAGAGCAACAATTAGACAAAAGATAAAATAAATCATGAATATGGTATTAGTCACTCAGCTACTGAATGTTTCAGATGGTTATCTCACCATAAGTCATGGAAATAGTTAAATTATCTCTCAAAATGTGTCAAATCTGTGGCTAAAGTCTGGATATAAAGCATGAAATACTTGTTTCAAACCAAATTCTTATCCTCATTAGGCACAAGTCATACAGCCAGACAGGCGTTTTTTTTATTCACAAGCTTGTGCAGTGAAGCAAAAAAAGGTGTGTTATTCTGCAAAGGCAAAGAAGTGACCCACCCCCCTCGCTGAACAATGTGCTGTGAATATCACTGCATGCATCAAGTCACCACAGGTGACCGGGCTTAGAAGGTGTGCATGTCACAAGCCACTCGTGTTTGTGGCCCTCTATCGTAACCATAACAACAAACTAAACCCAAACCTTACACCATATACAGTCTTAACCCTAAAATGTACAGGTTGAGGTGAGGGACGCAACGAGCAACTACACATTTAGAGTTATTACTATTACATAAATGTTGGTAGGTAAGTCACCCAAAATCCCCCAAAAGTACCGTATAGGGATCTACTTTATGTTCCCAGAAGGTAGGCGAGTCCACTGAAGCCTATCCTGCCGTTCCAAGTGGCTTCACAGCATCTGCAATCAATGCAGTTGTTAAGAAACAAGATCTTGGTTTGAGATATTGACGCAAGAGTCAGTGGTCAGCTTCAAATCCTCTTGCTGTTTTCCCATTTAAGAGTGGGTGCAGACTAAAGCCGTGTTGATTCTTTGTAGCGAGAAGTATAATGTGGTTGATGGCGATTCAAGCCTGGCTAATTATTTCCAAGAAAGGCATCTTCAATCCCTAGTTTATCTTGACTCTAAAAATTCAAAACCACTTGTAACATGTGCGACATTTCCTACAGGCAGAGTGGGCTCACAAATATTTGAGTGAAGCATCTCTAGATAGGATGAATAAAAGGCAGACTCAATCAGAGGAGACCAACTCTGAGGGGCTTGCATCAATATTTTTCACAAGTGGCAGAGAAGTCAGTTGTGCCTCTGATCTTGCTTCAGGCATTTTGCTTCAAGTCATATATACTTGCTTTTCTGCATGTTTTGCCTATTTTTGCAAACAGCTTTTGCAAGTTAGAAAAGCAAACTAATAATTGAAGTTGGTAGCGCAGCAAAAGTTCCTTTTGCAGACTAACAGCACGTCAATACTGGACTAAACAGACCTGCAAGTTTTGCAAATAATGTAGATATCCCTTTGGTTTGATGTGAATCATGCAGTGGCTGGGACAAGCTGAACCCTGTTTATTGTGAAATATCTCCACATACATACGCTGTGATTGTGAGAATTCAACACAGTATCCTTCAACAAATGTCCTGTTTTTCCCCCCAGAGCGCTGAACTTGCCTGGGGTCCTTATTCTTTAATTAGCTGTCTAGGACTGACCAGCTGACCTGATGTAGGTTTTATTCCCTGGTTTTCTCCCCCTACACACAGATACAAGTCCAAGTCTCTCCTGCTCCTTACTGTATTCAATACTAACATGACCTCGATGTCAGACTCACTCCTCTCCTGTCTCGATACATATTTACCCACAAGAATTCATATGTATGATTTGCAGGCCTGTTCTAGTGAGAGCACATGTATGTGAGTGAATTTTCTGACATTCTGTCAAATGACTTCAGGTTTGGGCTTCTTGGTACATTTGAAATGTGTTATTGTGAGCACAAAACAAGCTCGAATTAAAAAGAACAACAGATCAATGTTTCTTTGGTCTATGAGCTGTATCCCCCCTCAACTGGTTCTTCAACAGAAACACCACAAGGATCAAGCAGCTGCTAGTTATTATTGTCAGTACAGTACCTGACTTGCTGTATTTTTGTTGCATTTGTGTACATGTTCTCAATATTACCTTTATGACATGCAAATTGACTTTTCTTTTGTCTTGAGAGATCTAGATACCAGTTTGTGGACTTGGGACAATACTTGACAGAAAGAAATGTTAAAAAGGCATCCTAAAAACACAATGAAACGAGATATCCTATAATAAATGTGAAAAAAGAAGGGCTCTTAGAGAGGACAGACCTCTGCCAAGGCCGTTCAAATCTTCTATGATATGCAAATCTGCAAACACAACCACTGTACAGTATATATGTATTACAACTGACCTATCTAAATGACCATTTGAACAAAACTGAAAAATAACTCACATACCCACCCCCATGATTTGGATTCACTCCAAAATGTATTGGCTTCTTCCTGAGGCTGTGTTACATCTTTGCATTCAGTTTTATAATAATAAAGACAGTAGTTTTTTAGATAACAAAAAAAAGGCACTGAAATATATAACCTCCTTGGCAGAGGCAATATAATAACAAAATAGTACAGTACATATCCAGCAATAAAGAATGCCATAGTATAACGTATAGATGTATCGTAAATATATTTTCTTTCTTTCTACTTGCAGGGCAAAACAATTAAAACCAAAGACCTACAGTTAAATGTAGGAGCACATTCCTCTGGGAAATTATTAGGGCATAGTAAAGAAACCGAGATCCTGCATGTATTTTTTGTTTACCATCCATATAAGCGTCCTGCCACAGCACAACCTCCAAAGCTTTGATGTTGTGTAATTTTATGTCTATAGTGTACAAAGTTAAAAAGCTTGAAAACAGGCTACAGTCAACTGCACATGCATATATGAATGCATAATTATCAAATTTAAGTCATGTGGAGAGTCTTCATTTGCAAAAATAAACTGAACGAGGAGTAAAAAATAATGAGTTCACAGCGTTTCTCCTTCTTCTTTTTCTCCAAATGACATCATATATGATCGTTTTCGTCCAGTCTTCGGGGAATCTGAGATCACATGCTTTTAATTCACCAGGAACATTATTTATTTTATATTACTCTATATACACTGATGCCAACAAAATGACTGTTATGCTACCTGGCAGTTTAAGGGTCAAGATAGTGTGCATGGCAGTGATTTTGATAGAGTGTGTAAGTACGTGTGTTACGTTATTTTAGCAAACAGATTTTTTATTATCACACTGGGAGACATTAGCAGCCACCCTTGTAAGCGCACCAGTTGCTATCATCTGATTTATAAGACACATCAAAGCTAATTCCGCCGACTTCCGCCCCGCGCCGCGCTCCATCTGCAATGCTGATCGATCTGCCCTTTGTATCTCCATAAGCCAGTCTGCCGTACACTAATAGAGGAGGTATAAAGTTACTTTGTGACCTTAATAAAACCTTCACTTTGCACTTTAGCTCGCTGCCGCCTCCTGAATCAAGTGGCTCAGTGGCACATCGACATAAAAGCAAACATCCCAACCTGCTTTGGACACTGTAAATCTGTTCAACATCCAGATCCACTCCTTCCCCTGCTTTCACATTCTATCTGCTGTGCATGGTGCTGTGACACAAGTTGTCACATAAAAACGCCAGGCCTATTCTCCCTCAGGAGCGTGACAAGCAGAAGGAGGAAGGGGGGGATTCATTTAGTGTGTAAAAAATAGAGGTAAGATTTCGCAAGGTTCAGTTTGAGTATTTACCAATTGACGAGCTGAAAATGTTACAGTCTCTCCCTGAAAGGGACAACATATTTAGCTTTCACAAAAAGGTCCAGAGCCTAATCTAAAGGTCATTTTGTTTCAACAATAGAATTTCTCAGCACAACCTACCACAGGGAAAAGCTTTCTGAAGTGCTGCAAGGTCTTAATATTTAGTAACGTCTCTGAAAATTCAGTAATTAGCAAGTCCCTCAACCGGGCCTTTAGAAAAAAAAAAAAGCAATAATAGTAAAACTTCTTTCAGTGGCATTCCCTCTTTCCCAATGCACAACAACAAAGTGTTTAGGTTGTATTCACAGGTGACTTTCGGGGGACTTTGTTCTCGCTGTTTCGCTATGCAAAGCAAGTACCGCAGCTCCATTTGAGAATCAGAGTTTGATGAAGCGCTCTTCTCTTCCTTTACAAATTATTCACTGCAGTCCCAGTGCAGAAATACAGCAATACACAATGAGGACGGGGCCTGTCAGCGCAGCTAATAAAGTCAGGAGTGTGAATCTCATGTGCGCGCAGTGAGACCTGGACATTTGTTTAGCAACATGACGACACTATCAAAATGCAAAAACTGCACCAATGTGGGATCAGTGATCATGTGTGTGTTTTTCCACTTTTCCTATTAAAAGACTTAGACTTAGGAGCGGTCGGTAGCATAGTGGGTTAAGCGGCCGCCCCATGTGTAGAGGCTACAGTCCTCGCTGCAGCTGGTCCCGGTTCGAATCCCGCATCGGACGGCCCTTTACTGCGTGTCATTCCCATCATTAAAGGCCAAAAAAATAATCTTAAAAAAAAGACTTAGACTAGAAGTCTTAATTGTGACCTGTAGAAAATGTAATTGGGGAATTCTGGATTTGGACATTCTCCTATTTCACTCTCTAACATGGTTCAGTTAAGGACAGGGAGACAGACGGAAGGAGAAAGAGGCCTCTAGTATAAAGGTGGTTAAGTTTTAATGTTAACTGCTAGTGCCAAAACTCAGTTCACTGCTTTGACACACAGCTATCTGAATGGTGCAGTTCTCACGAAAAAGACACGAAATGCAGGATGTCAATGTACTACACTTAAATCTATTGTTTCCTTTACTGTAAGTGTAGTTGGTCAAACATCGCAGGAAATTTATGAGCCGACAAAGTTTTAGAAACGTCCTGTGGAGCTCAAGATGAAGGTAAAGTTTGTGAGGCAATAAATATTTTACAGCATCAACAGGAGAGAATTTATTTTTAAAGGTGGACTGGAGAGACACTGGAGAGTTACTGTACATATGAAGGACAGTAACAATACATAATAATAGGCTTTTTTGCTCCATGTTAGATAGACACAAAAATGAACAGAGTTGTTAAATGGTCCCAGCAGGGTGTTTTTGGCAGCTGTGTCCCAATTACATTCTACGTATTAATTGTAACTGGGCTTTCAGTCTGTAGTGCATTCACAGTGGGAGACTGACAAAAGTAAGTAACTCAGTGTGAAATGTCAGCGTGGAGACAAAATTTCAGCAATTTTTTAAGGCAGACTTGATGGACACTTTTGTCCCCGTAAATCAATGCATAACAGGAAGTCAGGTGCTTAAATTCAAAGCAATTATGGGTGATGGATAACAAAAGAATAACAGATGAATTGGTTGGAATAAAAAAAAAAACACAATGCTTTCTGCTTGTGCAGTTTTCAGATTTTTCACTGAAAGCTGTCAAAGCCAAAATTGGAACACGCATTTTAATTTCTTGCATGATGGCTGGATATTGGGAAATGTTATTCAAAAAATGACTTCCGAGGTTGTGTTCTTTTCTTTTTTTTTTTTTAAATTAAGGATGGTTGGCTCCAGACGGTAGAAGCCAGAACTCCAAAGGATCAGTTACCTTTGGTTTTAAGCATAGATTTCGTGTCCGCCAGAAGGCCTTGGTCAGTTGACCTCAGAGATCTCTCCAGGCCAGCACTTTGCATGTTATACGTAACACAAACAGGCAACCATGGCAGTACAGGAGGGCAAAATGTTACACCTTAAGTTACCAACCTTATCCACAGTAATGAGACCGGTGCAGGTGGAGGGACATGGTTCATTAACTCATCGCAAAACAAGTCTGTAGCTCTTTCTTATTTCAGTCCATCAAATTTTGAGAGATAAGCAGTTCTCTCTTTCACTTTGGTATCGAAAGATGATAATAGTTCCTTTATGCAGATAAAATGAACCTCCAACCTTGTGCTTTTCCACCTACGCCCAACATCTCTGCACTCTCTTTTATGACATCGTTTGTCATCGATCATCCAGGAGAAAGTGCTAACAGTGAATGGATTTGTTTCTTCTTTGTGAAGATCAGTCTTATACCTTAAGTCGGGACAATTTTTGAGGATTATGACAATTCTTGGCCAGTTCCCAGTCCTCAACTCCCCAAAGGGCTTTTTGGGGGTTTAAGCTGTTATCTTCAGGTCAAAGTTGGAATTGGATTTAGGTTAAAGTTAGATGACACCGTGGCTTAATTCTGGTCTTAAATCAGAGAACAGAGCCAAAGTCTGTCGTGTATATGCCCTTTCCTTTATGTGTACTGAGGTGCCTGTGCATGCTTCTTCCTAATTTTCACCTAATGAGTGTTTACAGTACGTGTGCTGTTAGGTTTGTGTCTTCACTTGTGTGTGTTTGTCTTGTCTGTTTGCTTGTGCATGCATTATGCGCATGTGTGTATTGCACTCCGGTGACACGAGAAGAGCTAGACTTTGACATGGAAGCTTGTCTGCATCCATCACATCATCTCCTCACAGCCTCCCGCTCGTGCACATCCTCTCCTCCCGTCTTCGCTCCTCCAGATATGGCAGTAGTCTGCAGATACTATCTCCTCCACTCACATTTAAGAGATGTGTAAAAAAGTGCAGTCACATACACACTTATCTCCTCCTCCTTCACTCACTCCATCACTCATCCAACTACTTTTTTTTTCTTCTCCTCTCAGTAACAAGCTGACAACCTGGACGTCAGGCAGACCTACTGTACATCATGACATCTCTTGACATATGCTGGATTCAACATATGGCCAACATGCCCATAAGCTGGAAGACTGACAGATTCCTATAGTCTCAGTCTGAAGCAAAGCATTGTTGGGGCTGCAACCCTGAAATAGTTTCTCCACTCTTGGATAGGCACAACCAGCCCTGCAGTAAACCAAAAACAACAAAAAGGAAATAATGGCTCCATTATTGGCTGTGTTTCTGCAGCACATGATTATCTTTTTATAGCCAGCAGTGTTTATGTACACACATAAACACAACCACCCACACTCGCGCTTACACTTTCACCCAGACACACACACACACACACACTTCATGTAATAAACCATTATACGCAATAAGAAACGTATTATATGCAGATTAGGGAGCGCTGATAAGAAATCATATAGAATGTCTGTCTAATTAATCGATGAAATTGAGACAAATCATTTCAGCGTTTTTCATCATTTTCCGTCGGCGATATTAAAGCCTGCAGATCTTTAGCTCGCAGTCAGTTGATTCAGTTTCACTCAAAAAGCAACCCAAAGCAAGTTATGAGTAAACAGCATGATTCATGTTTTAATATTTATTTATTCCAACCGATTCTATAAAAGTAATAATGAACGTATTGCTGCTATTAATATGTGTTACAATTTAATCCCCGTTTCTCCCTCCATTGTGAGTCTGCTGCAGAAACTGAGGAAGTGGAAAAAATTGATCCAATAGTGGCAATAATAGTGGCCAATAGTCGGTCTTGAATTTATAAAAATAAAGTAGACCATGTTGAATTGTGGGACGTTAATAACCAAGAGCCACTGTGGTATTATAAGTGTGGATTAGATGTTCTACATCTTGGTATTTTTGTCCCACTTCTGTCCATTATAAACCGATTTTGCAGTATATATACTGGCTTTAACTTTGACCTTCTGTACTTGCCGTAGTTGTGCGCTCACAGTTTTCTTTTTAACCGACCTCAAGGGTGAGCTTTTTTTTTTTTTACAAACTGCAATAAACCGCAATGATTTTTTCAGGGTTAAAAATTGAAAAGAAAAATACAATTAAATAAAAAACATAAAATCCCATTTACGCTTAGCTTTTAAGAAGTCGATTTGACCTTGGGAGTTGTAGCTATTCGTGGAGCTTTCAACAGATGTTGATGATGTTATCCGTCATAAACGCATCGACGACTACTTTAAAAGCCCTGCATGAAAAAATCTAAATCGCAGCTGCAACAAATGGGGTTTGAAAAGATGTAAGAAAAATAAAATGTCACACCAAGCTAAAACACACTACCTCTACATGTGGAGCAACAGCTTTTCAACAGGCGAATTCTGTTTTTTCCAGATAAGGTAATATTTAATTGTGTGTAATTGGAAAAAGGCAGCCTAATAGGACAATTACAGGGCCTCTAGTTGAAGATGTCAAAATGGTCATTAGCCGGGTGTCAGCATGACAGTGACCTTGACCAGATTTTCAAAGAAGGAAGCATTAAATATTCATGAACACTTAGGGGAATGGGAGGGGAGCTGCTGTGTGCTGAATCCTGTCCTTGTTCCATGTTTGTGAAACATGGAGTGTGTGTGGGTGCCTCGCTATAGGGTACATGACATGGATTGCTTATACACGTGTGTAATCAAGTCCCGCTCTTCTGAAAACACACTTCTTGTTAGTCAAAGTGGGAAACTGACATGTCTGTGCTTGAGGCACCGCTGCTATTTCATAGTTGAAGTGCACCACAGTGAAAACATACATCAGCAGGCTGGTATCGCTCCCAGGTAGAACTGAAACTTCAGACCTACTTAATATTGCAGACACAGCTGGTCCTCAGTTATTCTCTTTTCTTATTCTCCCTCCCTGTCTCTTTCAATCTCCGTCTTTCTTCCATTCCGTTTCTTCTTTCCTAAGCAATCCTTTATGCAAATATATATTTTACTCTGCATCTTCCTCTTTTTACTGTCACATTAGTTTTCCTGCCCTCTATTCATGCATGCTGAAATTCACCGCTGTGCCACGCTTCGGTCGCTGGGGAATGATTCCCAGAGGAAGGCATGTCTTTGTGGCCAGCTTAAAACTTTCCCCTGATTTTCTTTTTTCTCGTTGGAAAAAAAAAATCAATAGTACCTCTCTGTGCTCAAAGTCCTCCATCTTGCAGGAGGAGGCAATGCAAACTGAGTTAGAGTTTTGGGGGGAAAAATGAGGGTTCATTTGCATACATTTGCATCTTATTAACACATCAAACCTGCTGACTTGAAAGGCTTTGATTAGAAACACCACCAAATTACTGCATGTCTACTTCTTTACTCCCTTCCCCTCCTCTCTGTCCTCTCACTATCGCCTTAGCTTACTCTCCTCTGTTTCCCCGCTGAGTATTACCGTACAGTACATAACCTGTGTGTGTTTGTGTGTATTTGTACATCATTATAAAGGATAATGCTGGAATATATGCCTTCGCCTTTGATGTGCCAAACACTCCTTATAACCCCATCTCTATTTCTCGCCGTCCCTCTTTTTCTTCTTTCACCATCAGGTCATGACTCTTTCTGTTCCCTCAGAGCATCGCTGACAGGATTGGCAGAGCTGCCAAACATTTTAAATGCATGTGCGGATGTCTGTTCCGTCTCCAAGCACACCTACAAATTTGCTAGACAAGCTGACTGTGTGGGTGTTGGAATATACTGTAAATGTGCTCCCATATTGCCGCTCAGTGATTTACATGACTGATTTATGTAATGAAATACATCCCGCGCTGTCAGTCACTTCAAAAGAACAGCAGGAAGCAAAATGATCTTTAGTACTTTTGCTTTCCAATGTGTTTGATACCATGAAATTATTCCTGTTTTTTTTTGAGTGTTGGTCTTTCCCAGCTACATGGGGCAAACCATCAAGGTCAGTCCACGATTCATTGCATTCACCTCAAATCGCGGGAGCATCATGGAAACCACAGTAAGATTGGTAAATGTTTTGATCAGTGTCAGTGGGCCAGTAAAAACTCCATTCTAAGGTATTCTGTGGTAGAAATTGCAACATGTAATGATGTATAGGACATGTAGATAATTGCCATTTGATGGAATGGGGAAGGGAGCGGAAAAACTTTTTTTTTTTTCCTTTGCATAGCAAGTATTACTGCCAACAATGTTGACTGAGATCATTTATTTCAAACCTTAAAGAGGAAAATTCAATTTTAAGGTGTCCAACAGTATAATAGGTCTGATAGTGTACTGTTGCTACTTCAGCAATCAAATGAAGCAAATTTGCACCATTACATGAATTCAATCAAAGGGCTCACCGGGAGGTCTTCAGCAAAGATGAGCAAGAAATGCAGAGGTGGGTAGTGATGCATTACAAGCACATTAGTAAAAAAAGCTGTTTTTTTGTAAGGAATAAGGACTATCATGGACTTCTCCACTTCATAATATTATATTTTTGAGTCAGTAATGTAGTCGTTAATTCACTTTATTTGCCATTTCTACTTTTGTAGTAGTCTGAAGAAATTTCTGGTATCGATTCCAAGGTTTTGTCTCGATGTAGGATTACAATACTGGTTACTTCAATCACACTTGTTAATGTTAAATGTGTGTTCATACTTCATGCTACTTTGATGGTGATTGGTGTTGTGCAGAATAATTGATCACTGACAAATATTAATGCTTACTTTGAAAATTGAAATAGTAGCCTAATATGACCAATAATTAAAATAGTTTGTCTTCTTACTGTATTTTATCAGACTGCTTTATCTTTAAAACCTACAGTCGGCATCGTCAGGGTCCAATTGCCACAGGCTGAGGGTTATTCACAGGGAAATGTCATTGTGATTAATGGTCGTAATTAGTTTAAGTGCTTCTATTCATAACAGTGTTAAGTTTGACAATTATTTAAAGCTTTCAAGGATTACTGTCCGCAGTGCACATCCCTATTCTCTAGTTGGTGTAACTTTCCGTCAAAAACGTACCATACGTTGTTAGACCTATGTCAGAATCTATCAACAGACGATGGTCTCTATAGTTATTTATCTTGCAGTTTAAATCCTGATGGCAGCCTCGACACATTCAGCCAGTGTTGATTTTATTAAAAGAGAATATTTTCAACGTTATGTTTGTCATAAGGTGTCGCATTCTGACACAGACACACTTCATGTGTTTATGTTTGCAAAAGATCCCTAATTGGATACTCTTGTGTTTACCAATCTGAGCTAGCTAATGCAATTGCACAATTAAACTTGTTAAATCTCGCTAATTGAAACTGACAAAGAAGTCAATACAAGTTAATTGCATGTTGACAAGTTAAAGAAATGGCATTGAGAAGTTGAAAATCACACACTAATCAAACGTAATCAGTAGTTCAGCTCCACATGGAGAGAACGCAGATGTGCAGTCATACATATACAGCTATATACCATTAAAAATTAAAGCCCAAAGCTCAATCTACATTATTTTATTATTAGTATTAGTTGGAATCTGGTTAGCAAATACTTCAGCATCCAGAAATAAATACCAAGATCGGCATTGTAGTTTCAATCAGTACTGGGTCTTTCTTTGGCCTACTTCACCAGCTAGTCGCTAACTTTGTTTCTCTGCCATGTGGTATCATGCGGGTAGCGTTCCATATAGATTTAACAGAACTTGTTTCGCTGAAAACAGCTGCTTGAGTTCAATGAGAGCCGCGATTAACCAGTCTACCCAAGTAATGCTAGAAAAACACTTTGCGGAAGCTAATGGAGATCCAAATAAAATATAAGGACTAACCAAAAGAGCAGATGTGCTATAAAACCAAAAATAATGGGTTAAAAGAGGCTGAATGCTCCGTTTCAGCTGCATAATTGGGTGATAATTCTCTGTAGGTTTGGGTTCAACGTTAATGCATAAAACACGTTGATTTGTGAGGCTATTCAAGCACTAGATTGGAGCTAAGGTGGCTTAAAAAGAATGCAAAACAATAAGGTTGATTAAAAAAAAAAAAACCCCGAAAATGATGGCTGACTCCTCTGTACTGCATTGACTGCATTAACCACCCTGATTGAGCTGCCAAGAGATCATTAAGCCTTCATTGTGCGCTAATTAAATCAGCACACAGTGACAAACTGACGTTTGGCCACCATTGCTCACACTCCCGACTTCACCATGTCACTAAAAAACGAAAAAACAACAAGAAAAAAAAAACACACACTCTTGATTGTGTGTTTCCTGGTTTATATTAGTCTTCCTCCTTGGCTCCCTCCCAGCTTCTGTTTTCCATTCCCAGGCACGCTGAGTGCTCCTCTTGGCGTCTTGGAGGATTCGCTTGCCGAAAGCAGTGCGTTCAAGCCACAATATGCGGTCTCTTATCTGTTTAATTTTCTCCCACCTCGAAAGCATGCCACGGCATCAGCCTTGTTTATTACTGTCGGAGAGACACCAGTCGAACTCCCACTGGTGCGCCATTATTATCGCACAGATGGCGATGAGGGTTGAGAGAGATAGACGGAGAAAAGAGAGATGACGAGAAAGAGAGAGTGAGAGAGAGAGGGGAGGGTGAGGAGAAACATGGGAAGAATGAGAGAGAAAGTGGTATTTTCCATTTTAACAGCAACCAGATGGTTTTCTGAATGTAGGCAGGAGTAGATGACTTTTTTATTTTTTCTCCTGTAACGACAATACACCTTAACACTGCTGTGTTCACAGGAGCACGGCACACAAACATAAATGTGCACTTTAGCATTCTATATAGTGAGCGTCTGACACACCTCTTATCCCAGAGGCTTTTTCTCCTGTCAAGGTAAATCCCTGCTGTCAGAAACAATATCGCGCAGAGTGCCCTGACCCTTCCATATATTCCTTGACTCCTGCTACGCTCACCGGTTGGACGTCAGGGAATCTCCTGGGGTGACAGAAACTCACATGTGTGCATGTTTTCATGTCAGCGGATGCATGCGCCCTTTCCGCTCTCCGCTGAGGAGAGACTTCAGGACCCTCTGAGAGCAAAGATTCTCGAACTCAGGAGAAACTGCTCGTGCTTATTTCTTAGTTTCCTCTACAGATTTTAGCCTCGACGTTATGATATGAAACATTTTGAGGGGCATGTGGTCTGTTCACAGGAAGCACTGATTTGTATTTAGACGTAGATTGCTCATAATAGTTGTTTCTACAGCACCTAAATCAATAGATGTCAGTGTGCAGCTGCACGTCGATATATCATATTAAATTTTGCAGGGGTGAAACAGCTCTGAACACACAAACAAAAAAATAAAGATGCCTGTTGATGCACAGCTTGTTCGATCTCTGTGATATTTTAAGGCATAATATTATATAGTATTTACTATGTCATAGTATATTAATAATGTGTTGCATGGCACTGGGGCTCTGGGATGCTTCAGGTGCCTGTTCATTTTTTCATATGCATTTTAATCTCCTTGTTTACTGGCAGCTTAGATGTGTGTTATTGCTGCTATGTTTTCAATTTCATGCATGCCTCTTGTTAATTGGCTTGCCGGTGTGTGAGTGTGTGTGTGTATGGGTGTACGAGCGGGAAAGGTAGTGTTATGTATTCCACTGAGCAGCTGCTCTTTGCACATATGAGACCCAAGTCAATCTGGTGGTGCCGGTCCGTGGGTTTTAGAAAAGCCTAAGGTCACCCAGGAAAGGAAAGGCTGCCGTCCCGGAGAGACAGGACAGGGGTGGATGAGAAGGATTGTGAGTCAGAGACGGAGGATTACACTCCAGGAAGATGTGGTTTGTCTGCTGCACCACCTTCCCCCCACTTGACGTGTTCTTTGCCTTGTGCCAGCAAACACCGACAGTGTCATTCACATATCTTACGTTTCCAACTCTACTAATGCAATTAATTTGATCCTTGTGTCATATACTACTTGATTCTATGCAAGATCCTTTTCACATTAAGCATTACTGCCCCCATCTTCCCTTTACAATGTTGTATTTTTAATATTTAACATTTTAGCACTGGACCTGCAGGAGCGTTTTTACAATGTCTTCCTATGAAAGACCTTTACCTGATGAGAGGTCAGTTCTACAATCTGCAACACAGCCGGGACCAACATCTTAGCTTCCAACACACAAACCGTGCCAGGCTTTTGTTTGTGTGTCATGTATCTGTTCCTCGTCTCCAGAGAGTGTCTGTGTCAGACTCCGGTCTCATTGGTCGGAGCTTTGGAGGGATCAAACCTCCGCTACCCTCCACCTGCCGGGTGAGATTGCCTTTCTATCGCTCTGAAATAGCCACTGGACAGAGGGCAATGAGATGGGCTTACTGTAGCTAGCCCCTTGTTGGTAACTAGTTTGTGGGAGACACTTTCTTTTTGCCACACCAGCAGAAGGAAATAAATTATAAACACGGCAGAAATTGAATCCATTGCACAGCCAAAGACAGAATAAATAAACCACCGCTGGCCGATAAGGAGAGGTTGAGCTAAATCCCCAGGTCCTTTGGCTCAACAGAGGGACTGTGACAATTAGGATTTGTTATTCATAGAGCTACCACAAAATCCAGAATATTAAAGTAAAACGTGGAGAGCAACAGCATATAGGCAAGGGGAAGGGACGAACCAGTAATTTACACGAAATCCACCACTAGAGTTTTTGTTCTTTTAGAGAAAATCCTGCTGAGTTCAGAAAGCGAGTTAATCGAATTCAGAATCACATACTTCTATAACTGAACGCCTTGGCCTACTGCCATGTTCCCAAAACATTATCTTAGCATACTGACTAATTTACTGGTTAGCTGAGCACTAATGATTGAATGGCTGACTATGTTGCCCAAAGCAGTGAGTACTGGTGTGTGTGTGTGTGTCTCCATGTGCACGTCGAATCCCTTCCCCTCCTTCGCATCCGTCCCCGTGGGTCGACAAACACGAGCATGGCGTGCACCGACAGCGCTAAACAGCGCTCTGGGGGACGGTTTTACAACTGGTCGGGAGTGGCACTTGATATTTGAGTCATGACTCTTTGGAGAAAATCATTGCAGAAAGGATCTTGTTTCATCTCGCAAATAAAAATGATTAACTCGGTGACAAATAACGCCACAAACAAGTCTTAATTTATCCCCATTAAACGTCTGGATTGATCACACTGTTGCAACCTGATTTGTCTCAATTTGTTTTAAACACAAATTGAATCAGATTATGCATTGATCCTGTGCCTGGGGTAAAATTTGTCATTCTATTGTTGACGAGGATGAATTAATATCGAGCAGCATGTCAATTGAAGTGCAGTGTGTCCTCGTTTTTTCATGGGGAAATTTAGTTACACACTGTTTACCTTCTTGTTAGATTCATTAAATATTCATATAAAAGGGTTTGATTTCAAAAATTGACTCATGGCCTTGGTTTAATTAGTTTTATTCAAAGTCCCAAAGTATAAAAGATTACCCCTTCTTACCTCTAAGTGTTTTTTTTTTTTAAAGCAAAGTACTAAACACATTTCATAATTTTACTGCATGATCATACCAGCTGTTATTCAAATTAAGTGGCAATGCCATATTGTTTGATGGTCCACATCTTTCCTTTGGAAAGCTCATTGCCACACGATTAAGCAGTGCAGATTGACTCGCTGCATATTTTTCTCTCCTCTGTACCTCGGCACACACATTAACATGCACAGACAATGTGTTCAAGGCCAATCCCAGTGTACGTTGCAAAGCTTCCCACTTTCCCACATATTATGTTGTCATAGCAATGAGGGCAACAGTCCGACTCCTCATCCACCTACACCTCAATCTTTATCTCGTGCTGTCTTCTTTTTGTTTTCTGCCTCTCGTATACTGAAGAAAATGTCTTTGTGCCTGACTGGACTGCACAGTGGAGGACGTATAGAAAGCTGTGGAATACGAACTGAAGTAAGACAACTGGTATTTACTTAACTGCGATCATTTAGCCACAATTAATATCACCACACCATCATCTCCTGACTTTAACAGCACATTAAAACACCAAACAGGCACATCCAGTAATTAAACTAGCAGGCTACTGTAATAGCACCCTAGTCTGAAGCGTACTGCCAGTTGTTCGCCCAGGGCGCAAATGTAGCCAGAACCGACGCTGCATGAACATGATCCAGACTCACGTCCTGAGCTCTCAAGCAGAGGCCAACACCCAGTCTCTAACTACCACCGACAGGTTTTCTTCATGGCAGGCCATGGACCACTGGCAGTATGGCGAAGCTCACACCTATGCATGGTAGTTGCTCTGTTGTTAGGTGCTGTTGTTAGCTGCAGTGACCGGCACAAGTTGCTAGTATCGACCCCGGCCTCAGAGGACTGAAGCACGGAGTGGATTAATTGTACTTTTGCCGGAGACGTCCCCACACTGTTCACAAACTCTGAACGCAGATCACACAGTGTGTGTGTGAAGCATACCTTTACAACGGACAGTGCAAAACGGGATGGCCAGCTGCATGCAGAACAGGGTAGAGCAAGAAACGGCCCGACCCGGCCCGGGCCCGATAGAATTCGACCCGAGCCCGGCTCGGCCCGTTTTGATTGACAACTTTGTAGAGCCCGAACCCGTTTGCAGCCCGACGTTATTCAAATGTGTGCATATTTACCTCCTCAGCATCCATTTTTGCACCTGTCTCGCGTAGATCGAAACGCATCACATGATTGCTTATTTACTGCGCAAGTCATAACGCAAGCCCGAACCCGGCCCGGGCCCGATTCAAATGATAAAAATTATTGCCCGAATCCGCCAGAACCGACAGGTTCGGGCAAAGATTCCCAGCTCTAGAACAGGGGCCCACCGCTGACCTCAAATAGCCAAGTTATACAAGTCTTTTGTTTTTCATCCCTGTTAACGGACCAGGAACAAAAAGTGTTTATCTTACAGACAGACATTCAACAAACTACTGGTGTTGCATCGGTGTGGATCACGAAGCAAGTAATGTCCGTATCAAACAGGCACTAACAGCTATTTAATCAGAATCAGAAATACTTTAATAATCCTAGGGGGAAATTATTTTTTCTTACAATACTCCAATATACAAACAAACAAACAAGAACAACATATGTAAACAAGTAACCATCTATGAAGAACAATACATATAAACTGTATATTATTATTATTATTATTATTATTATTATTATTATTATTAACTATATATATTAAAATGTATATAAAAGATCAAATTTACAGTTAAATAATGTGCAACAACTTCAAAAAGTGATTGATTATATTATTGTCAGATTACAGAAGGGGCTGAAGATGATGGTGTGTATGCTGCTGCAGGCAGATGTTGGGTTTAGTTTTTTGTTTGGATTTAGTGTCTCGTATTAGCACATGACCTGGTCAAAACAGGAAGGAAGTGGTTGACTAGTGAAGCCTGCCACTTCCTGGATTTGATTGACAGCTGTGTGATAATGTCATGTGGTATAATATTGCAGCTTTTGCTGAAATGGTGAGCATTTTTCAAATTTGACTCAGAAACACTATTTAAAAAAAAACAAAAACATGGGTTTCCTGTCATGTGACATTGTGACATCACAACATTCCGGTTCCAGTTCTTTGTTCTTTTGTTACGTCATCATTTCATCACTGGATTAGCTCTTTTAAATTTGTTCCTGATTTCACAGAATTTAGATTCACAGCCTGAACAGTGCAGTCAAACAGACAGTCAGTCAGACTTGAACTGAAGACAAAATGAGTGAGTACGACTACGACGTCATGCCTGTGGTGGAGATGAAGAATGAGTTATTCTCCTTTCAACGCCTAAATGAGTACCTCCGCAGAGAGACCGAGTCCCTCCAAGAAGACAACGACGGTATTCGAAGAAACAACGAAGCCCTCCGCGAGAAAAACAACGTGCTCCAGAAACAAAATAACATTTTGTTACAAAGATTAGAGGCCATGGAAGTGCAGAACAAGGCCTGCATGGAGACTATGAATAAGCAGCATGACAACATGCAAAAAGAGATTCAGCAGCTAAGAAATAAGATCGAGGGTGACAAATCTGCTTGTTTCGCTAAGCAGCAGATGAACATTCAGCCGGGAATGAACGACTTGATATCCAAGGTCTACTCTGAGCTGATGTCAAAGAAGCAGGAGGTGGAGGACCTCCAAGACCAGCTCTACGTCGCATCAACCAGAAACCGCCAAGACCTAGGCATGGTAATCAGAACTATGGGAGACATTATGAATGCCGAGATGGAGGAGAAGCACAAGAAGAAGTCCTCCTGGTTTAACAGCTGGTTTCACTGGTAGTTGCAGGAGGTAGGTAGGGCTGGCTGAACAGGAATTATCACACCACTAGAGATATTCTGAAAATTGGATCCATAGGTGTGATAGGCCTTTGACGGTGTGATTGCGCGGGTTCCTCCGGGTGCTCCGGTTTTTCCCATAATTTAACAGTGTGATTGCGTGTCCGTCCCATGTTTGGGTGGTTTTCCTCCGGGTGCTCCGGTTTTTCCCACCATCAGAAACATGTATGTTATAATTATATATAATTATAATATTAGAGACTAGCTGGTGAATAAAGTGTAACATTTAATATTAAACACTACAAGTGGTTGTGTTTTCAGTCAAATACTGATGCTGTCTGTTCTCTCTAAAAAGATGAATTTGTTTAAGGCAAGGGTCTGGAACCTTTTTGGCTGAGAGAGCCATGAAAGCAACAGATTTTATATATAATATTTTTTAACAGAATACAAATAAATGCGTGCATTTTTAAGTTAGACCAACAATTATAGAGTATAATAAGTCTCTGAATTTATTCTTTTAATAATATTGTCATACTGAAGCTAAACAATAACAAATAAAATACTTCTTAACATTAATGTGACTTCTGGTGATGCATAGTCCTGATCATGCGGCAATCCACATAGCAAGCGCTGTGTTTCGGATGGAGACGCGCATGCACGCTCACGTACTGCTGAGTGAACTCTCCGGTCGTCTCTGAGCTGTTCTGTATCGTTTAAATTGAATAAAATAACACGAAACACAACTGCTTACTCGCCTGCTGATTTTAATTGGGACATTTTGCAACAAATGTAAAGACATTAAACGTGTGGTACACGTTTCGAAGGCTGGGCGCAGAGGAGACCGCCGGGAGATGCCCGGCCAAGGCTCTGTCCAGCATGGACAGCACGGACAGTAACGGTCAGAAACAATTCGGAATAAGTTAAAAGGAAGACTGCATGTTGCTAGTGGATCTATTTTCTGACCCCGAGTGTGGCCGTGACTGGTTCTGAATGAGGGCTTTATAGCAGGCAGCCGCTCTCCCATCTTCCTGTGGGCAAGTTTTTCCTCACTTGAACCGAGGGTCTAAGGACAGAGAGTGTCACTCCCTGTACAGATTGTAAAGCCCTTTGAGACAAATCTACTTTGGGGCTATACAAATAAAATTTGATTTGATTTGATTTCTGGTCTGCGTACCGTCACTGAATGTTTTAGGTGTACGTAGTACTGGACCGTACTGGCTTACTTTCTCCCCTGTTTGCAAGCCAGATGCAGTCATCAAAAGAGCCACATCTGGCTCACGACCCATAGGTTTAAGGTGATGCTGTTTTTATTGAACCTGTTTTCAACTGTCAAACCACCAAAATTACACTTTGCACATGTGTCTACAATCATCTACAATGAATCAGATTTTGGTCATGTTGGTGAGAATTTTCTGCGTGCACCACCAAAAATGTATGACTAGGTGGGACTGGGCACCCTATGCACCATGCAAATCAAAGTCTGAATCTAGTTTAGAAAACGCCAGAGACTTCATGCATTTAAAATGGGTTTACTTTCAAAATAAGGTTGTGTGTATGGGAAAACTGCGGCAAGCAAGTGGCAAGCTACTCATGTAAATGCACTGACATTTCCTCCGTAACCGTATACGTCCAGTAATCCGGTTTGTTGTGTTCACTTCCGTTTGGTTTGTATGCATTACAGTATGTTAAAGTGTGTTCACATGCACACACACTACTGCGTGTCTTATGTTCAACTTTGTGAGTCTCGCTTACACTGCTGAGCCAAAACTCACCACTTATCAGCGCACACCACACGCTTACACGCACATAGCCACATATGGATGTATACTCATACCCCAGAGGATGCAAAAGAGGCTCTTTGAAAAACAGGTCGGGTGGAAGTCCTGCGGTTAGATTTTGGAAGAAGTTGTTTTGGGACTTAATTAGTAGGGCCCACATTTGAACGGGCTAAGTGCCCATGAGCTCTACTCTCAAATCTGGGACAACTAGGACACATACACACATACGAAAATAATACCCATGCATACATGCACACACACACACAGCTGCACAGAGACTGGGCTATAACGTCTTTCTGTTCAGCATATCAAACAGTCTTTTTTCAGAAGGGGCAGCTCCTATGGATAACTACCAACAGCAAACAGAGAATGAAAGGAGCTCTTCACTGTAAGACTTCAAACACTCAAATGCCTGCATGCTTGAAGCATGGCTCTGATAAGTTTAAATAAGGATTCACAGCAGTTACTCTGGATTATAACAATGTAGGCAAAAAAACAGCATCAAAATCTCCATAGAAACATTTTTAATGTGTGTGTTACTTTATATTCTAGTTCAGTTCCAGAACAGGGTTGCACATTGCTAAATATGCAACTTCTAACAGAGCTTCAGGATAGCCTGGCAATAGCAAGGCAAGGACTGTTTGAAATCTTCCAGGGTTCAATGCCATGACTCCATGTCTCCAGTTAAATCCCAAGTGTTGTGAACGCAAGCTGAGTAAAGCCACAGCATTTTACTCACAAAAGGGAGCGAGCCACAATCTTCACCTTTCAAACCAGCAGTGGATGAGGTTTTCTGTGCTTTCACCACACATTTGTCCCCGTACGTTTGTACGTAACCTAACAAACCCCAAGAAAAGAACACTACTGTTGATTGTTCTTAAGCCATGGTCAGACTACATGATGTCAAGATTGTCAAATTAGGGGCGGTCGGTAGCGTAGTGGGTTGTGCGGCCGCCCCGTGTGTAGAGGCTACAGTCCTCGCCGCAGCTGGCGCCGGTTCGAATCCCGCATCGGACGGCCCTTTACTGCGTGTCATTCCCCCTCTCTCTGCTTCCTGTCTATCTTCAGCTGTCCTATCATTAAAGGCATAAATATATAATAAATTATCAAATTACAAAGTCAGAAACAAGACGCACGTTGCTCCCCAACCAGTCATCATGTGATGTCACCAGGAGGCACGACAGTCTTCAAGAAACAACAATGTAAACATCTGCAGTGTGTACAAGATACTGGTCAGAACGTGTTTGCAAAAAAGCCTCGAAAAAATATTTTCCCCATGAGCATTCTGTGCTCCATTTGGAACACACATTGTAGAATTCGTCCCAAAGGACAAATAACTTTGAGCATGCTACTCTTTTTTACCTTTATGTTATGACGTCACAGGGTAAAACAGTCATTTGCTGCGCCTGACACACATTGTTGTTTCATTGACCTCCTTCATCTGCCAGATTGGGCTATAATGAGGCTGATATTGTATAGTCTGACACCAGCATCAGAAGGAAGAGTCAGGAGCAGGATGGAAAGGACAGCATTCGATGTAGGCAGGGAGCATACGGAGGCATTAAAATAGTAAGACCAAGAATAACAGCAGGACAGTCACTTACTTGCAGTGCTTGTGCGGCCCACTAAGCGTCTCGATTACAAAGCATTCGCCACCGTTTAGGCAGTAGGCCAGGTCCTTCTCATGGCACGGTTTGAAATGCTCCGAGTGCAGAGGAGGGACAGTTGGAGATGCTGCAGGACAAACAAAGAAACTCTCATTAGTCATTAAAAACCCCAAATATATAACCACAAATGCATTTGCTCTCTAACAATTGGGCTTAGTGACAGCATTTATTCATCTCACTGTCATCCAGCAGCCTATTATTCCTCAAACTTCTTTATTTTCTCTGGCTTCAGCCCACAGTTCTGCAAATAAATCATCTTATCATCCTAAATTACAGCAGAGAAAGAGGAAAAAAAAGAAAATACAGTCCATTTCTTCCAGTGGAGGCTACTTACTCTCCACCCAAGGATCCATAACGTCTGCTACAGCTCCATAACATAGTGCACATTGTGGATAATACCAAACACACTATTGTTTGTTTAGACCCGGCAATGTCACCAGCAAAAAAGATGGATGGAGGACGGGTAATAATCTGTCCTGCTGTGATTAATACGCTGTGGTCACACCAGTGCTGTTGGAGAGCTTGACTTCTCTCAGCGATTTATCACAACATGCATGGCTGACTGTGGACAGTGCACACTTCTGTGGGAATCTGCTCAGCATACCTTAATGGTCGTATCATTAAAATTAATAAGTGAAGCGCTGGTTGCTTAAGAGGAAATATGGAAGTGTTAAAGTGACCTGATCCTCAAATTTGAAAGAAAAACAAAAAAAACAAAACAAGAACATGGTGCAATTAATTGGCGTTCTGGGCATATTTGTGCTCATTGAGGATAATTTATAAAAAACAGAAAAGATAAATGAAAATGTAGAGTTTTCGGAGAGTTCATGAGCAGTCATCTATCAGCAGTGTTTTGAAAGCCTGAGATGCAGTTGGTCGGGGCATGGCCTTTATACGTGGGGAGAAATCAGAACTGCACCACAGCTGATGCTCTTATTAATACCAGACCAGACTGCTGACTGTTTCTTTTGTGCCTACAAATGAAAAACGAGTGTGCTGAGGGCTCTCATTAGACATGATTTTTTTTAAAGTAGCTTGATGAACAGTGATGGGCCACAACTTTATGCTTAAGTGATTAAAAATCACACGCATTCACTGTATGCTGTTATTACTACTACTACTATAGTGTACTGATTACTGTCTCAGCTTGTCCCTTTAATGGCGTCTGGAAGATACATCCATGAACTGATGATTTCTCAATCAAGAGATAATACGAGATTAATAATAATGAGCAGTGTTTGGTGGAGAATGGATGGGTGAAGAGAGGTGAGCTATTTCAGCATGGCCTCATGTCCCTTAATCAACAGTATGAGGTGTGTGTGTGTGTGTTGTTATATTATGCTGGGTGGTGATAGGACTCCAGGGATCTTGAACAACCCTTGGTAATTGGCTGTTAGGAGACTAGTTTCCATGTAGAGGGGAAGAAGTTGAAATGAGTCAGCGGTGATGTGGTTATTACACAGGGATGTCAACAGGTTGGACAAGACGACAGGAGCGTGTTAATCAAAGTGGCAGCTTGTTTGAATAAGTAAGGCTTAACTTTTGAGGAAGTCAGCACTTCCAGATACATATTTTCATTTAAAGCCACAACTACTGTAGATTAATGAGAAAAAAACAATGATTTTACACATCAAGATGACTTTACTTGTCCTGTGGAGTCCCATCCCATACTAGGGTAAACATCTTTCAATCTTTTTGACAATTCTGTGTCTTACAGGTGTCCAAATGTTGTACAGCAGTAATCCTTTAAGCAAAGTAACATGATAAAAGTGGCATGAGTATCAATTTTTGGTGTTTTAAGTCAACATTCAGACGGAACGTTCACTTTGTTAACCATTAAAAGAAGCAAAGGTACATTGCAATTATTCACAATGTTGTAACTGGTTTTAAAACATCAAATTGATCTGATATTTTACTGCATGTGTTATTTTCGTCAACCTTGAGCTTGACGGTGAAGCTCTAACCTACTAAAACACAGGATAATGTCAATCATACAGAAGTTCGATGGCGGTAAAGGATTGTATAAGTGCAGGATTCGTGTAAAACAGACTGATCAAATTGATACAGTTGCAATAGAGACACACTGGAAAGCTGGATGTGTGCACTGCATCCAACTTTTATGAGGCTGGAGTTTGCATCCTGTCACAGAGCAACAATCAATCAATGCCTCCCTAACGTCAACCATGAGCAGATCAATAGATATTTTAGAAATGTTAGCGGCATGATCATTCATTCTGGCTATTGGATTGAATTTGACAGCTCGTCAATGTCACTTGATTTAATTTACTGCAGGATAAGAACGTATTATGCGCACGCTAGAGGGAAATCGCAACGTCAGCTCAGCATGACAAAGACTACAGCGTGAACATGGCAACCATCGACTGGCACCTCAACTAAAACCTTTAAAAGCTACACTTTGCAATTCACATGCATTACAGGGACACACCGAGATTAAATTCAAAGTGCAGCTGACAACTAGAAAGATAAAATGAAAGAAAGTTATAATAGAGTAAGAAAAAAATGCATAATATAACAGTGTCATTTGGTATGTCCTGACATGATTCCTTTGGCTTGCAGTGACACACGCCCAAAATCACAAAGCACCAACGTGTCTTTCTTCGCAATTGCTAGATTTTTTATTTTTTTTCAAACATAAAGGATTTCCCTCTAGACATGATTTCATGCTTGGATGGGGCTTTGCTGTTTTGTTAGTCCTGCCAATAAGTGACAGAAGCGCCATTTGTCGTCCTCTCCCTTTGTTCCGTGTTGACGGAGTTGTCGCAGTGCACTGTGGGTTGTTTAGCTTAACACCCGTCACCTGTCAGTATGCACTCAAAGAATGGTGTCATTTTAAGAGGTAATGCCAGTCAACGGGGGGAAAAAATCATTTCAGTCTGCTGAAAATATCACGAGCAAGTTTGAAAGAAGGCAGACGTCAATCACTGTAGAAGAAAACAGTCCAATTTAAAGCGCCCTGCTGTGAAGAGAGAATCAGGGAGAGGCACCAGAAGGATCAATAAACCATCGGCCACTGGATAACACAACCCTCTACTTCAGTCTCTCTTTTTCTTCTTTGGTCACCCTTTCTATGCTTACCGGAAATAAATGGGGAAGGCACGAGGAATCTACTGATTTTCAAACCATTTCAGCAAACCATTGTTTAACACTTGATAATTTAATAATAAACATAAATCAGAGCTCTTTCTGAATGATGGGTTACGCTGATGTCTTCAGGAGACTCTCAAAGAGCTGAATATGCTAAGGAGATCAACACTGAGATGAATCCAATCACTTGTGGGTTCAGGTGATGCAGTATTCATGATTTAATTATTGTTCTTCCGTTTTGTAAATCCAGATCAGCGGGGGAATATACAGGCTGAATCACTGAACACTTACTAATTCTAATTTGAAGACTTGACAGTTCAACAATGTCGACTAACGATATTTTCAAGCTGCTAATTTCCAAAATGGAGACCAGGAGTTGAGGCTCACTGTCTTTTTGTTTAAAACATCAGATTAAGGTCAGACAATGTGTGCTGTCAGTGACTAAACTATCAAACTATGAGTGCAGGTCGTAGATTTATTTCTAACAATGATCTCGTGTCAAAATGTCTAGAAATGAGAGAAACCATTGTTTGTCTTTAAAAGGTTCATAAGGTTTGTGCTCATACTCATTCACAGTCACTTGGCAGTGCTTTCTGTTAAACAGTCTGTAGACATGGCAGAAAAAGAAAGACCACAGGGTTTTTGCAATAAATACTACTAAAAAATACATTGCATAAAATCCAAAAAGACATAAATACACCAGAAATATTAAGAAGAAAGGACTGGAAGATGAGAGAGAAGAAATAGATTTGGTCTTAAAGCCTAAGTTCTGATTCATACACGATAACCTTTAAGGTGAACCTAGCTTGTACTAATCTTTATCTGATATTTTCCACCACATTGACCTAATAATTGTTTGCTCTGTGTCAACGGTCGGAGATTCCCTCTTAAGACGCCACGCTATGGTACAGGTTTCTTTGGCGGCTGCAAGCAGTATAAATAATTCTCTCTCTTGTCTTTTACCAGAGCTCTGAGTTTGGTTTCCGAGGCATCTGGTCAGCAAATTATTTATTAAGCAAGTCAGATATTTCCCTTCAGTTCCAGAATATTTGTGCATTATTCGCAGTATCCCTCCACAGCTCCTTCAACATGCATTTGTTTGCCTTTTCATGTAGAAACCGTGAAAAGTAAAGACTGTTTTCAATAGAAACTCATTCTTTAAGTGTGCAGTAGTAGCTTGTTGGACTTCTAATTTCCCATTTTGTTGAATCCATACATTATCTATATGCATCACTTTGAAAAAAAAAGGTCTCTATAGTGCATTTACTTTTCTTTGTGTCATTTCTATGTGATTTCCATGGCTGCCTAAAACTATCCCCACGCTTTTTTGCAGAGAATTTGAATACATGAATGTTTAAATGTGCTTAGTGCAGAAAATATTGCAATCGGTCCTTTTAAATGTCAAGAATTTTGCAGCCTAGCCAAAACCAGAACATTTCCAAATTGTTCCGAGTGAAAATAGGAAGCTTTTCTTTGCTTGCATTGCAGTCTGTTCTAAATTAATTACCTCCAAAGGGCCAGTTCAGCAAAATGTGCTAAACCACGATTCAAGTCATATTTTATGAAAAAGCTAACAATTATCAACAAAACACCAATTAGGGAATACACTGTGAAACACCTGGATGTAAACATGTTGCATTGATAGTGGAGGCAGTATTTATATTGTCTCCATCGCTGAATGCACTGAAAAAATGTGACAATAATCATATTATGATTATCAGGTATTCCCCATCTTCTGCATCTTGGTCACTACTTTATCTTTGCCCACTTTCTTCCCTCCTCTTTTCCCCCCTATTACATGCATGTGTTCCTATACACAGGTGTCTTTCAGGGGGTAAACGTGTGACAGTCCCTTGGGCAGACCTGTAATTGTGTCCTTCACAGATGACATTCTCCGAGAGTGGCACACCGACCAGTCAGCCATGTTGCAAGCCCACCAGGCAGCTATGCTAAGTGATAGCGAAGATCTCTGGTAGGATAGGATTGGCCTGACTGATTATTGATTGGCCCTGAGAGCAGGAATAATGACCAGAGGCACAGGGACTAGAGAAGAAAGGATACAGGCAAAGAGGGAACATGGTGTTTTCTGGTTGAAAAAGAAGGGTTATTAGGTGTATGAGGTGCTAGGTATTTGATATGTACGTAATGGTGTAGAGGGTAGCAATTCAGAGACAGAGAAGCAAGCCATTTAGCCCAGATAAAGGTGGCAGAGCTCCACCAAAGAGGCAAAATATATCAACAAGTCTCAAGAGTTCTGTTGGTGTTTTACCATTTCTAGTAAAAGTAACACCCAAGAAAGAACTTTGAATCTTTGGATTGGACATCAGCCAGGACAGGAAACTGTTCTGTGATATAGTAAGCTAGATGACACAAATCTATGTGGCATCATGCATAAAATATCTGAGAAGGATTAAAAGGATTTTAAAGAACCAACAAGCAAAAAAATCCTCCAGAAAAGTTGATGCCAGGACGGAAGTTCAACCACAATAATCCATTCTCCTATGAACCTCACTTTGTGCATGCACTGGGTTATTGTCATGATGAACCAAGAAAGGATCTCCACCAAACCAAGTTAGAAGAACACTATTGTATTAAGTATTACTGTAGGCAGAAACCTCAAAATTTCCTTTCATTCACGAAGGAACCAAGTCCAAATGGAAAGACAGTCCCACATCAAAACCACAGGAATATGTGTAGATACTTTATAAGTCACCAACCAGGACTGGTGGAATTTCTTTATCGCAGAGCTATTTTTTTTAAATGGTTGTCCATTAATATTCCTCACATTTCATAAGTTCCCGTGTGTCATAGCTAACAGCTGACCTCACCTGACAGCAAATGCACATAAAGAATGTTCCATCAACTGTGTCTAAATGAAGTAAAATTTTCTCCCTGATTAACTCCCTTTGTTGGCTGCTTGGCTCTCTCTCAGACTATTTGAGGAGGAAGCGGCTGTCATGGACACTAGATGGAGTTAATTGAGGGAGACAAATGATTTATACGAAATTACCAAAGGTGGCACGTCTCCCTGTGTCCTCATAAAATTACACCTATGCTATTAGCGTGTCAGCCTTTAATGGACTAAAGCTTGAACCCCACTGTCATGGCTCTTTGGTTTGCCATTACAATGGCATGCAGACATTTTTTTCTATGGATTTCTGCCCAATGAATATATATAAAAAACTAAATAATCCAATCCTGGAACTGGTTCTATGGTTGCAATCCGTGCCTGTTGTTTGATAACTGAAACTGTGAGGCTAATATTTTTTATTTAATGCTGTGGCTTAATTGGTAACACACAGTGCAACCCATCTGATGATGCATACTGGAGCCATTTACGAACAAACCATCCGAAAGGTATTTGAAACAAATAGAAACTCATGCATGAAGCCTCAGATGGTTTATTTATCAAACAGATGTTGGTTGATCCAGGGAATGGCATCCTTTCTTCTCCAGAGATCAGAAATATATTCCTCTTCACATAGTTTGCACTGTGAGAAGAATATATACTCACACTGTATCTGTTATGAAGCTTATAGCTCTACTGGAGAATGAACACACATGTCTAAATTATACATCTTAGCTCAATACTCAAAACGTTTCAGTTAAATTAACACAATGATTCCATTCAGTAACTTAATTCAGGATCTCTTAGGGACCACGGCGCTGTATAGAAATTGTATAGAAAGCACCGTGTTGACTTTGCTGCTGCCACCATCCCACTGCACTAAAAAAAACACTAACAAAATGAAAATAAGCTGCAATTTTATTGAATGGGTACTAGACCTGCACTGTGCCCTCGCTACTACAATTCATACTTCTTTCTGTAGGAGTTCTATACATCCAGTTCTCTTTATTCTCTGAATACATTTTCAAACAAAAACAGATGTAATCAAATATAAAACAGTCACATTTGTGAGAGAGTAGAACATTGTTGGCTTGGAAGACCCGAGTTGCCTGCTGACGAAGAATTCTAGTACATTTATATCTCGTTTTCCTTCAAGGATGATGCTGTGTTGTTTCGTCGGTGGACAGAGATAGAAAATCAAACCCTGAAGCATCTTTTCTTAGCATTCAAAGAATTCAACAAGATTTTTATCATGGCTCCCAGTTAGATACTTCTGGGTCGGTTCACTCAGTTTGGAGCCTCCCCAATCAAAAAAAGACTTTTCGAACGCACCCCAGGCATGCTCCGCAAACAATCCCTTAGTAAATAAAGGTCAAAAAACATATTCCTTCTCTGCTGGTCTATCTCTTTTCCATCCCATTCTGTCCTTCTTCTTTTATACCACCACTTACTGCTCCAATATCTTTTATATGTCTATCTGACCATCTGCAGCCCACCATTGCAACAGCAGGGTCACTAGCAATTTCCCTGTTTTGAAAGCAAGGGCATCTCTTCATTCTTTCTCAAAGAACTGAAACACACGTGCACATATCTACGGATGCAACACACGCATACTCTGCTAGCTTCTGCATCTAGAGTCTACATCATCTAAAGGAACACACACCTGTGTGTGTAAGTGAATAAAAGAAAGGGCAAAGCATATGCAGTCATAGGACCCTTTTTCACTTGACATTACCGGTCATCCAATCACAGGTCAAGACGCAATGAGATCCGATTGCTGAAGCCATGTTCGGTGATGATCTGGGCCACATATGACCACATTTTTCTTTTAGCAGTGTGTACACAAATGTGTCCTGAGTCAAATTGAGGACCGCTTAACTGACTGTGTAAATGCACTTCAGTCATGTCATCCTATACAACTTATTATTCCTGAAACAAGTTGAGTGGGCCTTATTTAAAAAAAAGAAAAAGAACTTTGTAAAGGTTACTGTTGACTGCATCTGTGGTGCATGGGTGGGCAAGATACGTGGCTGCCACAATACATTGACACCTCCTACCTCAACAGAGGAGTGTGTAATGAGGAGGCGAGGGTAAGCATGAATCTTTGTGTGAGCTAATCCTTACTAGTGAAGCCTCTTGCCATCATGAGAAAAGAAGCAGAGTAGCTCATGCTCTTAGAATCCATGTATTAATAACTCCTTTATTGTTTCTATCAAGTGCTTAAATGATGCATTTTGCAGTGAATGCACACAAGCACAAAGCGTCTCGTGCCAGACTCTGGCTGTACACTGCTCCTCCCTTAATCTTAAAACCAAGTCTTATCCTTCAAACAGTCGCTAGAAGCGGTGAGGGCCACCCGAACCATCTTCATAAGGCAGAAATGCCCTCACTATACACATGCACAAACGCACACATGGCTTATTATCTGACTCACTGTCACACATTCTCCAATTCGGTTCCTCGTTACTGTTCCCGTAGCCTCACTCGGTGAAGCGACAGCAGGTTTTCGAGGGCAATGTCGTAGCTGCACCATCAGACACAGGGTGGCTTTAGCGGTGTGAGGATATCATTATTGCACAGCATGATCCAATAAAGATAACAGCACACCTCTCCTCTCCTCTCTCGCTCATCCCCACTCTTATACAGCTGTCCAATAAATATCCAGCAAATCACCTTCATAGATGCCAAGGCTCTTTTGCGATAAGAGCACCAGTCTATGATGTGCTGTCTTTTTTCAAAAAGCACTTTGAATTCCTTCATTGCAGATTGTTTCTAATTGAATTGAATGTGTTTTGTGCGCTGGCCAAACACATCCTAGATAAAAAAAAAAACACCAGCAGGAGTATTTGACCATGAACATTTGATCAAATTTGTTCTGAAAGGAAGTACTGATGCATAGAAACGTTCTGACAGAGAAAGAAGAAGCAGACTTGCGGGGAGGGTAGCCTCCCTGTTAACTCTGAGAAACAAACCTTTGTTGGTACGGCGCGCCGGGAGATGTGTCTCTCCCATCTAACTCTATATTCAGATCAATGGGAGACAGACAGCGCGGCCTTGCTGGTCAATAGAGCGAGGGATGAGTAGGCGAGAAATGAAAAGCAAAGAGGATGTGGTGGGGTTGGAAGGGTTAGGGAAAGAAGATGAGAGAGAGAGGAGATGGGATTTACAGGAACGATCCCGCCTATCGAGTAAAAAAGGTGCGGCAGCTGTCCAATTCAATCCAAACGCTCCTGTGCGCCTGCATGTGTATGTTTTCATGCATCTGTGTGTGTGTGTGTGTGTGTGTGCATGCATTTCAATCTGTCTGTGTGGACTCAGGGGTGTTGCACAGAGGCAGCAGAGCTAAGCAATGGCAGCCACTGCATTGCAGATACTTGGCCCCGGTGTGGCATGGCACAGATAGATGTGTGATCAGGCCTCTGTGCTCTGACTGTACAGCCAAACAAAAACTAAATGTCAGTGTGTCAAGATAGCTCTGCGGTCAACAACGGGCCAATCATGGAAATCTGATACTACCTGTTTTCTCCTGCTCTCTCTCTCTCCTTGAACACCCACAGATACAAACACACACACACATAAACACACTCCAGTGGCTCATTTTAAGCGCACCTGCTCGCTGCAGATAGGCCCGCGACCACTGCTAATCTGTCTGTGTGTCAGTCAGCCTCAGCCCAGGCTCATAAAAAGTGCCACCCCAGTACTTTCCTGTTCTCGGCTCCGATCGTATTGCGAGAGGGTTCGCCAAATAAATAGCGCTAAGTATCAGGCCTCGTCCCGTCCCCCTAGCCATCTGGCTCTATAGTGGAGAAATTCATTACTCTCCAGGTGATAGCTCCAGCGCACTCGCTCTGGATTGGCTTTGTATCCCTGCAGGCTCCATTCTGACACTGGAGATTATAATCACAAACTGGGTACTAATGTGAATGTGAATGCTGCAACCGCCGCTGCTGCTCATACTAATGTTCTGTGTCCTGCCAATATTTTCACCTCTATTTCTACCTCTATCGCAACAAATACTCATTGTACTGCTACAGTACTGTTACAAAAAACAGCTGGATTTTGATCAGATTACACGGAATCTGAATCCAACATGAAATCTGTTTATTAAATTTGAGTCATTTTGAAACTCTTATCTAAATGTTTAAGGTTTAGCAAACAAAAGAGAAGTTTATCATTTAAAAACCAAGATTGACTTTTAAAATACTAAAACACAGAGAGAGAGATCACTAGAGCGCCATCATCTCAGACCAAAGCAAACAGGAGCTACGGCCAAAACCAGAACAGACAGAAACTAAATAAAACTTACCGAAACCATAAACCAGAACAGACAGAAACTAAATAAAACTTACCGAAACCATATTTGTTAGTCGTTCTACAATCTTTTCAACAATCGTCGGTTTGGTTGAAATTGTTTGCTTGATTCTCAGAATTAGATTTGAAAACATTCGGTAGTGGCAAAGTAGCCGTAAAAAGACTATTATGTATAAGTATTTGTTTTGCCATCAACTGGCTCAGATTGTTATTCTGTCTAAAAAGTGTCTAAAAACGTTATGCTCCCCAGAGACAAACGCTTTGTCAAAGAGTAAGATCCCTTTAAACCGCTCATATATTGCTATTACTTGCCGACCTAATAGACAAAAGCAGTGATTTTTCCCCACATCATTGATAACATTGTAACTTCAAGAGAACTGAGACAAAACTCACTGAAGTCGTCTTTTAACTTCAACTTTCAAACTGTGCTTTGATCAAAACACGTCCTCAATTCACCGACACAGAGGAGCTCTCCTCAGTTGCACTCACATGGACGCACGACCGGTCCACTTTCAGCAAACAAAGCACAGACTGGCTGGGATATAAACACAGGCGGAGGGAGCGTGACGTCATTCTCTGCTACTAGATTGTTTGTCTCATCAGTATGGGAGACAGAAAGTCCTCACACAGGAGTAGATCACTGGGAATGTATTCAGGTCAAGCATTACTTGATTCCGCAAATGAAGGTACTTCTAAAAATCACACAGTACTGGGTTGTATATCATCCAAGATCTTTCTTTTTCCACCATGCAAGCTACTGACCACACTATTTTGTCTGTTTGAACCCCAGAGTGCAGCAGGTCAGAAACGTCCAAGCTTCTTCCCCAGAAACAAAATGGGGAAAGGTTGGCGTATCCTATATCAGAAGGTTTGTAACCTCGTGTGTGAAACTCGAGCTGTGTCATGCGGTTTACTAATTGGGCTCGCCCGTATAACATTCAAGAAATAATTACCTGCAGTCATAATTTGAGAACTTAATGGATATTGCTGTAATTATCCCTGGTTGTTCTTGGTTCTCTCCTGTGGTCACCCGAATCCAGGTCAACGAAGCACTGACTTCCAGTCTGCGTTCTTTTATCTAAATATCTTAAAATAAATGCTTACAGTATATTTACAGCATCTTACAGTAGATCCCGTAATACTAGACATCTGATCCCACTGGTAGCTATAATGTATGCGTGCAGTACTACTCACCACAGTATATTTTTTAGCAGCTCAGTCACATTATAACAATATCTCTTCATCATGTCACTCGGCAGTATAAGATGCTGAATATATATCTATAATAAGACTATATGTATGCTGGTGCAGTCCACCCCTCTGTTGTATCTGGCAGCTTAACCTCAATAATGTTCACATTTATTAGTGACGTCTTAACATCGAGCATGTACCCACATTTTACATTCTTTGGCCATTAGTTAAAATGATGTAATACAATTATTTGCATACACCCATGAAAAAGGTTCTTTTAATAGACCTATAAGTTATGTATAGGTTAAACTGTAAAAAATAAAAATAAATCTGGGTTCCTGATCAGCTTTTAATAGCTTGTGTATTCATCAAAAGTGTCCTCACTTCCATAGCAACGGTTCCAAATAATGAGTAAGAATCAGGCGAAATATTTCTGTGCCACTTTTAAATACCTCCATTAATCAAACTGGAATCCCCTAAAGAATGAATTAGGATTGTGAATTACTGACTGCAAAAGCCGATAAGACTCAGGAAAATCATATCTAGACCTGCAAAATTCATACAGTCTAAAACCTCATTGGACTTTTACTTGACACTCACGGGGCGATTTAATAGGATCCTCAATCAAGTTGTATTTTACCAACAGTATTGGAACTTCTTATTTGATTTCATGGGACAGTGTAACCAAGCTGACAAAATGAACAGATTATTGCTCCCAAGGGACTTCTCTGTGAGCATATACAGAAAATCCAATTATTGATCTCCTGATGACGCCTGTGTATATGTGTGGCTCAAGAGCCATTGGAATAAATTGTGCAACATGCAAATGGAGAAGGAAGAAACGTACATCCAGAGAGTTAAATCACTGTAGGTTAATGTTTCTACCACATCAGCAACTGTGATCTCTGTGAGGTCCCTTTGAATAAATGATTGCAGTGGAGATGCAGTACAGCTAACAATTGGGAACTGCCGTGACACCGGGCAGCTCGAGGTTCAGTCTGCCTGATGCGGAAAAGCTTTGGTCAGCAACAACATTTAAGTTTCTTCCCTTTCAACAAGCCTTTTACTTTAAAAATAAACTTCTTATCTGCATTTCACATGAGGATTCCCGTTTTTTTTCTAGGCCGTGGAACTTTTTTGTGTGTTTAACTTACTTTAGTAACAAGATAGTCTCGTCTCTGGGGATGCATGCATGGGTGTTTCCGCTTTCACTTTCTCCTGTTTAAGCGCAAGAGCAAGCATATTTTTTTGAGAATCCCATTTTTCTTCTGATAATCATTCTATTTATCAAGTTTTTTTTTCTCAAGCTCATTACGCAGACCTCCAGACAAAGTTAGCTCAGATCACTAAATGCTCCTCTAAACTATTTATATACCACAAACCATCTGCAGTTCACAGGGAATTACATAGCAGCACAACATGCAATATGCAATATTCAGTATGAAATGTAGATTTTTCTTTTCTTTTCTAAAGAGCCACAAACAGAATATTTAAAAGATCTTTTTAAAAAAAAGACACTGATTTATGAGCGCTTTGCCACACATATATACCCACACACTGTGTAGCACACTGTGATCAGCACCCCGCCACCTCACTTACATGGAATGCAGAGCGAGTTCCTTAATTAAGTCGAGATGAAGCTATTACTTTTGGGACAGACTTGATCGTCCTCGCTCTGTGGCACCAATGGCTGTGGGGCTCTAATCACATCATAGAGACAGAGAGAGAGAGAGATCAAGTCTGAATACTCTAAGACTTCCTACAGTGAATCTGGTCTTTGAGGGGTTATTTCAGTGTTTAGAGAGTCCTGTAATCTGCCCCATGCAATAACATTAGTGGGACATGTTGAGCTGGAGAGCACATAGAAGGCACTATAGGCGCTGTACGACATTAGCAATAATTAGTGGAGCTTTGTATAGCGCTTTGGATAGAAAGTTGACCTAATGGGAAACATTTTCTTCACTGACTGAACTTTAGCCAAAACTGCGAACAGAGAGCACTGCGGTAGACTTTTATACCCCATGTGATTTAGTGTTGATTTACTTTGAAATGTAATGAATGGTGCACAGTGTGAAGAAGAGAAATCTTAAAGGAATCTTTTACATTGCGGTACTGGTGTCATTCCCACATTGGACCCTGCATTGTGTAACTTTGTCCTCTGGGTACGGTATTAAAATATGGAATACTTCATTGCAAAAAGTCACACCACCAACTATTTCATTTATTTTGATGAAAGTGGATCATATTTTATCGAGAAAATATTATCTGATGAGTTCCCTGATGGAAAGAGCTCCAAACTACAGCTGCTGTTATCTAAATGTTAGCTCACTTTGTTAGCCAGGCCATCTGGACTGTGAGCTCAGAGGGTTTGAATGTTTGTAGCACAGGTATTTTGGACCACCTGTGGTACATGGGGAATGCTGACCAGGAGTGGAGCAATGTAACCGGGTTCAGCAGCATAAACGTTATGGACATAATGGCAGAAGTGAAGAGACAAAAGAGGACTGATGAAGGAAGTTAGGCAGAGGAAATGAGTGAGTGAAAGAGCAAGATGCCCAGTAAATCTGGGACTGACTTTTAGTTGTCGGCGAGACCTTTCAACAAACGCTTTTCAAGTCATTTAGCAACGGTTCGAAAAATGACCAGCGTTTTCCTGCCCATCTGTTCAGTAGCACTGGCTAACACTGATGCTCCCATAGGACACGGGGGCTCAGTTTTGTGATGCCAAGCACAGGCTGGGTTCATATAGAGGCCACTATGAGTTATAAAGGTTTATTAAGTGTTAGAGGAACAGAGAGTTATCAGAGGACTGCAACAGTGTGTTTTTGCCTGTGATAACAGAAAAAAAAATCATCATCTCCAGCCCTGTTTTTTCAGCATCCAGTGGAGCTCAGTGTGTTTTTGTGTTTTGCCACATCTGCATGGATATTAATGCCTTGATTTGAAGTCGATCGACAGTAAATGTTATTCAAAACATCTGTTAACCATGACTTTGGTTTCCTCCCGGGTTGGCCTTGGCACAATGCCACGCAAGTGTAAAAAAACAAACGTGACAGCGAGAAAATCTGTTTCCATGGAGTCTGAATTATATAAAATGCACCACATCGAGTCTCAGACGTAGATGAATAATGTTGCAGCTCGAGGGCCAAATAAAAGATAGTCAAACACAGTGAAATATACATCCACAGCCTGCCGTCCTCTTATCTCAGAGCTTCTACCTGCCAGGCCCAAAGTTAGAAAGTTGATCCCATGTACATCTACTTTTTTTTTCTTCTTGTTCTTTCTGTATCTTACTTGTCCGCTTTTTTCCTTCCACTGTGTTCCCCTATCTAACCCTTGTTGTGCTCCCTGTCCATCTATCATTCATTTACTCTCTATATTTACTCATCTTCCTGTGCCTCTCTCTCTCTCTCTCTCTCTGTCTCTCTCTCTCAAAGAACAGAATTATAAATCAAAAAGAAGAGGTGCCCAGAGCGTGCGCACACACACACACACACACACACACAAAAACTCACAATCAATACAAACAACTTCTTGGCCTGTGAGGAAGCAGCAGAGTTGTACATGAGCACGCAAAACAGACACATATTTGCTTGTATTCTGTAGCTGCAATGACTCTCAACTCATGATAAGAAACCCACCAGGCACACAAGTCGTCTTGTTAGATCTCTGTGGTCTTTTCACTGAGGTTTACAGGACAGAAAGGACGTAGTGCAAATTCTGCAAGTTTTTCGATATTTAAATATTTTGTCGTACAGATATAATGGAGTTTTTATAAACTGGGTTCAGGAATAAGGGCCACGCCTCGTACTCATTCAACTTCCGTTCTCCACGTACCTAAGCACTCCTTTTCCATCCACTCCTTCCTTGATGCCTCTGTCCCCCAAACCCTCTTTCTCGCTTTGTCTCCCCTTTTCTCGTCTCCATTCTCACACAGGAACCAGGGGCTCTAATCCGTAGAGTCGCAAAGAGACGGTTCCCCCACTCAGGGTCTCCATCCCCCCAGGTTCCTTCCAGGATCCCTCCTGTCAACCTCAGGACCACTCTGCCGATGGTCCTTCCTAACATCCCTCATCCCTCCATCCCTCAACCCCTCTATCCCTAAACCCTCCCCGCAGCATATCACCCATGCTACCCAAATGTCACTTGTAATAAACACGTTTAAACTTCATCTGTATGGGCGTGGTCCTCGTTAGTGAATTGATATTATGCATAACTTTACTTTTCAGATTTTTCTCATGCAGCCTGGGATCAAATTGGTGAGACAAAAACAGTTCTTAGTATAAAAAGTTATTGGTACTTGGTTTCAAAGAACCTCAAAGTGCAGTTATGACAGATATGGAGAAATAAAGTAAGCCTGCTTATTATTCACGAACTTTCAGGTTTCACCTCATGCCACACTTCACATCACAGCGGGCCACAGACGGTGAAAGAACAAACTGTGTGAGATCATGCACAGTAAGTGTAAAGAAGCAAAAGTTGAATTCAGTTGCACTAAAATGCAACAGTGTGACGTTCCAACTTCTGTTGACACAGTCAGTGACTGTACAGTAAACATAGTGAGCGTAATGGCAGGAAGAGTTTAGAAAATGCTCTGGTTTACCAACGAAGAAATGTGAGCTGGAAACGGCTGAAGAATAACTCGGCTGCCTCTGTCTGTCTATTATCTCGAGCTGTTCGGAGTAGATTTAAATACATCAACTTGGGGCTAAACCTCTTTTCGTCTCCAGGATGTATTTTCCATCCTGTAAATGCACTAGTAACTTTCTGAATGGGGGACAGATGCATTATCTTAATACGGCCTATAAAATTCAATGAAGCAATAACTCACAATCGCTCAGTGTGGACAGACAACAGACAGACATTATTTTTAAGTATGCTGTACAGGAAGTAGGTCATGGAGAGTCCAGGCTTGCGCTGATTGGTCTGTTATGTATCACAAAGATTACAGTGATCGTAGATATTGTTTGGTGACATCTTCATTTCTCCCTCTGTCCATCTCATCTCTTTCTTTCTATTTGTCCCTCTCTGTCTCTCTTTCCCCGTCAGTCTCCTGATGCCTCTGTCTCTCTGTCTCTGCCCACTTTCCTTCTGTCACTTTGTCAATACGTCGTCTCTTTCACCAGTCACTCTTGCCAAATGCTCTGCATTTGATGTCTCCCTTCAGCGTATACAAATATCTGCCGCTTTTTGTCTTTTCCACCTCTTTCTTACTCGTCCCAGTCCACATTTCTTCCGCCTTTACACTCCTGCACCAAGCACACACACCTTGCCTTTGCTCCCAATCAGCAAAGGGAGGTGCCAGGTGGAGGAGATCCATCACGGTGACAGTGGCGGAGTGCTGCAGCCAGCAGAACAGTCTTGTGTGGCTCTGCCTCTGCCTTTGGAGACGACCTTGTCAGTCAGTCAGTCAGTCATTCACACAGGCTCTATTAACATATGGTGATCACACAGAACAGCTTGTTGTTATTCTGCCACAGGAAAGAACACTGTAAAGTGCATTTTGCTTCAAAGGAATGAAAAGTTATTCTATTGTTGGTTATCCTCTGATATCCTGAAGACATTCTGTGCTTCCTTTAGCCAATGCATTGGTTCATATTAGATTACCTGTAAATAATTGACCTGTTCTGGCTCTGAAAATGTTAATGGGGTAATTCAACATGCGGGCGGGCACGGCAGCAGTGCTGAGGCACGTCAACACCGAGCGAGCAGGTTGAAAGACTTTACTTATCCTGACCTGAGGCGATGGATGTCCGACAGATTTGTCATTCCCACAGATAGCGTGAAGAATGCACTTATCTGCTTGGTGGACGGATTGGATTCATGCTGCATTTGATTTTTGCCACAGAACTTTTCAGACCATCCGCTGGGCCTCTCGTGCTATCGGCTGATTCCACCTTTCTCCCACTGTCTTCAGCTGTGGTAGCTGAAGTGACTTCGATCACTCTCTCTTCAAGGCATACACACTAAAAACACACACAGTCAGTGAAAGTCTCCACAAGAAGCTTTTGCTGGAAAACCCTGTGAAGCCCTGGAATGAATTTGTCCACATGAGCAGAGTCCAAGGACGGAGAGAGCCAGACCATGAAGCAGAGAAGAGGGACAGATGGAGGGAAGAAGACCAATGAGTCCTTTTCTCCACCCTGATTGAAGTCCAGCGACTCTATATTCATGAATTTGGAAGTTACTGGGTTGTGAGCAAATTTTCTGGATATATAATCACCAATCTCTTTGAGAATAACTTTTATCCCCTGATGGGAACATTTGCACAGGTGACACGAGTAGAAGGTCACGGCAGAAACCAAGGGGACGCCCAAGGGGACAAAACTTGACACTTTGACAAGTGTCTGTCACAGAGAAATGTACACCAGAGGGTTACACGCTTAAAGGGTTTCTCTCCACTGTTCAAAAAATCTAATCCCACTTGACCAGTGTGCCTATATCAATGTCAAATGTCTCTCTTCATGACGTACATATATGGGTCCCACGATACAAGATTGTCCAGTCGTGATGTGAGTTTCTGCAGTCGATATCCATAATGAAATCCATTCAGGTGTGTTTAATTTGCATGCCGTGAAAGCAGCTTCACTGTCTGAAGATTATGTATTTGCTGATGGTGAGGAGGGGATCATTTCAGAGGCCACTGCTTGCTGGTGTGGAAAATCACTGTTAGAAATTCCGCATCGAGAAGCAAAATAAACACGCGGGCATCAATCCATTACTTTTTCTTTTGGGGGATTTTTTTTTCTCCCCTCTCGTCTGTCTCTCCACGGCGAAATGGAGTACCTTTTTCATGGCTAAAGAACGAACACCTCATATATATATATATATATATATTTCCCACCCCCCCTCCGCATATCTTGTCTTTGGAACGTATTTGATTTCTGAAAGGAATTTGTGTCCCCTATCTCTCTCTATTGCTGTCTATCTGTGTCTCTCGCTCTCTCTCTCTTTAAGGATCTCACTTTTCTATCTTACCGAATAAATAAGAGATGAAGACCATGATTGCTGTTATTTGGTGACTGGCATCGGCTGATGGATGGATCACAGATAAATGAAACACTAACCTGAAAAGTACAAAATAAGATGGACTCGCCAAATATTCAGTTTGGAGTTCAGATTGAATTGATTGCGACACACACACACAAGTTATGCCAGATCAGATTTTTTTCATGCCTTTTTTAAAGGAGGTGAACAAAGATAGCAATGTTGTCTTTGACAAGAATACGCATTTGCCCTTCAGAATTGCCAATATGATCTAACGTTTATGGCACTGGTACATTTATAAAGTAAGAAAATTGTGCATTTATTTGTCAATCCATTGTGATCCGCATCACCAAGCAGGATATGCTTGTTAATCATGTAACTTCAAGTGCTCCAGACTGGACTCTCAAGGTTTGTCCTTCTCTCAAGGGTGCCAAGTTATCAGGTGAAAATATTGTGGTTGTGATCATTCTTATTCGAGGTGGCAACTGTGGCAGTATTAATGACAGATACAGGAATGAGGTCTCTTGTTGCATTGAATAAGGTGACGTGTGGTCACTACATGTCACTTACTTTTTCAATACGGAACTGCCAAAGTGCAGTGCACCACAACTGTGTTAGCCAGGCATTTACTTGTTGACACTAACAGGAAAAATGCCCAACACTCGCGTGCTGACATACATTACCATGATGACCAAACAATCTTGCGTTGCTTCACAGGAGATTTCTTGCTCGACAGTTCCCACAAACTGCACTAGAAGTTGACCAAATTGTGTGTGAAAGCACATTTTAAATAAAGGATATGTAGTATTGAACTTTTATTATTACTAAGATATCAGTAAATAAATGAACGGGGGAAAAAGAGCAGTCATTGTAAATTATTCATTCAGATTTGTGGTAAGTAACTGAGGAATGATCCACTGAGATATGCTACAGTACAGCCTTGGCAACTCAGCTATCAATCTATATAACCACACAGCATGCACACATTGTTGGAGGTGATACCATCTACCGGAGCTGCTACACCACGAGCTGATAATAATAGCTTTTTAATGAGCTGCTTTCTGCAGGCGTCTATAAGGCACGTTATGATGAGACATTATCAATAAGTGTCTCTTCCAGAACAAAAGCCTGTGTCAGATATTCGCATGTAAAGAGCTTAAACCCTGCCACGTACACACACACACACACACACACACACACGGGGAGAAATGTGACTACATATGAACACGCACACACACAGAAACACATCTGATAAGATTTAATTGAATATTCTCCTCCGTGCTGTCTCGTGCAGAACATGAGAAGCTCTGTCTGTACGTCTGGTATCTCAGAGTTCTTATCGTTTCTCACTAGTGGTGCCACAACACAAACACATAGGTTTGCACTTCTGCACTTGTGAGGATCCTCGTTGATATAATGTATAGAAACCCTAACCTAATTCTGCCTTAATACATTATATATATTGTGAAATATTAAAAGAAAAAATAGTGACAGAGAGAGGCTTTTAAAACTGACCAACACTCCAAATCCCAAATATATTGAATTCACAAAACTGGTCCTCGCAAAGAGATCAAAGTACACAAACTCCAAAGAGACAGTTGTATTTCTTTTTTGTGCCGGATGTCACATGAAAGGTGCCCCGCACCCACAAGCATAAAACATAAAACACATACTCACTCTCAGACATGCACACACACTATAACAATTCACCACCATTCATCTCCAAAGCTATTCAAAAGCCCACTATACTTGCACAAGTGCCCATGTTGTATTTAGAGCAGAAGAGCTCATTTGATGTTTTGTTTATTCGGTTTCACTTATCATAATTAAAAAAGGTTACCAGCTGATTCAACAGAGTGGTGGCTTTTTTTTTTTTCCTAAACAGCCATGATTGATTTTCCTCTAGCCACCCTCCTCTGGCTTTGCAAAAAATAAAAAAATAAAAAAAATAATAATAATTTGACTTAGAAATATGGAGGTACAAGAGCACAAGAGAGTAAGAGAAGACTATAAAGAGATAGAGGACGCGTTCATCCATGGCCCGACATGTGAAAAGAAAAGCAGCCTTTCTGACAGACCCTGAAAGCCACATACGTGTCTGATGAAGCTGACATGTGCAGGAGTGCGGAAGGAAGGATAGAGGGGGGGAAACGGAGGTGTGGGAGTGAATCATGTCGTGCTTTTCTCAGAAGTCAAAGGCCCCTGAGCAGGCTGGAATAGGCAGTCAATGGTCATTGGCAGCGAGGGGGAAATGGATCTAAAATTAATTGTGTCTGTCGGAGGTTTTCGAAAAAGTATCCGGTCTGACTGGGGAAGGCTGTGCATGCAAGTGTGTCACTTGTCAAGATCAATGATCAATGCTCTGTAACATGGTCGCTGTATTTTGCCATTCAGTTTGCCAGTCAGCCATTTGATAAACCAGTCAATCACCGAAAGTCTATTTCACATAGCTACGCGGGGAGCAGTAAATCTATGTCTAATAAAATTGGAAATGTATTTGTGCCTCACCATTAGCCTAATTGTGGTGGGAGAAGGGGTTTATGGATGTTTCAGGGAAAACCTTCTAGGTTGCGACTGAGTTGACAGGTGCAAGATTTTTAGCTTGCCGGAGTCAGCACCATTCCACTCTGAATGATTTCCTTCCCGGCCGATAACGACATTCATTTCTTCAAAGTGAGCCTAAAGCAAGGCAGGTTTCTATGTATTTTGCTGGAGAGAAGAGAAGAGAAGAGAGGAACAAAAGAAAATAGATCATACCAGCAGAAATTAGAACAAAGAAACTAGAACAAAACAGAAAAAAATGTATCCAACAAAACATTTAGAAGCCTCTACAGTGTCTCAAGCAATCTCCTTAAGTCCTGCTCTCATCCACCTTTGATGAATTCATACTGACGACATGAGAAACATAAGGGTTAGGGTTAGCTGGCTGAGGGCCCCAGCTGATCAGCAGTCGTATGCCTGCAGGAGAACATGAAGTGTAGTAGTAGTAGTGGAGTTCTCGCACTACAGCTTTCAGAGTCAGAGACATGGATGTCAATCATGGCTCTCAGAGCTGTTGGGAGAAAGGGACACTTCACTGATTTTACACATCGAGATCAGTTTACCTGTAATGAGGAGAACGACTCAGCGAGTGGAAAACATCTTCTGCTGCGGTGAAGTGAAGACTGAAAAAGTAACATAACCCCGGGAATGTGATCAGCTCTATTAAGCTCAGTGACTTAACCTAAAGTCAGAGATAGATGTTAGACTCGTGTTGTGTGGAGACGTGGAGAAGACATGACGTATGATGATTGAAACTTGACATCAGAGAGACACGTCACTGCAGGAATGTCGCCCAATGACATGTCCACATGCTGAAGTACAGTATGTACTGCTCGTCTCACACCACAGAACATATCTACACCGAGCCGCTGGTGCATCGGAAAAAGGATTACTCCCCACGTGTACATGATGAAACCTTCCATAGGCACATAAGCCACATACATAGGAGTTGAGGCTTTGATCGTCTGATGCCGACTCTGTCCTGTGCATTGAAAACTAGATCTTTAAAGCTCTAAAGTCCCAGCAACAGAGCTAAAACATTATTCACATATGTTGTATTCATACGACAGAGGGATCTTAAGGGCATGGACAAAGCACGTTGAATAAAACCGGCACACGAATATATTCTGTATTCTGTGCAATGTTCTGTGTTATAGTAAATGTTTAGAGTTTCCGGTCTGGCTAGTCGTCTGTGGTGAGCCTTGTGTGCCCTTTCTCAGTCTCACACCTATTTTATTGCATAATATCAACCTACGGTAGTGCTTAAAAATTCAATTTGCTGCCAATTAACAAGTCAGCAGGCTGAAAAAAAATCAAAGCAATTGACAAAATGAGCTTCGAGTCGATGGACAACAGTCAATAGACAACTTGACATCCAACTGGACGTTGTATTTCTAATAGCTAATTCCTGTCAGTCATTGTCTTGTTGATTTAGCATGTTTTCCTTTTCGGTCGATATGAAAAACAAAATTCACTTTCAGATCTGTGATCGTAAAATAAAGTTTGCGTAAAAGCATTTCTTTTTCAAAAGAAGGCCATGCGGCACCCGTACATGGTACTGTAAAGCGAGACAGGAACTGAGCAGGAAAAAAAACCCCACACACATCACAGCAGGAGACAGGATTTGAACCCATACAAACTACAGGAATCCTCTGATTCCAGCACAGCATCCAATGACAGCTAAGCCCACAGGGGAAGACCATGAAAGCATGTGCGAGATACTTGTGATGCTTGGTTTTTGAAAGTATAAAGCTTTGATACGCCAAATCCTCACAAAATATTTAAAAATAACCAAAAGTTTAATTTGTGATATGGGCATTTAGATTCACTCTAACCCAGAAAAAGAAACGCTATGATCCTCCCAGTGTGAAATGTGTTTATTCACTGTGATGCTATGCTTCTAAGAAGTACAAAAGAAGCCACAAACAAAGACACTGTTCCTCAATTACCCTGTTTCAAAAGCTGTTTGGAGATTTTCCAAAGGAGGGGACTGTTCTGACATTCCTACTTACACCTAAACAGATGTCAGGATTTTACAGTCTGCTAGCTCCTCGGGATTGTTAGATAACACAGGCTATATTCATTGATTATGTTTCCCACAGTATTTAAAGAAATTAGGAGTTGGTGAAGACTAATCCAGAGCCAAAAGCTGAAACGGTTGAATGTCTGTTGGGTTTCATGGAGTTCCTCTAAGCCAGTCATTCAATAATGTAGTTTGTAACAGCATAATAAGTGAATAAGTGAATTTAAAACCTTCTTCAATTAATGTTACATGTTGATCTGCATGTACTCCAAAAAAGAAAAGATGCAGCTCCCAAATATTTTAAACTACAACTACTACTTTTTCTACATGTATTCCAGCTGCATTTAAGTTAAGCAAATAATGGAGGCGATTAATTCACCACAACAAACGAACACAAACACACAAATGCACGCACGGCCTCCCAGCCTACACATTCACAATGTCACCCTGTGTCTTCTCCAGCGAAGCAGACTGTTTAGTCATCTGTGAACCCCAATCTAAATCCAAATCCCAATTAAATATTTACTGCTTCCTAGGAGTTCTCTGCAGAAAGTGTGGCAACACTCCACCACTTTAAACAAACCCAGCAGTTTTTTTTAAATGTTTGTGATCATGAATTATCCGTCACACTGTCATAAACTGTGTGAAATTCCCTTGTGATGTTTTGATTCGTGCGACTCTAAAGTTCAATTTCATTCGTTTGGTTGTGTTGTGTCTAATCTTTAAATCATTCATTATTTGACTCCTGTAGCCGGTTTAGGTGTAACACCATTGTGATTCCAGTTTTTAGCACAATGGATGCATTTGATGAGTAATGTGGCCTCCGCTCTCGGAGCCCATCAGCTATCATCTGACAGTGATGTAGCCTCTAGGGGGGCGACAGCCAACATTTGAGGGCTTCCGGTGCGACCAGTGGATATGTGGAAACCAAGACAATGATACAACATGATACGTGAGAATGATGGGAAAGACACATTTCAGCTCATTTCTATAAACAGATATCTGCATATGAAAAGATTAATCATCATCAGACAATAGCTGACAGTTTCCCAGATTGCATTCAAGCCAGTGCCATGCTCCTTTTCTAAACAGACTGCTGCAACCAAAGCCCACTCAGACACGATTGGTAAATACTATTCAGACTACAAACAGGAACCAGAAAGTTTCCAGGGCAAACATTCTGGTCCCTTGCCTCTAGATTCTGCATTCATATGCAGATATATGTTTGCAGAGCTTGTGCGGCCTGCGGCTCTCCTCTTGTCGTGATGATATCAGAGGGAAGTTTTTGTACCTGCAGTGTTTCTCTCCGTTTCATTTTTGCTTAATAATTTCCTTGCTTCCAATCTTGCCTCCAACATTTCATTCAGGTTGTTTGAATCTTAATGAAAGCCTTCTAGGACTTAAGGGACTAAGTGAACGTTATTATGTTGGTAATGTCTATTAATTTAGTCTTGTAAGTAAGTGAAAAGCCATGAAGCTATCTATCACTGTGACACAACAGACAATGAAGCATATAATGTATTCTTCTGTGCAGTTGGGGCAGCATAATAAAACGTCAATATAAGCATTATACATGTGATTTACAGCATATAAACATTACTTAGTGTCTCTATTCTATGTGTTCAATAGATAAACTTGTTTTCAACCTGGTTGTCTTCGTCTGTTTTTTCGTTCCTTTTGTTTTGTTTGTTTTTTTAGGTCTACTCCTCGTGTCCTGCTTGTCTCAGGCTCACAATTTGTCCACCACATTTCCCTCATCTATCCTTGTCTCCATTAATTCCTATTTATGTTTGCTCAGTTGTCCTTCCCTGCTTAAAATAAACATCATCCTTTTATCCGGCAACCATCAAACCGTCTGCGCACTCGTCTATCCTTCTTCTTTCCCAAACTTGGTCAGAACATCAAGCTATTTTTTTTTCTTAATCTCCTCTCCGCCTCTTATCTTGTCTACTTTTATTTGTCACTACATCTCTAGGGTGTCCCTATTTTTAGTCTTCTACCTTTCCATTATTCTCGTCCACACTCGTCCATCAATTCAAAACGTCTGCTTTCCCTTCTCTCCCTCAAAATGAGATACATATCTGCATCATTCTGTTTGCTCAATCAATTCTGGTTAATCCAGTGGCATTCTTTATTCTCCCTTCCCCTCCCCAACGACACTGAAAATGATTTATATGTACAAAAGCAAACTTATCATCCTTAATTACAACGTGATGCAACAGTGAATCCACCCCCTACTGACAAGTGTCATTTTATTTTGCCTGAATATTATTTATTTTTTCCTGAAGTCACTCCGATCTGTCTTAGATCACGGCTTAAAACCAACATGCAAACTGTGTCTTCATTTACAAAGAGCTGTTTTAACACTGTGTTCACACATTTGGGGTTGTGGAGATCAAATGTTTCAGTTTCATCATGTTGCTTTTTCTCAATTTGCAACATCGACGCTTGATGTGTCACAAACACAGAGCATGCCCATGACTCTCTGATAAGTAATTCATACTTGCATCACCCAAAAAAGTAAATAATAATCGTGACGAGGACTCTGCTTTCATGTCTGATCCAATGGAGGTAGGTGGAATTTCGTGTCAGGAGGTTGATGGCTGGATTGATGGATTTATGTGCTGTGTGTGTAGGAGTGCTGCGGCATTGCAACTTTTGCTGCCGGGCCTGCCTCACTCAATCTCCTGTGTCACACATGACAGCATGTTAGAATGAAATTACCCTCCATCACAGCGTTGGCATCTGTAAGCTAACTTTTAGCTGGGCTGAAAATAAATCACATTATTCTCCAAATCTGCTCCGTTCATCTGTCGATCCAAAACAAGCCGATTCTCAAAAATCAATGCACGGATCTCCAAAATGGACGCATACAGTATGAAAATGAGCTCTATAATCCACGACCATGGATGCTGCTACAGCTGAAACCTGCTGCAGAAACCTGCAACAGTCAGTTTGAGTTTGGATAGAATGCATGTAATAACACGCAGACCACGGAAAGCCATGCCTAAATGGATTTTGAATGGTAGAAATGTCAAGAAAAGCTTTCATGCTGCTGTAAATCTGTTTTAACTGGAAGACGTTGGGAAGAAACATATATTTAAATTTGTTTTTTCATCAATATTTGGAAAGGAAGCTAATTCCAAAGGGTTCATATCAAGAGATCCCAAAGAAGTGCAGTTGATTTACTCCCCTATCTTAACACGTATGAGTGATGTTTGCACTTTTTAAGGTGCATTCATTTGAATAAATCAACTTATTGACTATTGATTTGTTTGCGTACATTCACAGGCCTCAAACCGGGATCGTGCGTGTTCACTCACATGTCCTCATCTGTATCTATATAACCTTTGTGTTTCTTTATCCGACAAGCTGCCTCCACTTGTGCGGGCGTGATAGTAAACCTGCTGTATCCGACACACACTGCATGGGCGCGTTTGATTTATTTAGAGATTTATCACCAAGTCTGAAGATAAAACGCCATACGAGGATGTACAGTTCCAGTATTTGATATTTCTGTGTGATAAACAGCTCTCACCCACGTCTGTGCCTGTACAGTATGGGCACACGCGTTGGGGACAGTAACGGACAGATTCGTGATTGCATTTGAACGATAGGTATCTTTGTCTTTATCTTCTACACGCTTTCTCCATTATTCACTTCTTCCTTCCTTCCATCTCTTCCTGCTTTATTCATTCCCTCACTCAGATATTCATCTCCTGTCCTTCACTCCTCATGCCCTTAGTCACTCACTTGCTTAGCTTCTCCTACCTCACACCCCCTTTGTCACTCAGTCTCTTACTTGCTACACTCTCTTTTTCACTCCCTTACACAGTAACATGCTCCCTTATTCACTCACTCAGTCGCACTCAAACCCTTATTTCCTCTTCTATTATCCCCCCTTATTTACTTGATCACTAACTCCTTTCCTCCGTGTTCTTATCATATAGGAAAGGGAGCATTCACGTCATCAAGACAGTGTCAGGATTAAAATATCCTGGACAAAACACATCATTTAAATTTGACTGACTCATTGATGATTGAGGTATCCGTATTTCTTTGGTTTTCAAGCACTTAGATACTATTAAACGACAAGTCGGACATATCCGAGCTCTCCGAAAATGTCACAATCACGACTTGGATGACGTGAATGCTATAAAAAGACGAGAACTTATGGTGACATAAGTAAGTATGTAATAACATGAAATGACATGGACGCATTATTAGTCACTCCTTCTCTCATTCAAACCTTTATTTACTCCCTTATTTCGAAAATTCCTCCATCCTTCACTCACCCACTTCATCCCTCCCTCACTGATGACACCCTGTGTATTAAGTGAAGGGCTTTTTTTTTTTCCTCCCATGTTTGGGGCTATTTATGTGCTATAATCCTGCAGTCTGAAAAGCTCCTGAGTTAAGTCTGACACTCAGCTGCTCTTCCCATTCACCGTCTGAATGTGTCATCCTACCCTTTTCTCTCCGTAACATCGCCTTTGTCTGTCCCTCGTTACGTATCTCACTTCGCTCCCTGTCTTTGTAATTCTTTCCACATCTCCATCTGCCTGTGCTTTTGACCCCACCCTTCAGATTCACTGTCTTTGCGTCATGCCTTTGCACATTTATCCTATTTCATTATTTTTTTTAAACCACTCAAGATTTGCAGACCAGTTGATTTATTATTTAAATCTATCCACTTCAGAGTGCCCTTCGGTTTCTCTACATGACTCAAATGTTTAAACAGTGGAATATGTATTTTAATGTCTGTCAGTGCCACATTGAAATAAAGAGCTGATGTGAATTGAGGACAGCTGGCGGAGGATAGCATGTAATCTCAGGTTAAGTTGCGTGCGGTTATGTGCGGTATATGTGTGAGCATATGTTGGCCAAATTAACAGCTTGTCAAAATCTATTTAGGCACAGAGGAGGAGATGCGAAGGACAGAGCTTCAGCTTTTCAAGCAAAAGGAGATCACGTGACTCTCCTGAAGCTGCAGAATGCATACGAATGACACCAGGACATCTTAAAAGTGCAAGTCTGTCACTCATACTGTAGACCAACGTGGCGCTGGATGCACTGAGAGAGAGTGGGTGCCAGAGTGCATGACACACTCAAACACACCTCAGCCCTGCGACCTGCAGGAGTCATAGTCGCTGTCATTGTGAATTTATCGAGGCTGATCTCTGCGGTTATATTTACATTGTAGAAGAAGCAGACGTTTTAGTTTTGGGAGAGTTTTTCCTACCTAGCAGCACTTCTACTGTGTCTAACACTTCCAGACTTTCTTATATAAAGTGAAAGTTCACCCCTTGTGGGCCCTCTTTAATTATTTGTTTCATATCCTGTTCTTTTTCCACTTTATTTTTACTTGTTCTGTATTTTTATTTAGTGTACATTTTGTTTTCTTCTCTCTTTCTCTTCCCACCTTATGTTCCCTCTTCTCCTTTCTTCTCTCACTTTTTTTTATCTTATCTCCTCCTTTTATACTTTTTTCGTCTCATTTTCTCTCTGCGTGTCTCTTATTCTCTTCTCCCTCTACAGAAAAACAGTTACAGTTTTCTGCTACCGGCTATAACCGGGGTTATGTCTGCTGCCACCACTCTCATCCTCTGGACTGACTTCAATCACAGCTGCAGCTTCCTCTCTCTTTCTTTCTGTATGTGTCTTTTTTTCCTGTGTGCATTTGTATGCATGACACAGGAGGAGAACCCCGCTTCTGTCCATCAACCTCAGTTAGCGTTTATCTCCCACTCTGACCACCAGACGCACACACGGTGGCTCAATAGCTTCCTGTCACAATTTCACTGGTGGTAGGAAAGTCCTCCGCCATGACCCGGAGGTTGAAGGGATAATTCCATCCATCACTCACTCCAGAGCACACTTCCAGACACGCGCACTCACACAGACAAACACACACACACACACACGCATAGACAGAGAGCTAGTTCATAGAGCGCAACTGGTGGATCTGAGTGGAAATTCAGCAGATTCAGCAGGTGAAAGAACACTGCACTTTTTCCCCCAAGTTGTCCTAAAATGGCACATTTGTCTGCAGACCACAACAGCTTAAGAGTCAAGAGATGTGGATCAAATGTGCTACTTCATAGGCCGCAGAGTGAGCGAGAGCATAGAGGACGAACAAAGCGAAACAAAGTCAGCGCTCAGCACAGTTTACTAACTGACCCCATCATGAAAAATATATTCAAACTCAGGATCAGGCATTTTGAACGCGCCACAGTCTGAGGTTGGGAAGTTGTTAAACACACGGCACGCCGCCTCTTCTCTCCAAAGAAGTAATCAAGTGAAATCATGTGAAAAGCAATCGTAAAAAACAATATCCAAACATAACTTGACCAGCTAAAAGATAATGCCAACAGCTCGCTGGCTGCTGGCGTCTTCCAAAGTGTGCTCATGTGAGTGACGTGCCGGGTTAAGCCTCCCCGCTGATCTCTGGACAGCCTTTTATTGAAAACCAATGGGGATAATGAATAGCAGATCTGCTTCTGAACTCACTGAAGCTCACTGAAACTGCTGCTGGACGACATTATCGCCAACGTTTTATGACCATAATACCTATTGCAGAATGCTCCTGTCTTACACAAGAGTATAGGCCAGTGAATCAGATTATTTCTGGCAGTAATATAGTCCATGAATGAACTTTTTGCTTCGGTTGTACCCACATAGTTGGCAGCTTAGCCGCTCTGTAATGTAGAAAACAATGCATGATTTAAGACTTGAAATGTGTGCATACAAATGGGAAACTGTTGCTGCTCTTACACAAATTAAAACTAGGTTTAAAAAAAAACTCATTTACAGGCTAAATTACTGACGAACGAGATTACTTTTAGCAGTGCGGCTACTATCTTTCCCACTCATTCCTCTTTTTCTTTCCCCAGTCACCTGCATGTTGGTTTTAACCGACTCCCCCACTTCCCTATTTGTATTCCACCCTCAACTTCACAGCGTTGCATTCTGATTTCCTTTCCCTTTCTTGCTGACTTCTTTCCAACCCCTCGCCCACCTTTTCCCTCTCCCGCCTCTTAAAGTCGAACATCACCTGCTTGTCTGCACTAAAATGTGCAAATGACTCACATTACCTCCGCGTATCTGATATTTATTCACTTACGGTGTTCATCCATTCATTAATGCCTTGCCACACTGTGTGTACCGAGTAATAACCAGCTTAACCGCATCTGAAAAATATACACAGAGGCACAAAGGTGAAAGTGTCGGCAGTCTTCTGTTTATTTCTTGAGATATTAAACACTTCTCGGGGAAAGGAGTTCACTTTCTTTACTCGTCTATATAAAAAAAAGGACATTTTCTTCTTCTTCCTTCTACATTTGTCCGCTTCTGTTCAGACACTAATACTGCCTCTTTCTGCAGAGGACAGTAGGCCAGACGAGAGCTGCAGAATACAGAAGAGAGGAGGTGAGATTCGAGGTCAGAAAACAGACACTGCCTACCAAGACCGTTAATCGCATTCTTCATGGCGCAGTCCAGCAGGGAGCATGGAACTAACAGCCATTTTGCTTTTTATTTATTTATTTTTTTATTTTTTTTAAAGCCTGGAAGCAAAATGAGGAATTTAATCTTTGACCCTCACTGCTAAAACATATTCATCTCTCGCGGCATCCAACTAGCACTGTCCCCATAGCATTAACCAGCAGCTGCTGCTTGATCAAGTATACAAACACAGTATCAGTTTTCTGTTATCTACTAGGGGCATTTAAAAAAAAAAAAAGATTATTCAAATACATGCCATGTTTTGAGCTGTTGAGGTCAATTTAAGGACATGGAAAAATGGCAAAATAGATGTGACACAACCACAAAAAAAGAGAGTAAAGAGAGAAGAAGATGAAAAGTAAATGTGAAAGGCTAATTTCATCACTCTGACATTTCAGATAGGACACAACACTTCAGACAGATGGACGGACATGCAGATTTACAGACAGATAGTTTAGATGCAGGCAGTTTGTGCCCCCTCATCCGCCTGCACTGGTGCTCTGCAGGTAACACGCAACATCTTTTCGATGGAAACTCTCTCAACAGCATGAACGCAGCACTTTACCCCTCTCTACAGCTGCAGCTCGTGCGCAGCTCTCTGCGATTTTTATGCGATCAGCATGCATGACAGCAGTTGTTGTTGTTGTTTTTTCTTTGCTTGTATTAGGCTTTCTAGCAGAGGTGCAATGATTCACCCCCCGTAAACAGTGATGTCAGTGTCAAATAATGACATCATGCCTGATGTGAACATGATGGAGGGTTTCTATGCTACTGAATGTGCAAAGGGGAGTTCGTCCACTAAATCCTGCACAATGGTGCTATAAATTGCATCATTAAAAAAACTTATATTAAACCTTAAAGACTGTCTTCTCTCTCAACACTAATCTACTATTTGATTAAATGTTGGCAATATGTATAAATTATTTGGCAGTTATTTTTGCCTTTTTTAAGTCAAGAATTGAATAATTAAAAGAAAAGCTGAGATATCTCGCTTCCGCTTCACCCCTTGCTTTAATGTTGTCTGTTTGAATTTCACAACGACGACAATACCGTGGTTATTTCCTCAAACTTGGAGACATTGTACGACTGGTTTTCAGAGGCTGTGTACTCCATATGACTGATACATTGACCATGACATATAGGTCAGTCAAGTGCATCTTTGAAGAAGAAAGCTATAGAAGCACTATACCGTCGACATGTACGGTCCCATGTTCCCGAGTGAGCTGAGAGGCTTTTGTTTGAGTTGTTGAGAGTAACGTTGTCTTTGAATGGATTCGAGGTCATTCTCTATGAGCACGTTGGATGAGATGTGTGCATTTAGCTTTCATGGTCACTTGCTGAACTTTGGGTTTGAATAGTTAAAGGCGGAACAAGGACATGTGGTGAATGAATTCTTAAATCTATAGTGTACATTGTATATAACAGTCGGCTGTACACACACACACACAGTAATTTGAACCTTGTTTGTACATTTTGGAACACAATTGTTGCACAGGCAGAACGGCAGGAGAAGCATCCACGCATGGTCGACCGGCATTTATTTTATTTTCACCCACAGGATGAATGTGGATATTTTCAACCTCATCCTAGATTACAGTGGTACACATCCCCATGTCACACTATCAGGATATATTGCTGCTTCCTATTCTTTTCATGATCTACTTGTTCAAACTGCAACTGAATCTTTTGTATTTGTGTATTGTATGTAGTTAATAATTGTTGACTCTACTCTCACCACACCATATTGGAGACAAATTAGCAACAGGATATGGATGTTGGAAAGGACTAGAATTGTATTTGGTAGGCAGCTTAATGGACTAGTGGTTTGGACATCTGATTCTGGATATGCCAAACTGGGAGGAGAGCCTGAGGCAAACCCAGAACAAACTGGAGGGACCACATATCCCACCTGGCAATGAGAAGGCCTCAGGGTGCCCCGGGAAGAGCTGGAGGAGAAAAACATCAGGACTATGGCTAAACCTGCCCTCTCTGTTACCCAGGAATGTGGGGTGTGGATGGATGGAGAAAAGTTACAGTTGTTGGGAGATGTTTTGTAACCTAAATGAAAATATTGTACTTATTCTTAATGTTATACTTATTTGACTCATCCCTTCACTGTACCTGAAGTGGCTCCTGCAGTGGCTCTACTGTCTTCTTGAGTTATTCTCAGTCTGACACTGCGGCTAATTTGTCACCTAAAACTCAAACTGACAGGATAAAACAGCTTTCATAATCCATTTTTTAAAAGGATAGATAGAGTTGCCCTCTGCTTGACTCTGCGGCTCATTGTGATGTTCTGACCCTCATGTTGCCTGACTGTTCCATGTGTCTCTGTGTAATTAGGGTCCATGTTTTATAGATGCCATGCCTCTTTGTAATTAGAGTCTCTGCATTATGGATGCGGTGTGTTTGTAGAAGAATGTGCGAGGAAGGAAGAAAAAAAAAAAAAAGTGACGCGAGCTGTGCACTTTTGTTTTTTGGGACAAAATGGAGGATGCGCCTGTGCAGCAGTGGGGGCCTCTGCTTGCTCTAGTTAGGCCTGCAGCTATGCATTACTGAGTGTGGTCCGCCGCAGGGGGTATAGCACGCCCACTCAAACCTTGTCTGAGTGATGGGGAGCGAGGCCTTGGCAGCCAGGGGTGCGTCTCGTCTGGTGTACTGCTGCTACTGCTAAATAAATTAGTACGAAATCAGTGGAAGCAGAGAGCAAACGGAGGAGAAATGACGCACGGGGAAAAATATAGTTGGCAGGAGACAGAATTGCTATCCAATGGCTAGCGGTGAAAGGAACACACTTTCCTAAAGCTACTGGATTTGTCTGCTTATCTGTCTCTCCATCACACCATAATCTTATTCTCTCTCTCTCAATAATTATTGCAGGCGTTCTCCCGAGTGCTGCTCAGCAGCCACGGGTGGAAAAGTGCAGATGCACTGGAGGATGAGGTGGGTTCCTGCTTTAAAAAGGAGTTGGCATGCGGAGCATGTTTTCCTTGGGTAAGTAAAGTTATAAAAATGTCGTGTATAAAAATCATATTTAAAACAGTGCACTGTGGATTAGTCTTCCAAACAAACATGGTTTTGTTTACATTCAGTGTTTCTCACCCGGGCGTATTGTGTGCATAATTTAAGGCCCCATAAACACATCGAATGCATTTCCTACCTCATGAAATATTTGCAAAGCTGACTTCTTGAATGTTTTCAAACTCTGCATTGTTAATTTGACACCTCATTGCATGCAGTGTCGCAGAGTTTTTGGATACTGCAGCTGAGTGCCAAAGTGGGAAACATAGTGAATTTAGATGTAGCATTCAAATTCGAAAAATTGTTCTAAATGTTATTTCATGACATGCCTTTTTCTTAAAACATGTATCTAATTATATCCAAGCATGGAGTCATGGAGCTCACTGGGTAAATGTTTAAACTTTTATCTACTGCTATGACCTAACATGTCTGCAGGGATCGTGTGTTGCACACTGATAGGGCACCACATACAAACAAAATGGAGATCCACTCGTCAAAATCATGGCTCCACATTCTTTTTCATGTGATTTTTGAATTAGGGATGTCTTTTGGAATAATGGTATTCATCACTCCAGTAAAGCTCCCGAGAATTGGAGAATCTCTAACTATGTTTCTGATACTGACATACAAACAAAATAAAGTTTTGTTCAAGTCTCCTCTGTTCCAGGTTTCTTTGTTTCCACACCTCGTGCCCTCCACCTGTCCTTCATCACCCCCTCTTCTTTCCAATTAATTCCCACTTGCGCTTTACCTGCTTCCTCCATTTGTTCTGTGTCTCTACCTCGGTCTTATTTCCTCCTATCGCTCCTCCAATCAATCTGCTTTCAATCACCTCAGCAGGTGAAGATATTCCAGCCACCTATCCGGGGTTTAAAATTGACATGAGTGAAGCAAGCTGCACGCTGATGATAGCAATCTATTTCTCTACTCCTGTAGTGCCACTTGTTCTACCTGGAGTACTCACACATTCGGGGTGTTTACACAGACACAGATGCATACTGTATGATCTCTCTCATGCACACACACACACACACACACACACACACCCTCGTCTTCGTATGTCATCAATCCAAATCAGTCTGACCCAAATAGAAATGAGCATGGATTAAATTGACCTGCTCAGCAAATCAAAGAGAAACAGAGAAAAGGTTGGTCTTCCTTTGGAAACAGAAATGACTGGGACCATTAGAAAAGATGAGACATTGACCAAATGGTTCTTGTTACGTGCGCCTGCTTTGTGACATTATGGGCAATATGGAGTGGCTCTTTTGGCTCTCGCTAACGCTGATCAATATCGCTCTGTCCTAAATGCAACAATTACACCTGAGCTTTTTAAAAAGCTTAGCTGGCTATTCTACAGTGAGGAGGGAAAACAAAATCAATATGTGACAAGTGGGGGCCAAGATTTCTAGTTTGCTATTAAGCCCGGTTTCATTTATTAATGCTTCTCTTTAGTCTCTGCTGTGCATATAGGCCTGGCTGTTAAACCTCCGCCTGGTCAATGCAGTCTCGTTATCCAGACTGCTTCTTCTATTAGCTGTGCCACAGGCATCATTTCAAACAGCTGACTATCCGGGTGTTATGTCTGTGCTAGAATACAACAGCACAGCTGGATCAGGCTACATGTCTCTGGAGGTTTGCAATAGCGCCGCGCTCCTGGGCGAGCCAAACTGCAGAATATGGCTCGTTTTAAAGAACTAGTCAGGCATAAATCAGGTAGCCCTTTACACGTCTTTGTGACTTGTGGAAATTGGGCGTGAATGTTATTTACCATTGCAGTGTTATGTAACGCTTGAATGGATGTTAAACAAAAAAAAAAAAAAACAGCTGCAGAAATGCTGGGGGAGACTAAAAACATGAGAAAGGCCCGCTCATCTGATCTTATCTGCAAAGTACCAATTATCTGTTGAGTGTTTTCCTCTAGAGCACTATATATAATATAATATATATAATAGATATATATATATATATATATATAGATATCTATATATATATATATATATATATATATATATATATATATATATTGCAGAATTAATATTTTTTTCTGCTTTGTACTGAACTGCGTCAGAAAAATGATAAACAAAATCACATTTATTCCTCTCAATTCATCTTAATCTAGTTAGGGGTTCAGCTCCATCGCTTAAACGTGGATAGTGTTACTAGAAATCTGAAAATCTATTATTAGTGTTGGATGTAAAGACTGAATTAATGTTCTTTTGGTTTGTTTACAACCATGCAGTCGGCAATGTCAAGAACAGAAAACTCCATCTAGTAAAAACTTTGTGGGTAATTAGAGCTGGAACTCCAAACGAAGAGCCACTTTCCTGTGGATGACATGCAGGTACAACCCGTTCGGCGGCAACCGATTTAAGGCTTGATAAGAACAGTATAACACATTCCCCGTTCCTCTACCTTTTCATCTCTCTCGTGTCATCAGGCGCAGTGAGACAGATGCCGCGTCAGCACAACTGAACGCCGACATAAACCTTTAGAACATACTAAGTGAGAGTGGATGAGAGTTAAAAAGGTGAGAGAAAGCGAGAAAGACACGGTGAGACAGTGCAGGACATGCTGAGCTGTGAGTCTATGACTCTCCATGCTGCTGTCCAAATAAAAGCCTAATGGAACATCGCCACACTTTGGGCTAGAGGGGCGCTGAGCAGATCTGACAGCATGGGAGTGCAGCACCTTGTCGGCAAACTCATACTTGCTGCGCTGCTTGCTGTCTCACTCTGTGACACACACACACACACACCTTATACTGTACGCACACACACACACACACACACACATGTGGAGACACAGCTGAAGCCAGTGAGTTCAGTAATTCTAATAAAGTAATTTACAGTGTTGACCAAAAGGTTAGAGTCTGGTTCAGAACATGCATCAGAATCTGAATCGATTTTTCCTCTGAATCAACAATGAAATGTAATTTTTCTTGCTGACATATTGGACACGCACAACCTTTAATCCACATAACGGCCAGGAAAGGTTAGGACAGGGTTAATGGACTCGAGATGTAGCCAGAGGCCAGAAATAGCTGCGATGCAAAGTGATCATGTTAATTCTGAAAATGGGTTCTCGTACCAGCAACGAAAAGTAATGACTACGTCATGCGACGCCTTTTCTGATGTTGCTCCAGATGGTTAAAAAAAGCCTCATATGTTTGGGGGTAATTACATGCAGCTTTCCTTTATTCTTCATTGGATCTTATATAGATTGAGATGTGTGTAAATGCACAACAAGGACACCCACACAGCTAATTAGTCATTATATCATCCTCATCGTTAAGAATGTTAGTGCACGGATAACCTTTGCGAGCAAAGGGGGCTGGTGTATGTGGGTACTGTACATGTTTGTGTGTGTTTAATTGTGTCCGCCGGGAGTTCCAGTTTGACTCTACAGCCGAATTCCCCAACAGTCAAGCTCCCACAAGCACCAGCGTCTTACACTAATGGCCCACAGGCCTTGAATTGCCACCTCTAAAACACACACAAGCACTGACTGCGCTTCCCCTGACATATACAGACAGATACACACCCTCGCCTATTCACATTCCTTCAGAGTCCGAGCTTATATTTCTGTGTTCATCCGGCCCACCCTACCACATTTTGTAAGCCCTTTCTTAGTGCAACCATCTCAACAGATACTCTGTCTTTGCACATTCACACCTACGGTGCACTTGAGCTCCATTGCAAGCTGCTTAGCTTGAAGAAAAAAAAGAGAAAAAGTCACATTTATTCAAGGCAATGAAAGCAACATCGCACATCAAAATGAAAAACAGCAGAGCTTCTATTCAGCACCGTGGAGACGGGCGAGTTTGTAGAGGGACTGAACATTTCAGCACCAAGGACAGAGGCACTGCAATGAGTCATTAAAATGCATTTTCTTTTCACGCTGGACTTTGGGAGAATGACAAAGGCAACGGTGAATTGAAATCAGGAGGTGAATCTCTTTCGGTTTTTAAATAAATATAATGTGTAATGTGGCTATGGAGGAGAGTTTAAAAAGAGAGAACCAGTATTCAAAAGTGTTTGAAAAAAAAGAGGTCACTTCTTAGAATAAATAGCTTCAGATTGAATAGAAACTATTATGAAAATGTCCGCTTGAACCCGTACTTTAATATGAATATTTCATGCAGAGCGTATCTCTCCTGAAGGGTCAGGGTGAGTTCACCTAATTTGAAAAAAAAAAAAAGCATGTTCTCGCTCACTTCGAGCAGTATTTTGCCTTGTACGTAGGTGGTTTTGGTTTCATGTGCTGCAGGTTTCAAGACAAAATAATAATAATAAAAAAGGCACATTGTAACATGTAGGTGCAAAGTAATTGTTACATTCTCCAAATGGAAGATAAATGTGTAGCCAATACACAACCATATAAAAGGTGCATCATGCATTACATCCTAACTCCTAACCATGGACTCCAAATTCAAAGAAAAAAGAAAAGTCCAGGAGGAAAATGGAGAATCGAATAGTGTGTGGGCAGATGTGTTTGCCTCAAATATGTTTTATGGTTCTTCTGAGAGTAACGGCTGCTGACCCCTGGGCCACATGCTTTTCAGACGGGGGTGAGCATGTTGCATTTCGGGTGAAATAAACCTTTAGAAGTGCACATGTGGTCACACAGAACACACCTCCGTGACAATCAATCGGTTACAGAGCCACATGGTTAAAAATAGAGGTGGCTCAGTGCCAGCACGTCAAAACACATCCTTCACTCCGGTTGCAAAGGTAGTTCTAACCTCTGGATTCTGAAGCACGTCTTTGCTCTCGATTCCCCTCCCGCTATTCCTTACTCCCCCCTCTTTTCTTCTCCTTTATCTCCCCCTTATCCTCTCACGCTCTGTATTTTTTCTCCCCCTCCCATTCACTCTGGGTGGGATGGAATTTCAAACAAGAGCCATGAGCTCCATCAATGACTGTTTGCTGCGTTTTCTGAGACAAAAGGCGGCTTTATGTTAAGAGCTTACTGTGGAATTTCACAGTGCCTTACTGTACGTCCCGTGGCTCTGATCGCCTCTCTCTGGCTGTAATTACTGCCTGCTCTTTGACCACAGTGACGACCGTACCCTATGCTGCTCCCCACGGACTCTGTCAATCTCTTTATTTACAGTCAGGCGTTAAGGATGCAGCCATAAATCATCAGTTGTCTCAGTACTGGCTTGTCGGCGACTAAATATAACACACAAAACAGGCGAGCACAAAGGCTTTTTATGGTATTTGGAAGGTTTCTGATTACTTAATCATACATAAATAAACGATAAAAGTACTTATGTTGCATATCACGTTCTAAATAAATCCCCTGCCTTGTAACTTTAGCATGACTTTTGAGAAATACTACACTGTACTGTACATGGTGTTATGTTACCAATTGCTTCGTGGGGGATTTAAGAATAAACTATTTTTATTTTTCACACTTGTCATGTGGTTCCCAGTAGGATACAGAGGAGACAGATGTTTATTCTCATTAAAAATGTCTAAGCCTCTTGGGTAGAACAAATTTAGCCATGATTCTATCATTTGGAACATTTGTTTAGTAATATAGTCTCATTACTGAAAGTTTAGTTGTCTTTGCTCCCTGGCAATTGACATTTGTCTGCAAAGTTTGTTAAAAATCCAAAACGTCCTTGCTCTCACTGTGTGCGTGGGTGGCGTCGTGATGCTTATACAAATATTTTTCTTTTATAATCGCTGGATTAAAAAAAAAGAAAAAAGAAAAAGCGAGGCAAACTGAAAGCAGCCATCACTCTGAATCAAACTGGGATGTGTTGGAGCTGGGCATGAATATGAAAAAGTGTGTTTATTGCTAAATGAAGCTACATAAGGCATTGTTAGCTGAGATTAGAGACCACTTACGCTGAGTGGGAGAATGCTAATACTCTGATTGCACTGCAATGGAAAGCGGCTGGGGAAAAATGCTAATGGTCTGGTTAGCCTGCCCATTTAGATTAGCTGATAACAATGCTAAATCCAATGATAGTGAGGACTGGCGAATGTGACCGTGGAAAATTACACCGCTAATATCATGTCTGTTTAATGTGACTGTCAGAAATGCTTCTAACCTAATAGTATTTTCTCTGATATCCTGACAGGGACAATCACAAAATGCTTGTGCATCAGTATTCATTCACAGGGTGTGGAAACCTGGATGTCACTGTTATTTTCAGACACTTTGTTTTAAGAACAAAGTGTTCGGGCAGGGATTAGTTTTACATTTAACCTGTGCTTTATGGATATCACATAACTGAATTTCAACTACGTAATGGGGGAAGTTATATTGTTTATTGTTTGTACTACCTGCTGTAAGTGATGAATTAGGTTCGTTATAGACTAATTGAGCAATTAGTGTACAGTCTATCACTGTAATTAATGACACAATCTGAATGTGCCAAGACATAACAATAGCCGAAAGTATTTCTTTTTATTAGATTGCATCCACTTCTTTTAGATTTAATGTTTAAATAAATATTTCAATGCCAATGTATCATTTGCCCAGTTTCACAGACATTCAGAAGGGATAACAATTTTCCATAACTGATACTCAGCTCATGAGTTCTCTTAGAATGAGCCCTGTATATACTGTATGCAGAAAAAGTTTTAGATAAGAGCCTTTTCATTGTTTCGTACAGACCATAGTTACTCCTAAATGTTGGGAGGAGTGAGGAGAAGTATACTTGGTTGGTTGCCGACTGCATTCTCCTACATGCTTGACCATTAATGACTGTAATAAATGATTAATTATGGGGAAAAAAAGTGAAATTTCATATCAAAACTTTCAAATATACATACTGTAGGTGGCCTGTGAAGAATAAAAGCATCTAATACCAAATTACAGCATGTCAAGTGTATATGACTGAATACTAATTGAGCCTCTTTCCATTACATCCTGCCAGCAGTCTATAGATGTGGGCTGAACGGTGAGTCCCGCAGCTGTGATTCAAAACTCACATCCAGTCCCTCGTTTGGTTTCGTATGAATTCCATCCAGCCCCATTTTCAGGTTCACTGGGCAATCACAGAATGTTTTCTTAACGGTTCGACAGTCCTGCTTCTACCAGTTTTCTGGTACACTAAGCATGTTTTTTTCCCCCGTCTTTCCTCCACGTGTTTCAGCTTCATTTGCTGCAGTTTTCCAAAAGCTGAATGGAGGATATACTAAGAAAGTATGTAAAGTAGTCCTTGTGGGCCAAGAAGGTTATACGATACTATACGATATGATACTAATAGCACGGCACATCACGTCATAGCTCCTTCATGTGGCATCATTTATTTTTATTGCACGGCTGGGCTGTTGTTAATGTGGTGTTGCATCAAAGTTCTGCAGTCTTTAGTACGAGAGAGTTCATACATTATTTTTTTCTAAATTAGCAGGTTCAGTAGCACTGTAACAACCTGCCTACAAATGGCTTCATACGGTCAAACTCACTGGCAGCTAGAAGCAGTAGCAGTAATAGCAGCAGTAGTTCTAAGAGTATTTCTACTGCTACAACAATGTAGAGTAATAGACAATTTGTGAGTACGAGACTTTGATTTTCAGCGAGGCTTTTGCACCCAGAGATCTAATTACTGCCAGAGAGGGAGACGTGAAAGACGGGAGAGCAGAGAAGAAACAAGGCTATCTGCTACTACTACCCATTAAACCATGCCCTGGCGTGATGCGAAGCACTCGCTCACAGTCATGCATCCATCTTATTTGATGATGAAATGGATGAGTCACCCACCTGATGGGGGTCTGGAAGCCAACTACAGGCTGATGTTCCGCTGTGAGGATTGAAGAGAGGACGGATCAACTGAGCGGTTGGCTACAGCCAGCGCAAGGGTTGTTAAACTGGAAAGCTATGAGAGTTCGTTCAGTGCAACTAAGTTCACACTTTAAAAGGGATTAGCGTGGCTAACCAGATTTAAGTTTCATTCAGTCATAAGTGTTTTTATGCTTTCCAATTCAATTATTTTCCCCCAGTGTTACAGATTTCCATGTTAGCTGAAGCTATATTTGCACTTTGCAGTAGACTGTAGAGTTGCAGCATCTGAACGATCTGAATAGTTGTGGGGTTTGTGGCGCTTAGTTCATTAGATCAGTGATTTTCAAACTGGGATAATATTTAGCACACATTTTTTGAGTATATGATTTAAAAGAAAGTCAAGTGTTGTAGGATTTAACAGTGTTGTTGCTGATTGCACCCCCCTTCACCCCACAGGAGAACCTACGGTGAGTGCTGCGAAATGCATGAAAAACACAATCTAGAGCCGGTCTTACTGTAAAAAACATCGTGGTTCCAGATGGTGAATCGGTTGAAAGGTCATTGTAAGGTAACAAAAACTCAAACGTTCTTATTTTCAGGCAATTATGTATGACATTGCACATCATTTTCAGTTTTTTTGCCCAATTATCTAAATAGAGCTCATTATATCTTATACAATGGACCTTTAAATGTCATTTTTATTTTCCTGAGCACTGTACAAAATATGGATTCTCTTCACAGTCCTCTTAAGTCATAATAAGTTATGGAATTTTGAGGATAATAGAAGTTTTCACTGGCTTTCCAAAGAGAGTTAAACTATTTCCCAATTTAATATTAAAAGAAACACTGTCGGTTCATTCAGAGAGGAGCTGAATGTGGTGGAAAGCCAGTTGAAGGAAGGCATAACTCAAACAGCACACACACACACAGTGAGGTGAAGTTACATGAAGGCAAGTGTGTGTATTTTCTGTGTGTGTGTCTTTCTGTAAAGCATTGTCCTCAAGACACGTTGCATTAGCACAGGGCCTAAATGCCACATTAATGCTGATGCTTTAATGAGTGTAATGGCGCTGTGTGGTTTAAATGAGAGAGTATCAGATTTGGACATGCTCCAACAGCCTGCTGAGGATCTCAGAGTAGCTCAGACTGTTTCTTTAGAACATAAACTTGCCCTTTTCACTCCGGCTTTTGCTGGAAGTATTTATGGCTGATTTAATCTTTTTGTTTTTAATGTTGTCATGTATTAGTCTGCCGTTGTTTTACTGTTTGTTTTCTGTCTTAATAGGTTTTTTTCAGTGGTCTGTGATGCATTTTGAAGCTGCGCTAACCTTCTTTATGAACCTTGTTTGATTAATACAGAGGGATATGTGTAAATACTGACATCGGGTGTCGGTAAATGCCTCCCTGCATCAAAAGAGAACACTCCGGTATTCACATGCTCGCAGAACCAAACTATTATTGGCATAAAAATGCCATTAGACGTGAACCAGAAAATGCAGCCTTATCTCCAGAAAATTCATTCATTCTGGATGCGGTCACAGTTTTTCCATCAGTTCCGCTTGAGTGCACAGCTAAATTTACCTCAGCCGGTCATAGCTCCGGTCTGCACATCAACACTTGTTTGGAAACAAACTGTCCACTTCCTAATGGTCGCATAAATTCTGCTGTGCGTTTATGGCGCGCCGCTTTAAATGTCATGGACCAGCTGTTTGATTGTCATCATCAAATCGTCTATACATCTCCCCATTTTTCTGTGCGAGGCGCACACTTTATTCTTTGCTCGGCCAAATATTGGTTAGGTCAGCTGCAGGATAATGGGGTGTGTTGGGATAGTGTTTCCAGTCGCGGAGGAGGACGTCGCGAACAAATGGGAAATGTGCTTCAGTCATGATCGATTGCTCTCCCTCGCCTTTTTGAACTGCAGAGAAATGAAGGGATTGAGTGTTGGGGCTGGAGGTCTTTTTATGCCACCACCCGCAGCTAGTGAAAGGATAAGAGCGTCTTGCATCTAAGTGGTAGGCTGTAATCAGCCAGCTTCTTCTGTAGCTGGGGCATATTATTGGCTCGTGGTCCATTTCTTTGAAGTGTAGTCCTAAGTTAAAGCGCTACTAAGCGGTCCACTTGAAGCAGAAAATATGGCTGTGTTATTTCCAGTAGGTTACGGTTTTGGAAGGGCACAGCAGACTTGAGTCATGCTGTGTCTTTACATTAGTGAGAGTTAAGAGTTCACAGTACAGGTACAATTTTCAGAGAAAGCAAAAATTGGAAAGCGTTTTTTTTTTTTTTTTTTTGTTTTTAAACACAGTAATAGGCGTACTTAGAAAACCTAGCAGGGGGCATGAACGGAAGCAGTAAAGTTAAACTTCCAAAGCTGTGGAAATGTCAACTCTGATTCACATTCAACCCGAAAGGGGCCATTTGTAGGATGGCTTTGAGCTCACATTTAAATACCACCTTCTGCACAAAACGTCGCCTAAATCCGAGCACAGGCCTTTGCGAAAAAACTGAACCAATGTGTGAGTGAAAGGTGATAATTAACCACTTTCTTACGTCGATCAAATTAATAAAAGCGACAAGAATAACCAGAAGCCACACGGCTTTTTATTTAAGACAGACTCAACATGTTTCCACAAGCTTAAATCCTGCCGCAGCACACACACACACACACAAACACACACTCTCAATATAATTAAAGCTTGGGAAGTGTGTTTTCAGCCATGCTGCATGGAATCACTTACAGCATATCTTCATCTTGTGTCCCTGAGTACTTTCAGAGCTCATTAAGACCATGATTAATCTTAGTTGTACATGTTGTAGCGGTGATGTTCTTGATTAATACACTGATGCGTTAGATTAATAATTGCTCAGTTGATGTATTTCTTTTTCTTTTTTTTTTTAAATAATTGCTTGCCTTTTTTTTCTATTTTGGTTTTCACGCAGCCAGCTGAGTAGACCTGCTAAAAGAGTTGCTGTCTATGTCTAGTGTTGGTTTATTATCTCAAATAATTTACAGTTTAAAACTGCCACCTCTTAAAACAGTTTGGAACAACATGCAGACCTGGTTTAAGGTTAACAGGAGCTTCCTCTAGAGGGGACTGTTGTGTTATATTTCAGTCTACAACATTTGGGCAAAAACTGCCTCTCAGTTAAGGCGGCCTGCAGTAATGTAGTGATGTCTAAAAGTGGTACACACAATTTTTTTTTAAAGCAGCAAAGAATAAATACCCTGTGTTATAAACAGTGACATGTAAGACTACTCCTGTGTATTTACAGTGCCTTGAAAAAAAGTATTCATCCCCTTTGGCATTTTTCGTGTTTGGTTGCCTCACAACCTGGAATTAACATGGATTGTTTGAGGATTTGCATCCTCACAACCTGGAATTAACATGGATTGTTTGAGGATTTGCATCATTTAATTTACAGAACGTGCCCACAACTTTGAAGATTTTATTTTAATTTTTTTCAAATTGTGACTTAAACAACATATAGGCCAAAATAACAGAAAAAGTCAATGTGCATAACTACAGATGCTCCAGTCTTTGCTGTGCAGCTCCTCCAGGGTTACCTTAGGTCTCCGTGCTGCCTCTCTGATTAATGCCCTCCTTGCCCGGTTTGTGAGTTTTGGTGCGCGGCCGTCTCTTGGCAGGTTTACTGTTGTGCCATGTCCTTTCCATTTGGTTATGATAGATTTGATGGTGCTCCTGGGGATCATCAAACCAACCCTGACTTGTACTTCTCAACAACATTGTCCCTTACATAGGCTTCATAACAAAAAGGGGGTAAATGCATATGCACATGCCAATTTTCAGTTTTTTTATTTCTAAAAAAAATAGTTGTATGTATATATTTTTCTCATTTCACTTCACCAACTTTGACTATTGTGTTCTGATCCATCACATACAATTCAGATAAAAAAACCCCCATTGAACTAAAGGCTGTAATGTAGCAAAATAGGTAAAAAGCCAAGGGGGATGAATACTTTTGCAAGGCACTGTAGCTCTCTCAAAACTGGGTCACTAGCATTTGCACAGTGTTACCCAATTTCTCCTGCTTGGCTCTAAGGAGTAAGGATCATTACAAAATCAGCTACAGAAAAGGTGCAGTAATAGATACTGCCCCACTGAGCAGAAAACCACATCATTTTGAGTGAGGCATTCTTTATTTCTTACTCCATCTACTGATGAAAATTGGACAAAAGTATGTCTTGACTTCACCAGCCGAGAGAACAAAATCCTGAACGATGCACATTAGAGGGGATTTAGAAGTGGGTGTTCCCAATGCCGACTGAAAATGTCAGTATATCAGGAATATCAGAGTGTGCAGACTTTTTAAACACTTTATTTCAGGTTGCAAACGTGGTCCAAGGACAGCCAGGCTGTAATAATTGAGCTGTGAAATGCTGAATGCTGTTTGATTGGTTCTTTCTTGTACTGATGCATTGTGTGTTTCAGTTGTTTGTTTCAGAGTGGTTGGTTTTTTGTTCTGGTTTTGTTTCGTAGTTTTCATAGTGTGTTTTGTTTTGAGTAAGGTTTAGATTTGCTACCTGCACATCACTACTGTCCTCCGCCCATGGAAATGTAATTACTACTAGCTATATGTGGTACAATTTATGCATTGTGCATTGTCCCTGCTAAATAAACAATGAGTAAATTGTTCCTCACTGTGTTCTCTCCCAATAAAGAGTTGCACTAAAACTACAAAATTAATGGCAAGATAAGGCTGGCAATATTTTATACTGAATCCCAAACAATGCATTGATATTCCCAACAAATACGGACTAAAACATTTATTTACATTCATTACGATGAACATGAGCGCCATCCTGGTGCTGGAAACACCAGAACTGACTTCACTATGTCTTCAGTAATAAATCCCATAAAAACCCATAAACTGTAGACCAAGAAAAAAACATTCTTACACAGAAGTATATAACTATACACCTAAATTAAAGTTTATTTTTTTAGCGAATTAGGATCAGCTTAATTGTCTGTTAAAACTTTTTAAAAAAACTAAATAAAACTCACCAAAACAGTCTTGGTTAGTCTTTCCACTGTTCCAACAATCACCAATTCTGGTTTGGTTGATGTACCTCCTTAATTCACTGAGTGAGATATGAAAATATTTCTTTTGTCTTTTTGTCAAAAGAAGTCCGGTCTGGTGGTTTTGAGGAGAGCGTAGATAACAGCTTCAGTTCCCTGTCGGAGTGGGCTGTCTGACAGCAAAGCAAAGCGGTCAAAATATTTCTGCTCCTCTGTCCACAGCAGTCAACATGTGCTCTGTCACGCCTACACAGTCTTGAGAAGTGGTCTGAACAGCAAAATGAATTGCTTTTAAGATAGGTACTCAGGATCAATGAAAGATCTGGTAAAGACTGGAGTGAAAAGCTGGTGTAGATATACTGCAACCTGCCTGCTAATTAGGATGATTAGGTGGCCACGCCTAGATAGACACCCACACAGACAGGTAATCACCAGAAACACAAGGGATGGCAAACAAGAAACAATAGGGAAAAAGGAAATGTACAACTGGGCCATGACATGTTTAGTTTCACTCACAGCTTCAGTAGGAACTAAGGGGTTTGGTGTTAAGCCAGTGAAATCGGGAAGTAACACGTAGTTGGTTTTTTCATGGGAGTTGTTCACAATAAGAAAGACATAAATAAAGCCAGCTTTAGCCTTATCTTTTGCCTTTTTTTTAAACACCCAAGTATTGTTCATGATCCATTATGTAGACAGGCAACTATACTTAATATAATTGAGGAGATTGTGGTCAGCACACACAGCTTAATGGTCATCATTGTGAAGGCATAACCATAAAACCAGCAATGCTTATTATAGAAGTAGTTCAGTCATGTTTTACTTGGCAATGGTTTGATCTCTGACTCATGAAATCGATTTGTTCCTACAGCACCTGTGGCGCAAATATTAATGTTGAATCGCAACTGCTTCACATTTCCGTTGTATGATGTATTGCATTGCAGGGGCTGCGTTTTTCTTACATGAAGGGGATTTTGCAGGTGAATGTATTGTATGTTGATACCGCATGTCAGCTGCACACACTAACACAGCTCACAATAAAAGGTGATACAAGAGTATCTCAAATCCCTAGCCAACCTAATAGAGGAGCATCAATAACACCGTGGCAGGAGGGAACCCTTTTATGAACGGATCGATCTCTGAGCCTTTTACCAACACAAAGAGGAAGAAGAAGAGCTCAAAACACTTGAGGAAACAAATGGAAATCTACGTATTTCTTGAACAAAGAACAAGAAGGACTGGGAAAGTGAGCAAAATACTTAATGAAAGACAACAAAACAGATTTATTTTAAAAACTCACCAAGGTATGAACTCAGGGGATTCAAACTTCCTGTGTTTGAAGGGACGCTCAATGTTACTTCAAGGTTAACAATACTCGGCCCCGCAGCAGCCTTAGGGTGCATGATGATTGTACCAGCTTGACTGAAAGAATAACAAGTGAACACAATGTATTGCAGAGCACATAGGATGTTAGAGTGACGATAAGTCTTCTGTTGACTGACAGCTGAGAAGTCAAAGCAAGCTTGACACTACTTGCATTACAAAGCTCAATGTAAGCTCATCACAACAAACAGTTGAGAAATTGTTTGTTTGATGAAGTGTTGCCTTTGTGCATCCATCGAACCATCCTGCCACATCATTACTCATGTCATGTGCACATCTATATTCGGTATTTTAAAATCAAACGGTCCACTCCCCACATATTGTTGCAGCAAAGCCCCTTCGCTGATGGAGCCGTCAACTCTCTGGAAGTTCTTATTGGCCTCTTTCCCAGTAAAACTGCCCCTGGCAACGTCTCCAAACAATGGGAATTCTGTGTGCCAACACTCATATTAGTTCTAGGCATTAATATTGGATGAAACAACTTTGTTACATACTGTGTTCTGTACCTAAACATAGATTTAATATCAGACCTATATGTTGTTTGTCTCTTCATTTCCATTTTTAAAAGGAAACAAGGTTGTACTACCACTTACATGGAACAAATAAAGTCTGCCAGCTGACAATACTTGATGTGTCCATTGCATAAGAGGAATTAAAAGCTTTTGTGGTCTTTTTATGTTTTTAACGAGGTAAACTGTGCAGAGAAGAGGGCTATAGAGAGCCCATGAAGGCAGATTAGGTGAGCTAAATTCTCCTGGATGACCCTGAACTCCATCCTCCAGGCTACTGCAGGGGGAGACAATGGATGAGGTGGTGGATAGAGGGTCATCGGGACGTAATGATGTGATGGAGCGGATAGCGTGCATTTAAGGTCAGACTGTTGCTGTGTCCTACTTCCTAAATTCCAAGCAGGCTTTCAAAGTGTAATGGAAAAGTGACAAAATGAACTACATTCAAAGATGCCAGTATGCAGAGGAGCCTGGGCTTGGTTTTTGTTGTGCTGCTGATGGATATCATCCCACAAAGCATCAGACGAAGGAAAAAAAAGAGCTCTCAATTCATTTATTTCTTGTGCAACCACAATAATGTATACTGTGAAAAGTATGCAGTAGTATGGAAATGGGATGTAGTCTAATGTCAAAGGGTGAAAACCTTTTTAATTGTAGCTAATAGTTTAAGTAAGTGTTTGATTCCTGCCTGGACCTTTAACCCCAACAAAAACTGACCATTCAACCCTGACTGACTAATCCCAGGCTGAAGTGCAGAACTTTTTCAATAAATCCACTTTGATCATTGCTCGGATAATTAAATAGATTAAGTGAGTTTTGCAGTCATTCTGAAAAGCTCATTAGTTCTTAAAGTGTCACTTTAACCTCAGTGTGTTTAAGTGTTTTCCTTGATTTAAAGCCACATCTGTTGTGTCTGACAGCACATGTCAGGCTGGATTCAGATTTGCCACAATCTGGTGACACCATGACTCTCCCCACCCCAACCCCAACCATGATGTCAAGCATTACATTAAGAGAGGGGTATAATAAACATGATCCATCCCTAAAGGGGGCTCAGATTTGGACAATATGGGAGATTGGGCCTGGGAGGTGGGCGTTCATGGGGTGGGAGCAGGGGGTGAGCACTTTTTAAATGTAAGCAAACAACTAAACTCAGTCTACAGTTCCAAAAGATTTATTCCTTTTATATCCTCTATCATGGCTGTTCTGGGAAAAGATGTGCGTGCGTGTGTGTGTGTGTCTGTTTTTCTATTTCATCAGCCACTCCCTTGATGCCAGCAGTGCCAAAGCGAAACATGTGTTTGCCTTTTGAATAGAGCTTTCAGGGTCTTCTCAGTACAGACTCTGCAGCATGCAAGCACACCCTGACACAGATAGATACATGCTGTAACATACACACACAACACATGTGCAGCATAAACTGTACAATGTGTACCTTATATATATATATATATATATATGTATATACACAGACACACACCTGCAAGAACATGTGCTAAACAAACATGCGAATACCAGCTCACGTGTAAACACACACACAGCGTTGCACACATCCCTTTTTACCATGTGAAAGAGCTGCTGAGCTACTGTATAATTCAGAGCCAGATGTGCTGAAGGCAGCGGTGGAAGGAAGGAAGTGAGGAGAGAATGACAGAGAGCGAGAGAAATGTGTGCGAAATAATGTCACTGTCAGAATCCCTAAAGTTTGTGATTTGACAGGTCAAGGCCAAAATGTACCGTCTACAGTGACAATAATGGCAGGAAGTTGTCCGGTAAATCTAGTCTAGTCAGTTTTCACGTAGCTCTCCGTGGTCTAGCGAGAAACAATATGGATTTACTTACTGCAGGCGTCATTTCAAGCGGGCTCTGACAAGAGCTTTTCTCACATTAACTTTCCTCACTGCAATATTCTCTGAGCTGTCATTGATGTGTGCTTTGGATTTTTAAAGTGGAAAGATATGACAGGTATTCTGTAAATGAGTTTCTGATTGGGTCTGAGGTGGGAAATAGGCCATGCACTCACCTTCTAACACTTTATTTCATATCGACAGAGTTCAGTAGAAGCGGTTTCACAGGCTCATCTAAAAAGGTCCCTGCAGTCTGTCACAGTAGATGCGTTATGACCTAAATCTTACAGTTGAAACCATAGGCAGTATCAAGAGCGGATGTCGTATCTGTTTCTGAGGAGCCGTTGTGAAGTGCAGAGTGTGGTGGCTCTGGCTGCCACCGTTTTGCTTCTACTGTCTCCCAGCTTATCTGAAAATGGACGAAGACGCGGATCATCGCTGGACCTGAGGACCCCGCCTTGGTCTGGCCAATCACTTTAAGACTTATAATCTGAACAGGTGAATTATCTAGATATTCACCCTCAGTACAGTTGTCATGAACGGAGAAATTAGCTGTTGAGATCAAAACTGCTTTTTGTACCAGGCTGTATACATGTTTATTTCTGCTGTGAAGTTGGACATTTGAACATAGCGATTGACTTGATCAGTAACCAGCCTCAAGTGGCTGTTTGAGAAACTGCAGTTTTTGGTACTTCCCTTCACAGCCATGGAGTTTGCTGCTTGGTTAAAACTGAGCTAAACAGATTCCAGCTTAAAACCGAAGCTTGTGTTTGTTTCTATAACCATAGCTTTAAACTGTCACTACACAGTCCGTGATTAATATACCAATTTTCTTTGTTAAATACCTATATTTCCATCTAAATGTATAAGATATTTTAACTGAATTTTGAGAAGGTCAGCAAAAGAAAATACAAATAAATGCCTGCTTTCATCCACCACTGTAATTAGGCGTTGCTTAATTGAGATAAGCAGTAGGTGGCATTAATTCTCCAGTCGTAACACTAGAAGAATCTGTAGCGTGTACCGTTTCATGCATGGTTAAAAAAAATAAATTATTCACAGTCTCTTTTAATTTTCATTTTGGGTGAAGCGATCCTCCACAGAGAGTAGGAGAAAGATGAAAAGAAGAGGAAGAGGTGGTACCACCGAGGGACTTTCATCAGAGTTGAAGAGTGAAGATTAATCTTGTTGTCAGGGATGGGTGGCAATGTGAGGCACACAGCGCCTCCATCTATCTCTGCTCTGACTGCCCCCACCCCAACGGAGGGAGAGGGAGTGAAACAGAAATAGGAGGCGTACTGTACAGGTAGTTTCATCCAGACGGGACAAAAGTGTCCAACAATGGAGGTGAACACTGAACAGAAGAGATGAAAGAGGGATAATGTGATTTCAGATGTGCAACTTCTTTAGCCATCTTTGAGAATCAAACTCCTTTCTTTGCCTTTATCCATTCACTTTTCATTTAATCCTTTCTCTGCCCTCCATTTAAACATACCCATGAACCCTTACCCTGTACATACACAATGTTTCTACCGGCTAACTGTTCTGTTCGCACCTCAAAGTGCTTTCGAAGGTACACATTTTGAGATACATACGCAGAAATGTGATATAACACAAAGCAGAAATACTGCTACCACAGTAGCAGCTTAAACCTTTTCAAATCTTGAAACTGTTGACTGAAGTCAGGTCATGAAATCTATACAGACACCTGCCAACCAGTCAGAAAAATGTAAAAAGTCTAAGGTTGTATTGTAACCATCACTGCTTTTTGTCGCAGCCAACACATTCAAAATTCAGACTTAAATAAATGCTGTGCAGAAGATGAAAAGCACGAGGTCATTTGCTGCATGCCAGACTGTGTGGTATGTGTGGGAGTCTTGTAGGTTTAATAATGTGGACTTAGCCTCACAGATGTTCCTCATTCCTGCATGTAAAGATCTAATATACACAACAAGTGCACGGTATAGTGTTTCAGCAACGACCATGGCTTGACTAAAAGCACTGCTCCTGTATGTCAGTGCTGTATAACGAATGTTAAACACTGACCTAAACACTGACTGTCTTGCTGTGGTTTAATATATTTAAGCACACACACACACACACACACACACACACACACTGAGGTCTCTCAATCTGTCTGATGTTCAAAGTGTTCTCGAGTGTATCCCGTCAAATTAAATCATAGAAGCATTCTTTGTTTATATCGAGCTAATTAAAGACTCTTCTCCTGTTTGTTCCTTGTATTGATTTTTCTTTTGAACCTTTTTACTGGTCAGTGAGTCCTTTTAAAGGTTGACAAGCAGCGATTCAGTCTTTTGAGTTAGGGCCATGTGAAAGTCTGCCGTTAGCTGATCACGTCCCATTAAAAACTTGAAGGAATTTGTGGATGAACTCTCCCGATCGTGTGGTTTTCTTAAGATGGACGTGAACGTCTGTCCTTTTGCTTTGTTGCTAAAATTTCGAAGAAAGGGTTTGCATTTGACTTACCTTTATTCTTCTCCCGGTAACAAGAGAATGGTGACACAGGGCTGAGCTGCTGGTTCAGGATATATATCTCATCTTTACACTTACTCAGCAGGCAGCTAATATTACTGACTACTCCAACGGCAAGAAGCCCAACTCGGCGCCTATCCTTCAGTCTTTTATTTCATGAAGCTCTCGCCGATAACTAAGACTCAGATTTATTTTTGTCTTGTGGCTCCTTGCTCGCTCACTCTCTCCTCTTCTCGTCTTAGCTTCCTGTGTCAACACACTGTACTGTACTGTTTCGGGCATTATGTCCATAGAGGCTGTTGAGAACAGTTACGTTGCCCAGCTTCAGTTTTGACACGACATCGGCTCCGCTCCCTATCGGCGTGCGCCCACGCACCGGGCCTGAAAACTTCATCTTCCCGTCTTCCTGTTGTTCCAAAACACCTGTCATATGAGCACTCATACTCCCCAGGTGTTCTGCGCTCACTGTCCGGGCAGCCCAGTTAATAATCCGAGCGAGCATTAGCTAAAAGCAGCTTTATCAGCTGGCTATAGTTCACAGAGGTTGAGTATTTTTTTCTAAAAGAGACACACCCATGCTTCCTTTGACACAGGTGTCTGCACTTGTGCCTCATTAGACCTCTTGTCAGGGCTTGATTGACATCTCTATTGCTCTCCCTTGAGTTTTGTGGGGGTGGGACAATTTACCCCTAAAATACACCGCATGCGGAACGGCTGCAGAACGGTTTCGCTCCGGAACGGCTGCGTACTCCGCCGTCCGCAAACTCACACATGATCCGTTTGTGATGCGCTCAGGTGCGTCTCCGCTGAACACCGAGCGTTGCGAGAACACATGAGATCTCACAAATTCACACATAATCGCGTGATATTGCCGGCTGTAGTCTTTTTGACTCCTGCGATGGCATTCCATGCCACATCTTTTTTCTGGTGTCCTTATAAAAAGGATGTGAGGTGTCATCAATGATTACGCTTGAAAACCCCTCACCTGTTGACTTCAGGTCGGCCCCACCCATTATGACGTGTTCTTGTAATGAAACTCCATCCGCGGTGAACACAGAGTATTTTATTTGAGCTATTATTTCACACTTTTATGTTCACATCGCTTCCAGTTAGCAGAGAAGCCTTTCCGATTGTCCGTCATGCTGGCATCCTATTGAAAATTATTAAATAATGGACACAAAATAGTCCCTGTGTTGTAAATATCGTCAGTAAGAAGAGAGGTCTTGTGGCTGAAGAGGGAAGAACACAGTGGGAGAATGTTTATGTGTGAAGGAAGAACTAAATGGGTTGAATAATAGGAGGAGAAAATTCAGGCATCCTGTAATTTCTCTTGATTTTTATGAAACTCTTCTATTTTTTTTTCTAGACTCACCACTTTCTCTTGTTTTCGTATCCTTGCTCTTTAATTCCTCTTCCTTTTTTTTATTTCTCACTTTTTCTTGCACGTTATTTCTAAATCCTCTTCCTCCTCACCACACGCTCTCCACCACCCTCCCTTCATGGCCATCATTCTTCATGACTCCACAGCGAGCGAGGAGGAGCAGAAAGTCGACACACACCCCCATCCATAAAGATATCTCCCACAGCGAGGGAATGGAAAATGCCATTAGGCTGCTTTTCAGTCCTCCCTCCGCAGTGGTCTTGCAAAGCTTGCAGCTCTGCGGGCAGCTGACTCGGGCTGCACACAATACATGCTCACGGGGGCGACACACAGCGGCTTGCAGCAGGTGCACCCGCGGTATCGGTGATAGTGCATGACACTAGCAGATACTCTGGAGTTCAAGAACATCACGCTGAAGGCACAGTTGAAGGTGGTTGAGATTTGAAAGCCCTCAGGGATTTGGAAATATCAAAGAAAAACTGTGTTTATTCTCTAAAGAAATATAATCTGACTGTGTGACAGTATAAATGAGTTTGGATTTGGTATGCAACCGTTCAAATACTTTCATGGGAAACATTGTCTGGATGTCAAGCCAGTGTGTTTGTGCGTGTGCACGCGTGCATGTTGCCATGTATCTGCATCATGCTTGCATCTGATTCAGTCGTTTGTATCGGTTGAGATGTTGACAAAAACACAGCACAAAACAGAGCATTACCATAGCAGGGTGCAATTTCCAGCTCATTGGAGCTCAATGATGCCTTTCTGGGCTACAACAGACTGAAACCTTTGTTATTATCCTGCTAGCTCATCTGTATGTTAACCTGACTTTTTCAACACCTTTCAAGAATACTCACAAGTCGGCGGTTGTGCTTTTCGGCTGTCAGTCCCTTCGCTTCTCTCGAAATATCTCCAACTCCCTTTTCATGAAAGTGATGAAAGCGGAGCATCAAAACACAGAGTCAGAACAGCTCTTAAATGATGCAATGATGATCTGTCTGTTGGTAATCTTTTGTTGCCGGTATCATGTTGGTTTATGCGCTCTTGGTGCCATGCTTGTGGCTTTGTCTCAGCAAGAGGTTGGAGACAATGTTGATGCCTGTGAAAAAAAGTCTGTTTGGGGCGGACTGTGCTGCAACCAAGCAGACATTCAAGAAAAAACATAAATAACCAGAAATGGCAGTCTTCTCCGAAAGCAAGTTTTTCTCCTGGTTGTTGTTTCCTATTTATTCTGGTGCTTCAGTGCGTTTTTGATGTATGAATATATTTGTGTAGCTCTGGAACTCTTTTTATTCATATTTATTGCTCAAACACGGTGAATAAAAAAAATAAATTGACAGAACCAGATGCCTGGTGTAGCGCCAGCTATACTGCACTGCATGCTATACAGGGACCAGAGTATGAATACGTTCTGTTTAAGCTTACCTTCATTGTTAAAATAAACCAACATTAAATGTGGGTCACCAACCATCGACTGTGAACATCTTCCTGCTTTCACCTTGGCCACTGAGCTAACCGACGACTGGCAGTGACACAGTAACTGAAATGGTGAATGCATAGCTGAAGTGCACAAAGTATTTTGCTTTCAGTGCAGGGTACTGCTGTCTCTAAACAATGTGGTTTGATACTATGCCAGTGACACACGCTCATGTGGAGTGTTACTCATCCTGACTCTGCAAAAAGTCAAGTTGCACTTCATATCAATCCAAATTGTCGTGGAGTGTTTGCTGCCCTACATTTGTTGTCTCACGCTGTGCCTATAATAAAATAATAATGCCATCCTGCATTGTAAACTTGTAAAAATCTTCTGATGAGCTATTTCTACTCATCCCTTTAAACATATGATGCTACGCTGTTGTCACAGGAATCTTACAGTTTTTAGAAATCTTCTCTGGATATATCTGTACACCTCCCCAAAAACATCTTTTGCACTCCACCATCACTTCTCTGCTCGCTGACATTGTTTGATTTCCAACAACGATCAATGTGAGACATCATCCTTCATCCAGACAAATGCACTGATCCTCTCTATTTTTGACTGTTTGATCTGCTCTCTCTCTGCTAAAATGTCAGAGACTGCCTTAAATCCCCAGTCTAGGAAATGCTTGACAGTATGTTTTAGGCATATTTACAGCTAAGATCCTGACTTGTATATGGAAAATAAGCACCTTAAATGTCAAAGAACATCACTGGACCCAAGTCTGATTCACCTCAAACTTTCCTGGCTGCCTTTTCAGCTGTCACACATGGTTGGTTCTGGTTTCAAATAGCCCTTTTCAATCAAATAGTCCCAGGGAATAAAGAGTGCCATAAAATAAATCTCCTTAAAGTCCCTCTTGCACATTCATTTTTGTGTTTTTCTCTGCATCGAAAGAACCACGAGGATTAGACAGATTAGACCACTAAGCAATTAATAAGCAGCAGCTCCAAACAATATGTTTAAACACAAATACACAGGATGCAACACACAAATATCACATGGGTCTTTGCTGCGAGACTGTCATGCTTGAATGGATGTTGGTCACCCACATCTATCCACAAATGCTCAGAGGTGAAAAGGGAGACTAAAAATGGCAGAAAGGCTAGTTTCCTGTTTGAAAATGAGCAACAATGTGCTGCATATTCTCTGGTTATTATTGTTATTTTCTAATGTTATATAACCACAGTGACACACTTAGAAAGCTAGACTTTTCTTGTGCACCACGTCTACTGTATAATATTGCATTGACGTCAATAAACCATACTATCTCAAGCTCTGAGATTGTGAATAAATACTAAACGTTTTAGCAACCTTGAGGCATGTAATTTTCCAATCATTAGTCGTGTTTCCTAAGTTGGCCAACTTCTGGCCAACTTTGGATGATAGGTGGCGACAATTCTCCAGTCGGAAAACCAGAAGCCAGCAACAATATGATGCCATTCAGAGAGGCCAGTCGAACCTCAACTGGTGACAAGCAATGTATTAATTTGGGGTAGGTTGGAATTGGTGTGTTACAGAGTCATGCATGCGATGACGAGACTGTCGGAGCAGTCAGTTAAAGTCGCAATTCATCAGAGCAGTGTTCGCTACGTAAGAAATGATCTCAACTTTCAATTTTTCCATTAAGCACATTAACTTTTTTCAAAAAAGGCAAAAACCACCTCAAGTAGGAAGAAGAACTTTTGAATTTTGCAGTTTCCATCAAACTTTTCTAATGCAATACTTCAAAATGCGCATCAGATTAAGTTTAGGGGAACATATGGTGACAGTTCAGCAAACTCCATCCTGCTGTCCTGGGTCATCAGACAGTAAGAGGTAGATTTTTGAAAGCCAGAAACTGAATTCTAGAAACATCCAAAAAGTTTGTGAGTTCCTAAAAAAGCTCAGCCCAGTGGGAAACCTTGTCTTGAGCTAGTCAATGTTGCTTAAACACAAGATCCCATTATACGATAATGGACTTGTTTTTTTCTTACCTTTCTTTTACTGTCGTAAGTTGGCAATTTTCCACTCTGTATGCTGTCTTGACCCTGTAAAATGTATCTATTATGCTGTAACAAATTTAGCTGGTTGTTACAGAAGTTAACTCTTCTCTCCACACACTACACTGATTTGTAGTCAAAGGACAACAGCTCATATTTATTCCCTCTAAATCACACAAGCATTTTGTTGTTTAACCCTAAGGAAGAGTAATTGAGAGCAGACTGATATTCATAAGATGCATCAGTAGGCTATGATTCATGTACACAGATTTGTTGGCGGAAGCCTGAATAATCATTTTTGTCATTATTCTAGGAATCCAGTGATGATAACAGATTTGATTTGGGGAATACAGGGTTTCAAATCCCATATTCTGATGCTACCTAGGAAATTATCAATAGACTATGACTAATTTAAACTTTATCTTTCACCTGCTTCACCTCTGTTTCCTAATACCTCAAATGTGACGTGTCATTTTACGCCACAAAGGCTTCACATCAGCCTGATATGACACATCTCATGCTGATTTCTCATTAGTCATACTTTTTCTACACTTCAGATAACTCTGACATCACCCTCGTTACTCAAGGTACTGCTTTCAAGCTCAGCTGCCTCGTGCACACTTTTCTCCCAACTGGGTTCTTTGCAAAACAAACTCCATGCTTCAGATTTGTGTCGAAAATCTTCCCTTTCGACTCACTTTAAAGCTTTGAGTAAAGGATTATAAGTCTGTAACTAAAACCGTGCTGAAATACACCAAATGCGTCCCTCCTTACGGTTGAGACACTCGTCAGGCAAATAAGGTGACTACAACTCAGCATCTCTAAAGTCACTATGGCAAAGCAGTGAAGATAAACACTGTGAAACCAAAGATTTTCTGCTCCACATCGGTGACCACAGTTTCTGTTTAGCAGAGTGCACAAGAGATCCATAACCCATCCTTCTGTCGGGTAACGCCAGGTAGCTCAGAGTCCACAGCACTAAATAACACAGTGCGAGGCGAACCCAATCGTACCGAGTCTATAAATATGATGTGATCAAACAAACTTACCTGTTGGGTAGCCAGGAGAAATACAGTGTTTGGAGAGAGAGAACACGATCCAAGCAAGGTCCAGTGGAGTGGGGAAAAAAAGGGAGAGGGAGAGAGACAAAGACAAAAAAAAAAAGTCAGACAGGGATAAAACCTTTGCAAATGCATAATTCAATACATACTTTTTTACGTTTGGGCTCAACAAAGATTGCTCTTAAAATGCCATTTGGGCAGGAATATTGAAATGAAGGAAACACCTCTCACTATTAATTATTAAAGGGGATGTGTGATTGTTTCCGCAGCCGTGAGGGCAAGAGGCGAGCAGAGGGTATCCTCCCTCACCCTGAATTGCCAAGCAGGAACTTGGCTGCCACGGTGCTGAAGTGTGAAGAGTTCAGATGCTTCATTGCTCCAACATATGCAAAATCTGTCAAAAATATCGCTTCATTATGACCCTGCACAAGACCGAGGTAGGTCCGGCGGCATACAAAGCAGCTCGCTACAGTGGCATACATCAAGTTAACCAGCCATTCATTATGTATGCTGGCTCCTGGAGAGCAGGAATTACCTTTATATTCGGGGCTCTCCACTGAGCAAGTGAGAAAGAGGGAACAGGCCAGTTGCTTAAGAGCGGTGGCTTGGGTTGATGTCATTACTCTTTCATTAGCTAAACTTAATCACATTTCCTTCAACTGATCCCACAGTGCTCATTTTTATTCCACATGTACCCACCGACCGACACCCACCCTGTCTTCTTTGTGTTGGATTGTCAGAGGAGATGGTTAAACTGGAGCACCATCCATTCACAGGCAAAGTCTTGACACCTTGGTGCTACACATGCAGGTGTTGGCTACCAATTATATAAGATATAGGGAAATCCACAGTGATTTCTTGTCTTTTTTAATATATTTTACTGTGGACTGACTGGGCATCGAGTGTGATGAATGGTATCAGCGCCCATTGGTCAGACTAGAAAGGTCATCACTAGAAGCTTTTCAATACAGTTATCATGACAAAATTTAATGCAGACTTTTTATACATTTTGATAGATGACACAATTCAGAAAAATCCGCCGACTCATTTTCAGACATTATGGAAATGAATAGAAACCAGTAGTTTCTGAAATGGCAGCAAGTTTTGCAAACTGCAGAATCATCTCTGAAGTATACATGATTAGTAGCAATCAGGTGTACCAAAGTATTAAGACATCGCAACTTGTTTGAAGACATTCACATGTTTTTGATTGTTGTACATCAGTAGGATAGTATTGTGATCCTTTTGTGGGGAATCTGATAAAAGATAAAGACTGGACACACCACCCAAGCTTCAGTTATCCAATATCACAATGGTATTTGGCATGGTTGCTTACTAATTGTTCATATATCTTTGCATATTTCTTCAGCTGCTCAAGGAAGAGCATCTGTGGATGTCACGAAGTGATGAATATGAAATATTAATGCACATGGTTTATAATCACCTGGAGTGAGTCAGTGAGTCAGTCAGTTGACCTCCTATGCGGCCATTCAGTATTTGATTTGAAATCCAACAGCTGACTCTGCATTTATAGACCATTTATTCTCGTTCTTCAGAGGCCACAGAGAAATACATCAAATAGTCCAACTTGTTCAAAACTAAAAGAGAACCCGGAGCCAGGCCTCTCCATCTGGCTAGACTCCCACCTACAAGACACATAATACATCTATACAGAACAGCCACAGCAGAGGCCAAGTCTGTCCGGGCAAAGACAGACTATACAACATTAACAGCATACACCCTGGACAAGCTCATCAGCTCTGCCACATCCGGAAAAAAAACATATTCCACTTCTGAGTGGGCACCTTGTTCGGCAGCGCTCCAGGCCTTGATCAATGGAAGTATATTCAGAGATGCTTTTTAGTAGAGTTGAGGCAGCGCTCTCTCAGCAATGATAATTTATAAATTCCAGAGGAACACGGCCAGCCAAATAATCAGGACTGACAGAGTATACATCTCGGTAAGTTATGTAATATTGTGTCTGGATAAAGGTGCCAAAAGTGTTTTTCTTTTCCTTTTGGAAGGACAAAAATCACATTTAATAGAGGGTCAGACACATTAGGGCACTCTACCACATTAAGATTCAAAACAATGAACGTATCCCCTTAGTTAATTTATTCAACACAACTTTTCTTTATGCCATCTAATAAACACATTTCATTAGGCAGAATTATCCTTTTGTGTGTCGTATCAAGTTTTCCAAAAATGATATTGATACTGAAAGATAATATATTCCAACAGTTGATTACTTCTCAGTAGCAAATTGAATTGAAAACTAATGAGACTTCATGTTGTGTGAATGGCAATGAACACAACTTCAGTGAGCTGTCTTTTTGTCAACTGTTCTTAATTAAAACAAGTCATGTTGCATCCGTTTTTTTTTATTTCATTGATTTAAATGTAAAAATATATAACACATGTTGACACATGCGTGCAATCCCTTTATCTGTCCTGCTACTGATAAAGAAAGTGCAACTACACGAGACATAGCAGCCAACTATTACTTACTAAAACGACAGCTCTGCATCTGTCTTTCAGCCTTTTTATTTCATGAACCCCTAACTAGCCAATGAGTAGGCCTAACACTCAGTCATCCCCTCTTTTAGGTCTATGCCACGTCCACAGAGGCTACTTAGCACAGTAACATTGCTTGCCAGCTCTGGTTCTGGCACGACATTGGCTCTACTACCTGTCAGGATCCCATACTGATACCCCGACACCCCGGGCTTGAAAACCTCCCAATCCTCCCAGCGATGCAAAGCTATTTTACTGCCCTGTTTTTTTTTTCCTCCATAAAAAACTGTAAATCTCAGAGTGCAGAGACAGAGCTGGAATACATCAAAGGGGAAAATCAGATTCTTTTTTTTTTATTATTATTTCTTTTTTTTTTTTATCCTAAAACAATTTTTATAATTAGATTTTGTTTGGTCTGTGCAATCCGATAGAATTCTCCTGTAATATTTGTGCAATTTCAGTTTTCCGTTCAGTCTGTTTGCCGCTCTTGTTTCTGCCATGAGTGTTTATGAATTGTCAAGGGTGATCAACAAGGATGACTAGTGTATTAATTCTGAACAAATTATAATATGCTAGAACTACTTCAAAGCCAAGTGTTTGGAGAAAAGAATAAAATAAAAAAAAGTATAATCCTGTTCTGAGCAGCCAGTAAAAAGTGAGTTTTCAACAGAGCTTTGAAAAATTCATAAATTCATGAACTGTTGGAGAATGGATTTTCTTGTGACTATTGCTGCTTTACTGCTCTTGAGACTGATGGCAGTTGGTGTGTGTGTGTGTGTGTGTGTGTCTGGATGTGTGTGTAATGAGAGAAAGGGACTTGTTTACTCCATTTCATCACTTCTGTCCCTCCCACACTGATTGCCTCTTTAAATCGTTTCCCCTCATCTGCGCTCCCAGCTCATTTGCCAGTATTTGGGGCAGACTTTGTGAGACCGTTGCATACAGATGGGGGCAATTGGCATGGAGAATATCCAATCACAATACTCCTGCGGGTGAATACGCATCAGACCCGAAGTAAACACAACAAACAGATCAGTTTCACTGCCGCGACGGCCCATCTTTTAGTCAACCAGTCTGTCCATCAGCTATTCAATCAAGCAAACCAGCCAGCCAGTTAGACATTGTCTGTGCCAATCAATCAGTCAGTCAGTCAGTCTGTCTGTCAGCTAGATGCTATTTCTGCCAGTCAGCCAGTGAATCAGCCAGTCATACACTCAATCTGTCTTGTTTATCCTTGCTCAGTGATATCTTCAAGCTGTGTCCCTAATGCCCATCGCAATGTATCTGAATCCAAAACAGTGATGGAAGATTGGATGAAATGGAATAAACGTGGCGATAAAAAAAAGAAGCTCCCTGTATATTTCCCTCCCGATGAGACCGCTGACGACGTCACGTCCTTGATATTTGGGTGGATGTTGGTGGTCTTAACAACCTGTTAAAAAGTGAAGACTGGGCGTGGATGCAAAAAAGAAAAGGTGGACAGATGTGAAAAGGTGGAAACGTTTCCAGAAATCAATATAAGCTCTTAACAAAAGAAGAAGCTGCACACATGACTCATGACCTCAATCTTTTTGAAAACGTTGCTCCCAAAAAAAAAGGCACTAAACATTGAATGGTTTGCTCTTTTTTTTTCTTTCCCTCCATCTGCTCATACTTCCTGTTCATCTTTTCCTCTCCCCTCTTTTTTTTTTTTTCCCCCTCAGTCATCTTATCATCGCTCAGTAATGGCCCATAAAACATTAATTTCATTATTCCAGCAATATGGCTGTTAGCTAGACACTGAGTGGGTGGTGAAGAGAGAGAGGGATGGGGTAACAGATTAGTTGGACAGTAAAATCAACAGGCCGACGAGATGTCATCAGACTTTCCGAGGGCTAAGGGTTTCCCCTCTCTCAAACTAAAAGCGGATCAAACTATGCAGAGCTTGTTACTGTTCTCAAATCAGAGTAATTGAATTCAAATAACTGTAGCTTTCCATTTAGCCGGATATGCTTGAAAAACAAAGACTATTCATCCCGTTGCTTCTGAAAGGCTTAATGGGAAAAGTGCAACGATAACATAGCAATCAAAGCGAATATTTAATGCGTTTTTTTTTTTTTTTGCCTTTTTAGCCTGTTTGATGAAACTCGATGAGGAACAAGATTGCTCATGTTACAGGGTCAGCCAGGACACAGGCATTGTTATGATGGCAGACAGATGATAGCACTGCTGCGGGGATTTTTTGGATTGTTAGGCTTTTGCTCGGAAACTAGACTTCAAAGCCTAACGCGGGGGACAGAAAGTACTTCAGCTTTGAGCGGAGAAGAGAGAAAGAAAGGTTTCTCGCATGTAGGGCTAATTAGAGCTCACCTTAATGTACTGTACGCAGCCGCCTGCCATCACGCGCACACACACGGGCACAAATGCAAACACTGCAGAACTAATTCTAGAGGTGTTATTTAAGGTTCTGGCTCACGTGTGCCCACGTTAATGAGTGATAGCGTGCGGATCAACACATTTCACACGTGTTGTTATGTAATTATGCCCTCTGTTGTCAAGGTATGCGCAAATCATATCATAATGTCTCATTGCGATTCAAAGATGCATTCTTTTTTGCAGCCATCGTGCGTCTGGCTTGTACTTAATCACGTGCCTTTGTTTCGACAGCATGTGAAAGCATTAATTAGACACAAGAAGAAGTGGCGCTAAATTCAGAACTCTGATAGAAAAACATCCATGTTATAAATCCATGGGCATCCCCATGGCATAACTGACATAACAGAGACTTTTTTTTTTCTTCTTTCCTTCGACCGTGTGCTTACTATACTAGGACAAGATTAAGCAGCGCGAGTCTCAGTGATTATAGGTGTAATTGGATTTCTAATTGGTTTTCTCTGCTCTCTCTATAGCCACACTTCACCACCTTAAACGCCCAAACCCATTTACTCCTTTTAGCATCGGTGAATTAGCATGTCATTCTCTGACAGCCTCTGCAGCTCATCACCGTGTGCGCAAAACAAGTGGCCGACGGTAAACATCAACACCGCGCATGCCAAATCGATGGTGCTAACAGTGAATCACACGAATAGATGGAGGCTCTCATGGACACACACATGTGAACAGATCCACACACAGAAGTAAACATGTCTAACTAGGCTTTATGGAAGACAAGGGGAAAGGAACACATGGCTTGCTAAGACATGATTGAAGGTAAATAAATACAAAAAAAAAAAGAGATAAGGATATTGATATAGCCATCAGGATGTTGATTTCTGCACTGAGCGGGTGTCTGCCCGGCTGCTGATAACAGATAAAATGTGATTTTCAGGGCAGACAGCCAACATTTCCCATACTGAAAGTATTTTTTCAGAATTTCTTTTTTATCAATACCAAAGATAGGTTTGATGTGTTTTTATTTTGGTGCTCTGTATATGTTTTCATTTACTGTTTTAGTTTGACTGTCAGCTAAATACCAAAACATTCTCCATCCCAATTCATAAAATTTGTTAATTTCTTAAGCCAGAGTGCTGTCGGTACCCCTTCAGCATCCGTTTTAAGTGTGCAGTTAAGTTAAAAAGTTAGGGACAGCTAATATGCGACATCTTGTAAAGTCAGAAATAATAAATATGCAATGTCCAGTCAGACTTTCAAGGTAACTTGCTGAGAAACAGCACTCAGTGTTCCATTTTTCAATTTTAATTTTAGTTTTTTTTTTTCCTTTGGGGGAATCTATCCTGAAGTGGGGTGAGGATGCCAGGACTGTCTGTGTGTATATTGGTTTTTGGAGTGGGGTTGTGAGGGTGGCAGGTGTACCTGTGAAATTTGGTGACTGCTGAAGCACCCTTCTCCTGCATCATGTGGGGCAGAGAGAGAGAATCTCCTGGATGACTTATGAGAACTGGATGCTTGACTCAGCAAGACAGATTCAAGATGGCATCTGTTAATGCCAATGGAAGCTGTTCACTCAGCACACACAGCAAAAATATTTTTCTAACTGGTTTACTTCTCTGTTGTGCAGACAAAGACATACACACCCGGTAGCCACCAATCCTGACTGTTCAGTTTTGACTGACACTGTCAGAGCCGATTTTCAGACTATTAAAAACAACCTCCAATATAATGCAGCCAAATAAAACACAATAGCTGAATGAATTAACACCACAGACAGTATAAAACACAGACGTCATATCTGTGTTATCACCCATAGGTTTCTGAAGAGCTGTTGTGGAGCTTAGCGTGTGGTCATCTTGGAGGTCCTGCCACCTAAACCGAAAATGGGCAAAGACGTTAGGGCGTGGGTGGAGGCTGGATGAAGCCTGGGTGCTCAAACACACTGACTGTAATTGCACTCACTTGTCATTCAAGTGGGCCACGCTCTTAATTATGTATAACTTATTAGTCTTAATATAATATAATAGACATTCAGCTTAAGTACAGTTGTCATGAACTAGGAAAACGTTAGTTTTCAGAGTTTAAGGCATTTGTTCTATAGCCACCCTCAAGTGACCATTCGAGAAACTGTAGTTTTTAGCACTGCTGTGTTGGCTTCATGTCACTTCCATGGAGGTCGCCACTTGATTATAATCATTCTAAATGTGGACTATCCGGCAGATCTGATTGCTTTAGATTAAATATGTATGCCTTAAGTGGTAAAGTGTCTTTCCATGACCCCCACCCACCATCTATATATATATATATATATTGTATAAATTGTCACTTTTATGATGGTAGTTGAGGAAAATGGTTTGGATTAGCTGTAGTACTATGGTGGAGAGTTCCCTTAAGAATATAACAAGTTATATCTGACCTGCTGCCCTTCTCTGATGAAGGTTTCTGTATGTTGTGATAAAGCCGTGGCCCTAAAGTAGGCAGCCTCTTTCAAAAGTAAAGCAAAGATTTCAAGCCTTTCTTCACCACTGCTCCCCACCCTTCTTTCTCTCTGTATCCATTTGGCCTCTTATGTTTTTTTTCCTGTTTCTCCTTTGCAACCCATATACAGCACATTCCAAAAACACACTCCTGTAAAGCCGGAGACTAGACTATGTTCAGTTCCTGCTCTGTAAGGCAGCGTCTGCCCTCTCGCTTGTTTCTCAGCTCATATATCACGGCCAGCAAGGCCCCGCGACAAGCCAGAGCCCTGCATTTGAAAACACATTACTTTTTAAGACCCCCTGAGAAATTGTGAGAGGAGGAAGAGTAATAGAGCTTTCCCACTCCCTCTCTCTTGTAAAGCACCCGCTGTGCACATATGAGATTGTGTGTTGCCGTGTGTCCGAGTGTGTTTGCGTGGCCGTCTGTGCTTGTGTGTTTGAGGATATTTGTATTGAAGGCTGGGACAGACAATAACAACAAGCAGTAAAGGTCTGTTTTGTTATGTTCTTATTCTGAGACTTAGAATTCAACACTGTAAAATCGCATAATCAGTTTCGTGAAATCAACTTATCATTAACTCAGTGCAATTAGTGGAACAATGTCAGTTTCATGTCGAGTGAATGTTTCTCAACATATTCGCAACAAGTTCTTAGTCTTTCTTGATATGGGGACCATGTTGAAAACATCTATTCTGACTTTACACCGATTTCTCTTTCACAAATGCCTCTAATCAAACTAAAATATTCATGAGTTCAAGCTGTGAAACTTAAGATGATGAGCTGAATGAACTTAATGCCCTACTGAGCATTCACTAAACTCATCAAATTGAGATTGTTCCGAGGCTAATCAGCATAATTTAAGCACAGTACAGTATTCAGGTTAAAGCCCTTCAAAAAAAAAACCCTGATTTCAAGTTGCGGTTACATAATGGTGGCTTGTCTGTTTCCTGATAAAATAGAACACGTCAACCATAATGAGGTATTGAAGTTCAATACCTATCCACAGTCTGCACTCATAACTCTCCTGTAAGTCTTAACGTGGCTATTGGTCAGAAAGGGAATGCTACTTACATCGTGCCTGAAAATATATTCCTGCACTGAAAGGACAAATATGACTGCTGAGCAAATCTGTCAGTTCATATTGATGTAACAGTTGTTGACGTCTTAATTCATGACGATTAAAGCATCTTTTAAGTTATTCTGAGGCACACTTTAGACGTTAGAGATATTCTGAGATTAATCACACATATTAAGTTCATCTAGATGTATATAATAATAATGATAACAATAACTTTATTCATATTGCACCTTTAAAAAAACGAGTTTGCAAAGTGCTTTGACAGAGAAGCGCAAACAAAATACTTGGGCAAAATAACAACAGAAGATTTAAGAAGATCCAGATTGCAACCAACTGAATATTCCTTGCCTCAACCTCCCCCTTCCAAGAAAAGGGAGTGGGAGAACCTTCAAGAGAGACTTGAGTAAATATGAAAGATACTCACATCAATGTTTTATTTTTCCATTTTTGGCTTTTGTAGAAGCATAGGGTGCAACATGGTGGATTCCTTGGAAGAAGACCCACATGATCAATGCACAAACTAAACCAACTATTCAGTAGTTCAATCATTTAAATAGTTAAATGTTTTTTTTTTACAGTAAACCTGCTTCAGAGTCTGGAAAGCATTTTTCAAGTGGAAAAGACGACTTTATGACGCATTTAGAGGTCGTTAAAAGTTTTACATTTCTGACATTACTGGAAGGGAAGTAAACCTTGAGAGCAATATTATCTCCCCCTAACGGCCTATAAACAGATTGTTAATGCCTGTAAAAACTTGCAGGTCTGAGTCGCACGGCTTGGCAGGGGAACTTTCCACATCAAGTATAATATTTAAAACCAAATCAACTGATAGTCTGTAAATATACAACCATACACTCCTACTTACCGAAAGCTGACCTCACAGTCTCAAGATGATCCCCAGTGTGAACTTTCATGATCACACCGAAGGTGTATTTTTATTCTTTCTGTCCGAGTCGGAAGGGAAGACACAGATCTTCCGGAGAGACACCTCTGCTGCACCAGCAGTTCTTTAGTACCTCCAGATCTGAGACACTTGAAGAGCTCTCTGCCGGGTATACGTGTCTCTAGAGTGCCCTCGCTCACAAAAACACGATTTTTCCCCCTTCTCTTAATGCTCTGCCTGTCCCTCGCCACTTCCCTGTCTTTATATCTGCGAGGGACATGAGATAAAAATCATCAGTGTGGCTGGAGGAAACGCAGAGGGTGTGAAGAGACAGACTACAGCAGAGAGACAAAGATATCTGGAGGGGCGACTTGATGAATTGAAAGGCGGGGAGGGATAGCAGACGCTAAGCAGGTACGCTGTCATCCACTGATCTCTTTTCTTCTTTGCTTGAGACTTTTTGTTTCAGGCCAAACAATGTAAAGTGTCCAACTGTGTGCACGGCAAACCCATAAAGGAAATTTGAAGCTTTGCAGCAACCATGCACAGTCGGTGGTACCAGGACTACAATAAAAAGGCAATGTTCATTTTATTAGGATTATCATTTTAAACATCTTAACTGATTTCTTGGGGGAACTTTATCTTAAAGAAAATAGATATTCATTTATTTTATGTGTCAATGTTTTTTTTAGGTGGAGAAATCAGTTCTATCAATCAAAGCATGGCTTCATGGTTTGATTTGTTTGGTTAAAATCTTTCTCAGGGTTAGGGTTAGGTTGTCCCAGCTTCTCCTGTGAGTTGGCAGCCTTTATCTCATAATCCCGCCATCATGCTCCATGAAAAATAGAGGTCAGCGTTTTACCTCCTACCACTATTTGTGAAATTGTACTCTTCAAGAGTGTTTACAGTTAGACACGCATGAGAAATCTTGCAATATCCTCAGAAACGTAAGGCAAACTTTCCAAAGTCTCATCAAACGAATGCCAAGTGGTTACAATAAGACCAGAAGATCATTAGGGCTTATTTGTGCAAGTAACTATGAACCTATTTACTCATGTTTTGAAAGTTTTGCTGTGTTGGGAAGCTAAAATAAGTACATCATGATCCACACTGTCGGGCTATGTTAAGTGAGTTAGTAAGTTAGTAAGTAAACTCGAAATCCAGTAACAGACACCGAGGCAGCACAGGTAGTCCAACTTCCTTGCTTACTTTCTCCTTTTTTTTTTGTTTGGTGTCTGTATAAATATGAAGTAGTATCATAGAGCTCTGGGTGCCCACAGACAGCTACAATAACAACAGTGGATGACTGAACCTCCACTGTTGCAGACAGGTGGAAAAAAAAAATCCAAAAGTTAAAATAAATAAATAAATGTGAGCTCTCTCTCCAGATCAGAGCAGAATCTGACGTGACTGGCTTAGGCCCATCCATCTTTTTCTAGAGCTCCCCAAACCTCAGCAGATGTAGACTAGCAGCAGCTCCATCCCTCTGCTCTCCATTTCTTCACCCTCATGTTGGACTTTGGGCAGACCGAACACTAGTGACTCAAGAAAGTACGAAACAAAGCTAATAACGTTGCTTATTTAAGTAAGATATCTCTGCAACACAGTGCATAATGTCACAGCTGCTACCTCCTTCTGTTCTGTTGATAATAAACTATAATTCTAGCCCAATCGTACAAAATCTTCTTTTTTTAAAACATTTAAGTCGTTTATTAGTTGCAGTGCACAGCCTCATTGACAGTTTTGGATGGAGTATCCAGGCAACCCTTCTTTGCAAATCTTCTTTGCCATGACGCGTTCACTAGCAACCGAATCAAGATCAAAAAGCAAAAATGGAAACACAAACTAACACAGATAGCTAAGTGAACGTCACCACCCATTAGATTCATCCGTCTTATGAAACAGGTCAACCCGGAAGACGCACGGAGCTGAGGGGCAGGCAGAGAAAGGCTGATCTGATGAGGACCGTCTTTGACTGAAGGAGCTGACAGGGTTGTTGGAGGAAGATTGAAGTCCAGAGGAAATGTCACCAGCCCCCACTGAGCCACGCGTATGGTCTCAGTATGATCCTACACACATGCCCACGCGCACGCACTCGGGTGTTGCGATGATGATGGAGACTTGAAGAACCTGAAAGGTTAATTAGTCACCATGGGGGAAAACTCAAAGGGTGTCAGCTCAGCCTATCTCCCTCATCAGTCTCTTGCTGTCTTCAGGCCTCAGCTCCCTGCTGTGTATTTTTGATTCAAGGCTGAAAGAAAAGACCACTTGTGATCTAAATTAAGAAGTTGAATAAAAAATAATGGGTTGGCTCATTACTGAGAAAGGCAGAAAATTGATGGAAGCCTGGGAAATACGGATGGGAAGATTTAAAATTGGTCCTTGCTATGATGAAGCCATCAAAGTGGGATATTTTCACAGCATGGGAGCAGGTCTGAGGGTTACATATATACATGTATGTATTTGTACAGACACGTAGCTACTGTACCATTTCACATTAATTATGTATAGTCTCACTTAGAGCGCCCAGGCCATCAGTCATTTTCGATTGAAATACAAAAAGGTATCTCATAAATCTTTGCAATAGTTTTTTTCTCACAAAAACAGGCTGATAGAATAACACATTGTGGACAGATTCTTATCCATACAGATGCATCTTTGGACCATTCATCATCTGTAACAAACTACAATTCTTGACCTGTGAGGGTGCTATAATTAAAGATACGACAGATTTTTTTTTCTTGGACAGCTTTGCTCTGACACTAGAGTTTAAAGAATACACTGATTGGCCTGATGGGAACATTATAATTAAGGGTTAAACAGAAAAGAAGAAAAATCTCCATGGCCATAACAGCTACAGCACTGATCCAGTTTTAGTGAAGCTTGAACAAATGAAGCATCCTGTGACTGATTAGTCCAATTTGTGCATGCATTGTTCATGGAGAGACTTCATGTTTACCAGCCGCAACAGCGATGGCTGTTTTTGTTTTCACCCTGTGGGTCTGTGCTCCTGGAGACACCTACTACAGCGAGAACTACCACTGAGATGATTTTCAGTCGTTTGGCAGGTGTTCATATGTCCGTCTGTGGACAGATTCTGTCAATGCAACAGCGTCGCATCCGTGTGAGATTTAGTCATGGAACTGTACAGGGGTGTAGTTAAGATCAAGAAAAGGCACATGTTGAAGAGGTGTGTGGTTTAGGAATGAGGGATTTTCACATTGTGTGCATGTGTCATTTCTCGGGTAAGACCCGGGTTTGAATATTCTTTGGTGCACAGATTTAGTCACAGTGTGGCCAAGATGTGTGTGAGTACTCGCGGGATGGAACATCAAGATGTTGATCATCGAATCTCCTTCAAGAGTCTCTAGTTATTTGTTGCATACAAATAGAGCAGCAGCCATTTAAAGCAGCAGCAATGCTGCACACTTTTCAAAACTAAGAACTGGAGAGCGTCATACTATTTGCCAACTCCCACGAGATAAAAAAAAGAAGCATCCAGTTAAGTTAGGGGCAGGCAAAATGTTCAAAAACCTGACAGCGAACATGATTCAGACCAACATGTTCCCCTTTAAAATGTTCTCTCTTCAGAAAAAGCAAACTTGTTGATTGTTGCATGGGATTTCAAGGATTTTATGCGCATAGCATTGAGTTTCTCAGGCATTTGAAGGAGCATGTAAAGCTTGTATTCACTGAACACGATGCATCGGTCATTCACCATAACCAGCTGGAACACACAGGCTACTGTGCTGGATAGTTCAACAGCACACAACTTGACGAACAGAATTACGGATCCTGGGTCAGAGCCATACGTTATTTTCTAGAGCATGGATTTTGAAAAAGTTTGTGGTTATTGTGGTGACTGGCGTTGAGGCACTGTAAACAAGTTAAGACACTGACAATCCATTAACATTTATAGACTGTGATTTATACTATTACTATCACTAGACATGAATTTTTTAAAGACTGATAACTCTGTTCGCTTCAAAAGCACAGTCTTTGCCTATTAAAGTAAATGTCAACCTCATACTGTCAACTCATTGTCTAAGCACAGACGCAAGCAAGCATTTTCTCTTCTGTTTTAAGACAGCTGATGTTAATGTAGCAAGTGGGGAAGTCCAACCAGCAGACGCAGATAGAAAAGCTGAAAATAAACGTATCAGGTTTGAAAGAAACTGTAGAAAATACATAAATGTTGCTGTCATATCTGTATATGATATGAATAGCTAATTACAAATGAATTCCATTACCCACTACCAGTGTGTGTATATGCTTTCAAATATGTACGTTCTGTAATGTATCCTGTATTTACTCTTCAGCAGGTGCTATGTGCTTTTCCTGAAGCGTATTCAAGAGACAGCAAGCAATGAGGTCAGTTTTTCGGTGATCTTATTTATTGCAGAGATGGACAAAATATGCTTTTACCTGGTCTGTACCCAATATTCATGAAAACCTGCAACCTTCTGACTCTTTTGCACAGTTGGCTGAAGTGACCTCACTTGTGTATTACTCATTAATGTCGATCTACAGTACAGACGTGGGAAATGCCACCAACTGTCCCAAAGAATTGTCCAGACAGCTAAGGAAATATTAGTCAACATTAAAAGTGTTCCAATAAATGATTTTTCAACCAAAGTCTGTGAAGAAGACTGAAGGTTCTGTCTTGTAAAAGGAAAAAAGAAAAATCCTTAGTCCACTGTGGCCTGACTCGAGTGCATCGCCACAAGGGATTAACACAGAGGTGCATGATTTCTCATTTTTCTTATCTCACTCTTCTCACAGGATTGAAGGAGGCTTGCTTCCAGTGAAATAAATGAAACAAATATAATAAAAGAATGCAACAATCCACTGCAACTGAATTCTGAATGACAAGAATCCTAACTTATACCATATATGCATAAAAAGCTACAAGGAAAGCATCTTCTTTCTTTACCCTGCTGGTAGTCTGAGCCATCAGCAGTGCTCACGACTTTGGAGAGCTGAAAATAGAACTACTGGAATACATTTCTATTCCTCTGAAAACTCACATGCACATCAGTGGACACTCGGGCAAACGAACGGGCTAAATAAAGCTGCATCTTTGTTAAAATCTCACATGGGATGACATGGGCTAGGGTACAGACCCAGGGTGCCGCAGTTTATTTTTCTAATGAACCAGTTCAGTTTATTTTGGGCTCAAGCCCGTTTAATAGTCTATGCAACAACACACAGCCTCCTTCACAGGGAACGGCACCAAAACTGTCAGTATTTACCACATGAATTTGATTAGTGGGTTTACTTTTGGTCCCCGTGCAAACATCACGTCTGGCTGCTTTTTCTTTTTAGCTCTGTGTTTAAAGAAACTCTCTCCCAATAGTGCTCTGCTCTGCCTTTGATTATCAAAGAAGACAGAGCGTCTGAATTCAGTCACCAGGCCATTAATCTGTGACTGGGTCTGAGAGATGAGGGAGCCTTCAGTGGTGACCCGCAGGGAATTATCTGCTGGCTTCAGTCTGCCGCAGAGACCCACTGCTGGGCCGCAGCCCCCACAGAAACACCCTCGCCGACGGCCACCTGGGGCAGCGAACGTGGAAGCTGAAACTCAACTGATGCAACATGAGTGTTGGATGCTGTTTCTTTGTAGTGTGGGCGTTAAACTCTCTCACACTCACACAACATACATACAGTAAACTTTAATGTTAAACAAACTAATGTTCAACTGAAACAAGAACGATACTGTAGAAAAACGGCATATTCGATGGAAGATGAGCTCCTATTGCACACAGAGAAATTTGAATTACCTGGTGGTATTTGGCTACTTAAAAATCCTACGCCTGGAAAAAAAGTTATTTCCTGAGCATTTTTTTAATTTGAGCAGATTTCGAACCTGACCTTTGCATGTGATTAAGTTTTTAAAACTCCGATTTGACCTTTAATCGTTTAATTTAACGTGTAACCAAGTGAAACACCTGATGGAGGGAATTGACAGGTTCTTAAAGAAAGACGGAGACATGTCGCGTTAGACATTAATGATAAATGTGTTCATCCTCTTCATGCTGGTGTTCGGAGAGGTCTCATTTGCTCCTGCTGATCCATTAAGGGCATCGCTCATTTGAAGCCACGCATAATTTTTCTTGATTTTGACTTTTTATTTTTTTTTATTTTCTTGTCCTCCAAACCGAGCTGAGGTTGGATAAGGCCTGCTGGCCTTTGATGGATGAAGCCGTCGCTGTCTTTACTGCAATTAACTGCTTAGTCAAAAACTGTTTACACGTAGCTAGGCTGAAATGAGAATTCTGTCCTACCCACTATGATGTTTTTTTAATCTGTGGTTGGCATGTATTGTAAGGACATGACCTCCACAGGTGTTTGTGTGTCAGGATTGAATTATTTTGCACACAGCTGGGAGAAATGTCTTTTATTCAGGTGTACTGCAGTGAAACTTTCCAAGAAAACCTTCTGATGCACAGCTGCACATTAAAGAAATCAATATGCAGGTAGAAGCCAAGACGTATACATAAGTGCTCTTATGCTAAAATGCACGCTGCAGGGATCTCAGGGAGTGCTTCAGCGGAAACATTCTTAATATTCTTGACGCTTCCCTTTTTACATTGCAGTCCATATCACGCATGCTTATTCTTACACTGTAAGCATTTTTTTTTTTTTTGCGTATGGGTAATGCCTTTGTGAGACTTATGGAATTATGTTCTTATATAAACTGATGATTCTGGGTATGGGATGATGGGATAGACCATAGTCATAGACCACCAGTCATATCAAGGGGAATTTATAAATATTATTATTTTGTTTATTTTGTAATGGGATTGGAACTGAAGCAATATTCCCATTATACTGTATAAATCACAGATACTTTTGTAAACATAATCACTATTATAATTGATGAATTATCATTTAAATGGAACCATTTAACATAACAATGCAAATGTGGATAATTAGCATATTTTTTGATAAGTCATTATTGCAAAAATAAAAAATAATAATATGACAAACAATAAAATAAACATTTTATATCATCAGAAACTACAGAAACTTGATCCAGTCGGACAGTTTTGTAGCTATCCTCTTGTTTACCATGTTGCTGCCGTTTACAGTAGACATGATTTAAAATGGTCTTCTGCAACAAACATGGCAGAGTTGTTATGGAAGTCTGTTGTTTATTTTAATCAAATATTGCAAAACTTGAACCACTGGCCTGCTAACAAAGTGTGATACAGGTCTTTTGCTGTTGCTTTTTATGTGTGAAAATACAAATATGGTGAGTAACTGGTTATTTCTTGTAGAGCAGCTGTTTAAAACAGACTTCACTGGTATCGTCAGCTGGGACAGGCGCAAAGGGCCAATCAACATTTGTTTAAAGTTTGGAAATCAGTCATTTACAAGTTCTCCATCTTTGCTTTGGTCCATGGTTTCTGTCTGCTTGTACAGTATCTGGGTCTTCATCCTACTGGAGACTCAGTCAGTGTTTGCTGAGACTTCGTTCATAACTGTTTTAGCACTGTGTGTTTTTTCGATGACTAACCACAGCACCCACTCTCAGCACCTCTGCTCTCTTCTCTCTCTGAATGCTAGGCTGGAGTTTGTCAGTTCTGTCTTCTTTCCACAACACAGAGCTGATTTTGAGGTCAAGGCTGTAACAGCTCTTGACAACATCTGGAAGTTGCCTGATGTCTTCTTTATTGATCCAGATTGTTCCTGTCTTTACGCACAAATGAAATGCACTTACATCTACAACAGTCTTATATTTTATGAGCAGTATATATAAAGTCATAGTTCTTTGTGGTTTATTGTGTTTTACATGTTTCTCTATTTTGCAATCCTTACTTGTGTCTAATATTATTATGCATGGTGAGATGGTCTCCATCCTGAAAGAGACTAAGAGTCTAAAGCTCGGTGTCCTGACACCAATGTGATTCCAGGCTATATAAATAAACTCTATACTCAGCTCATGTTCATCCCAATGCTACAAATAGGAAACAGCATACAACTATACCAGGTATAGTTATACATTGAAAGGTTTTATATTCATTTATTCATTTTCCATAACCATTTATCCTCATAAGGGCCAAGGGGGACTGGACCTGATCCCAGCTGACACTGGGCGAGAGGTGAGGTACGGGTCACTGGGCTGACACACTGAGACAAACAATCATTCGCACTCACATTCACAATTCAGAGGCACCAATTAACCTGCATGTCAACTGGAGAGAACCAACAGGGACACGCGGAGAACATACAAAGTCCAGAACCGTCTTACTGTGAGACCACAGCGCTGACCACTGCACAACTATATACACAGATATATTAATATAGCTGCAAACAAATAATGAGATTGAATTGCAGAAAATGATATGACACTCCCTCTGCCTATGTTGTAATCCCAGATTTTACAGTGTTATGATGATTAGCAAGATAATCTTATATTTTTGTCTACGGAGTTTCTTGGGGAGCAACGGAAATATAATTGCTGTTTCTGGTTGAATGTGGGGATATGTAGGGATCGTTTCCATAATGGTGACAGACACTAAAATTAACAATCTAAGATTCTTATTGCCAAAAATGATAAACCTTTATTGGACATATTTTAATGAGTGTGTTTGACCTTGTGGTTTAGCTATGTATCCACCATCACAGCCGAATATTTCCACATCTAACTTGATAAGTGAAGGGTTTATTTCGAACAAACCAACACTGGTGATTGTTGGAAAGATTGTGGAAAGACTAACAAGTTTTATTTTGTTTCGGTCCAGTTTGAAGGGTATTTGAATAGCTATGCACCATGCTACTAAAATCTTACACATCTAGTCAATGACATTGTGCAACTCAATCTGCAATTCATTGAACGATGATCTTCATCATCTTATTCCGGCATGTTATGTTTACAGCAGAAGGTTTCGATACAAAGTTTCTATTGGTGCTTTGGATCACAGTCAAGAAGGTTCTATAAGGGCCCTTTTCTTTGCATTTGATGGATGAAGCAATGTAAAAAACTAAAAAAAAAAAAAAAGGAGAGAAGGGGTAATAAAACACCACAACACCGAAGATATATTTTTTCCCTTCAATTTTGCATTCCAATGATTTGAAATTGTTTCCCTCCCCAGTGTGTCGATCTCTGCTACCTATTCACCCGATGAGCGAGCAGTATCTGAGGAGAGAATTTATTCCTGCATCATTTGGCAGTTCGTCTTTGTGATAGCAAAGATATGAAAAATGTGTCGCTGTGAGAGAGCAATTTATAATTATTTTTCCAGTAGGGTTCCCGGAGAAACACTCTGATGGAGGAGACAGAGGAAATGATAATTAGATAAACAGAAACGTGTGACTCTTCTTCAGCTCTGGGTTTGTGCTCTTTGCACAGATTTTGTCATGAATCCAGCGTGTTGTACAGTATTTTCATGCATAAATCACCTGCGTTTTCAGCAATCTTAATGAGACATGCCAACCTCATGGTCAACAAGCCTACCTATGTATTGGCTTTTCCTTCCCCTCTGCACCCCTCTCCATTATACCGACTTAATTAGGAGTTTTCTTCTCTTTCTACTGCCGAGGTCAACATGCACAGTTGCTCTTTGCAGGGGCAGGGAGGGGTTCAGAGTCAGGCTCAAGGACGCCGACATGACGATGGATGAGGACTGTTGTGCAACTTTAAAAATGCCTTATATTTCCCCTCCCAGTTGTGATTTTTAATGTCCCTCTCCTTGGCCTTGTCTGCAGCCCTTAGTGGCAGGAGGTGAGGCCCCAAATGCCAATGTGATATAATCCTTCTCCTCCCTGAGCAATTACAGAGCAGATAAACACACACAGAGAAAGGGAGATAGAGAAACGGTGAAATCTAACACAATATAATATGAATTGTGAACTGTGGACCTCTGCACCACTGCAGCTGATGCCTTGGTTGAATTCAAAATCACATTTGATGGGGGGAGGCAAAAGCGCAGCAAAGTGCTCCGACACGCCGCGAGGCGCCACAAAGCGCCGCTCGCTTCCTCTTGGCACCCATGTTAAGAAATCGCTCTGTTTAGATTTGATCTATGGAAGAATCTGAAACGCATTCAGCCCCATTGGTTGGTTTAGACTAATCATAAATCTGATGAATAATGAATCGATAATAAAAAGGGCATCTGGCATCAGAACTGAATCAGACCATGAAAGGAACACGCAAACAACTCAACATGTAGTAGATTTTCTCAGGTTGAGCGTAGGGTTCAATAAACTTCGCAATCAGACGAGTCATAAACCGATGACGGCGATGATGGGTGAGATTTGTCTTGTGCTGCTGATGCTGCTGCTGAGCTTTATTAATAAACCGTGATGAATTTACTTTCCTAATTTTAGCCTACTTGGTATGCCACACTCATGTGATATGAGACAGCAGCAGCAAGGGAAACAGGATTATGTTTTAATGCCGCAACTTAAAAAACTATACCACAAAACTTGAACGCCTCATCCAGCATTTTGTCAATTTATAAATAAATCATAAATTGATTATTTTCGGAGTTAGGCTGACTCTATTAGAACGTAAGGGATCTAACAATTTGGATATTTATTGCTCTTGACTGGATTCACATGTTTACTGTTTGTGCTCATGATGCCAAATTAGAGATGAGTCAACAATAATTCCCGTATGTCCTATTTGTAATTACAAGAGCAGCATAGTGTGTGTTTTTTTTCCCAATCAGTAAATATGACATGAATGCTTAATTAGACCTCCGTGAGAGGATCATGATTCGTAGCATTCGCTATATTACTGCATTTAGAGGTAATTCCTACCATATGGGTGGGGTTTGCTTTTTTTTAATTTTTTATCCTAAATTCCTGGCATTTATTATATTGAGGCAGTAGGATGAACTCGTCTGTGTCACAGTACAGCCATCTGGAATATAAAAGAAATAATGCTACATGAAATATACAATAGCTGGCGCCTCTGGCGACATCCTGGAAGACCCTACAGAGCTGATTAGGCTGAAAATTCTTGTTCTTGTGCAGCTGTGGTGGAGGGAACACATCAGTTGGAAGCCAATAATAAATGAGGCCAGTGTGTTTATTATGTGAAACTCTTTTTTGTGCATGTGCATGTGTTGGCTACAGTAGATGTACCCGGCTCAGCCTTTGCTGCCTGAGCCTTGTACGCTTTTACATCTGGGCTGAGCTGGAACAAAAGGGCAGACGCTAACCCAACAGGCAGCGCGCAGCATTAGCACACTGATTACCATCCCACGCACGGCCACACATGCCCACACACACACACATACATGCGAGCAGTGCAGCCACAAAGCACAGTGTCTCAATCGTGACTGGGATGCAGAGAGATGGAAGGAGGGAAAGGAAAGATAGCGAGACGGAAAGAGAGTGAGAGAGAGGCAAATCAAAATATAAAAGAGAACTGGGGACAGCAGCTGGTGCTTCCCACCAACCTCCTGCTGTCTGATTTCTTTCTGTGTCTCCTCTTTATCTTGGTCTTTCACAGCCTCATTTCCACCCTCCATTGCCCCCGTACTGTTAGACTTCATTCATCATTAAGCTTCAATCTATCTATCTATCTATCTATCTATCTATCTATCTATCTATCTCTACTAAATTTAGCTCCTGCTGCAATTCAGTTTGCAACCCATAGCCAGCAGCATCACGCTCACACTCACACATGCGTGCAGCCTAACCACCAAGTAGCATCCCAGGTGTTTCTGTAGCAAAATGAAGAGGCATTTTAGATCCAGTCCCCCCACCCTGCCAGCCATCTCAGCTCTTTTTCTCTCCCCTGCTCTGAAAAAAGGTTACAGGTGCAATAAGACTCAAGAGCAGCTGCCGTGCTTCATTCCCTCTCCTCTCCTATCGTATTTACTGCTTGATGTTGTTTGCCTGTATGGATTTATGACATGGCCAGATGCCCTTTAGGTAAGGCGTTGAAATAAAGGATAAAAAATAAAGGGGATTTTGTGCTTGGATTATTAATATGATATATTTTGCTTTCAACGCCACATCCCCAGCTACTGTGGATAATATAATATCTTATTTTTTTTTTTTTTGGTAGTACCACCACTCCTCCTTTCTGCTCCTTTAGTCCCTTCATCTCTGTCTATTTCTCTTCCACTGTCACTGTGCCAGATTAGTGACTGAGAAGGTACAATTTTCAGTGTGCCCACAAAGAGAAGGTGGTAAGAGGCTCTGATTAATGCACATTTCCTCTTTATATATTCATGACTATTTCCTGGAGTCTATTAGAAAGACATGACTTATTCAAGTGGAGGTTTTGATTGAAGTCCTCCCTGTCTCGGCGGTTGACTTTCCCATCTTTCATTTTTCAATACTCCTCCCCTTCCCCATCTTTTTTTTTTTCTGTGACTCTGATCTCCGTCCTCTCCGCTTCCCTCGCTCCGTTCTTTAACCCAACCCTGCTCTCCTTTCATTCCGGAGTGCTTCAATTGATTGGATGTGACAGATTATATCCATTCGACTCCACTTAGCTCAGTCTGGTTCTATGTGAGTGAGGATTTTGACCCGGTATGAACTGGTGATGAGAGATAGCTTGCTGGTGACTGTCATCTATTATAGATCTGGAGGGAAATGGTGGTTGTGATGATTTTAGTCCAGCGGCCCGACCGCCTGCCCGCCCTCCCGTCTGTGAGGTCCTTATTAAGCATTCACACACAACAACACTGCAGGACTATTTTAGGCAGCAGAATTGCTCTGCTCAGTTTGGGAAGTTATGATTCTATGCATCTAAAAGTCCTTTAATGTTATATATCACACCAGTTCTCGTTTTTTGTCCAGTTGCATTCCACCCCAAGTGCAGCTTTGAATGCAAATGACGCAGGTGCAGTGATCCCAATGATTTCTGCTTCTCTTTACATGTTTCACTTCACTGGACTGTCATATAGAAAGCTTTTTACATAAGTAAAGGTACTTTTCTCGTGGTACAGTGAGTGGTCTTATCCACCTGGAAGTCTATTATAAGTAACACGTACAGTTAAGGAAGCCATCAGAAAGTGACATTCACACGCTTGGTTCTCCTCACGTGAACTAGGCAGGCAGTATTTCTAAACCCACTCCCTCCAGTGTGCAAAAGAGGAATTACTTACTGATGATGACCCCAGCTGACACCTTTTTTGCAAAATGTCTGGTAAATGTATAGCCCACTGTCAGGAGAGCTTGCTAATAAGGGGTGATACACTTCTTTCTTCTTGGAAACCTGCAGCGAAATTATCTTTTTTCAGGTGGACTTTGCCATCGGATTAGGATGAGATAGACTTAATTGCCGCACGGCTTTGCAGCGGGAAGTCGTCTCTGAGTAAGAATATCAGCATATAGCCAGGAATTCTTATGTGCATCACGATTTTCACTCACAGCCATGGGAATTCCTTTAAAGAAAGAGTATAGAGACCAGTGGATCACTTTCAGCCTTTCATTTCTAATTTTTAGGTGCACGATCAGGCCCCCGAATGGACTGATAGGACCGAAAAAGTTAGATTAGGTTCTGCACTTTTTTATTAAGACAGTACATGACAGTTAAATTTAAATAAATTAACTAAATGCAGCCCACTTTTTCCTAAGTTTTTCCAAGGAAACAAAGTTGGCTCTATCTCTCTCTAGCTGCCAGTGCTGCTGGGAGCCTTTAGGGACAGTAGACGGTCTGTGGGCAGCACAGGGAGGCAGATGGCCCTCAATCCTATTACACAGCTCCTTACACAATCTTTCTATTACACACTCTTTACTTGCACATGCACACACATGAAATGCGGCTATCCCTCTGTGTTCTCATTTCTAAAACTGAGACTGCCTACACTTGAAACTTTATTTTGTGGTATTTTGTGACCGTTTCTCATCCTGACACAGAACAGTCTTTGTTTGTTTCTTTCATATTCGATTTGTATATGCTGCTCAGCTAATTTAGCTTGAGAGCTGGAGACCGTGCAAGAGAGAACTGTGGTGGTTTCAAATCAGGAAACTTTCTTTGCAGGAGTACTATTAAATACACAAACCAACTGGATGTGAGAGAATCTCCTTTGCAACCTATGGGTCACAGAATGAAGAACCAAGTGTGGGTGTAAAGTAATGATGAACATGACTTTCTTTAACAAAGAGGGGGTGTCACAAATCATTTAAAGTCAAGATGGTGCAGTATTTCTTCCTCACTTACTGGCTACAATGCTGCTCAGCAGCAATGCGCTCAGTGCCGTCACTGGTGTCTGGAAACTATTCAATAAAAGTACTCAATTATATAGTTTATAGCTTTCCATCTGGCCAGTTTCTATTTTCAGGATTCTTCCCATAACCAATTATACAAGTGTCTGAAGTATTGGTATGTTTGGTCCAAGGTCCTAGACGATTAATATGTGGATGGGCTAGGAACTTTAGTCAGAGATCCATGGCTTTATTACTTGTCTTCCATTCAACCCGTTACATAAGTTTCACTCACTTCTGTTTGCGAAATAAATAAATAAAACACTCTACTACAAGCATTAACACCTTTTGCATTCAACAGAAGGCGGATTGTCCTTCTGTTGAACACGTATGAGTAGAGGAGTCAGGGCAATAATAATGAGTCATGTACAGATGAAATGTAGTCAGCCGTTGACTGAGCATGTACATGTACTCAGCACACACAAACTATTTGACTCCGCTGGACAAGTGTTAGCCCATTAGTTCTAGAAGAGGCGATATGTGTACACAGCTGTACTCATAGGACAGCCTCTTGTGCCTGTGAGCCCAGAAGCTGGAGTACTTAGACGCCCCCTCAACATACACACATTATGCTCAGTCAAGTAAACATGAAAATGGCTTCAAGCCTCTAAGTGCGGTGAAAATGCTCCTGTTCAAATATTCTGTTGGAAAACAAAAGTCATTTTTCGTTTTGTTCACTACAGTAGGAGTAACACGAAAAAAACTAAACGACAAATAAACAAATGGTTGATCGTAGTCGTATAAAATGGGGTGACGACTACGGAAATTATTAGTGATCTTTATTGTTTTTTCAGTTTTCTTCAAGTCAAATTGTTTTCACACCTCCATTTCTACCTCTAATTAAACAATTCTTGATCCATTACACCAATTGATTTGGAGTATTGGTACTAAAGACAGGCTTACAAAGCCGATTGAAACCATCCACCATACCGTTTGACACTTAATATTCAGTTTTGCCGTTTGTGATATACACATTGAGGGACAGCTCCCGATGGCTGCATCAAATGTTACAATTTCATGTTGAAAAAGTTGCCTGCTGAAGTACCTGCTTCATGCTTCCACGGCACATTAATAACTACCTCTGGAATCGACCCTAGGTTTTGTCTTAGATGTAAACAAGGCAAAGTTTAAAGGTAGAGTAGGCATTACACGGCGCCTGCCGGTCTGTCCCTTATGATTTGGCACAGCTAGAGCAAATGCACTTTTGGGCAGTGGTGTATAACTGCCTTCAGTGTAAACAGAGGCAGCTGGTTCACACGACAGACTGCAGTACATCACGCACAATCAAAAGCTTAATCTCACAGATGCACATGCACTGTGCAAAATGGATGTGCAGACATCCGAGCAGAGATACAGAAGCTGTCTTACATCTTATAGATGTGAGTTGAGAGCGGTCATCCCTGTTCATGTACGGAGTGCATGCAAACACAAACACAAATAGAATATGTCCTAAAATCCCCAGTGCTCACACTGTAAATGACTGTAAATAAAGGGATGGTCCTTTCCATTCCTTGCTTTTTCTGTCTGGGAGTAAGGCGGGAGCAGGAGAAGGTATGCATATGCCCAGATCATTCAACCCATTTCATAGGTAGAAGACCCAACTGTTGGAAATAGAGTAGGAACACCTGCTATTGCTGAGGAGAGCATTGGACAGCAGTCACAGAGGTACCCATAGATCAATTGCAGTGGGAGACACAGAGGCGTGCTGTAAGGCTTTATGTTCCATTAATGTTTTACCAAACCTTGCCATGAGGTATGATATCAATCTATAATTCAAGGAAAATGGTAAATGTTTCATGCCATATTTAGAAAGACGAGGCATCTAATAGTCCAATGTGCAGCTCTATCCTCTCTTGGTTTAGAACAGCATATTTATTTACTGGATCCAGGCACTGACCATGCTAAAGTTTAAATTAGTCATGGATCCATTTGTGTATGGACTGCTGAACTTAAAGTTAATTATTATTATTATTTTTTTTAATGCTTTGTGGTCCTTATGCTTGGTAGAAATGGCACATTGTTTTATGAGATTAATGCAAGTCACGCAGAGATGTTCAATTGACTGTTGCATGATTGATGCAAACCTCACTAGAATGAAAAGGTCACATTAATAATCATACTAATGATGGAACTGTCTGTTTCACTGCGAGGGGTACTCAGGAGTTTATCCAGGGCAAAGGCTAATGGCACAACATCTAGCACAGATACCTGCCAGCAAATATAGGACATGTAACTCCTGCTATCCCCCATATAGGAGCACGGCTGATCAAGTACAAGTACACAGACATAAAATGTGCCATTTTTAAGGTCTACTGAAGTCCAGTATTCACCCTGACAGACGTGACACGCACTCAGCAAACTCGCCATCACCACTGACCCAGTTGTCCGGTACCTGGGGAAGATGCCTATCCTCAAAGCAATTTCTGAGCTGGAATCAGTCTGGACTTGTTGACTTATATTTTTATTTAATTATACATTCATTACCACTTACATTGCTTTTTTTTGGATACGCAGCCATATAAAGTTATATGCATTGAAATTCCAGCTTCCTGACATGTATCTCTGCAGCAGAGTGCAGAGGGATGCCTGAGTTCATGCCCCTGTAATTCATACAGTGACCCTGCTGACAAGGTCATGACATGCTGTCAGTTCATGACATGGGTACTGAATCTTTACCAGCTCCTGAGGGGCTACTCTGTTGCTTTTGCTGCCCCCTGACCTTCATATAAGCAAAATAAGTCATAAGTCAATAAGTCAGAAATGTGATTTTTTTTTTTCCGTCTGTTTTCTGCCAACTTGAAATTTTTACTGTTGTCCTGTAGGCTGCTACAGCAAGGCATGTCTTTACAGCCACGTCTTTTCATCTGCAAGGACGTAGCTTGGGCTACCAGTTCTAACACTGACTGCACATGTGCACTAACCAATCGATAGTGGCTACTGCAAGCACAGGAATTAGGTCAATCACTAGATACCCACCTCATGAATGCTGCAATGTTCATTGGTTTAAACAAGCACGTTGGATATATTTCTACTGGCATTCATCCACTAGTGTCTTTGTGATATTGAATAAAGTAAATAACATTAACATTTTGCTTTTTTTTGTCAAGGGTGTAGCTAACCATGGGGTGTCTGCCAATGTTTCAGAGTGCAGTACCTTGTATTATTGACCCACTCATGGGTAAACTCACACATAAGGGATTAGAGCTTACTCAAGCACCAAATCCAATCAAAGCCAATAATTCTGTATTTCAAGGTTTCACCTTAACAACATCCTCCATGTCCTCTTCAACAGCAAGAAGGGTAAAGCTCCTTGGATGCAGTACAGTCCTCAACACCCTTCCCTACGGTGGCTAACGGTAAAAATGTGTTTTATTTCTCCAACATATAGCAGATCTTGGAAGCAATAAGCTGGTGCATTTTAGAAATTGGTCAACATCCTGGTGGGAAAGAATCCCCCTTTTTTCAGAGTTAAAATTAGAAAGTGCTGCGTGGAGCATCATGATGCTGCCGGTTAAAAAAAAACCTCTCCCTAAAGCTAGAAGTTTGTGAAATTGACATGTCAGTAGCAAATGCAATCTGTTGTTAATTCCTCACAAAACAGACCAAGAAACCTTCAGTTTGTTTGAGCGGGGCAAGGTTGCCATAGTGACCGTCTGTCACCTCAGCATGGGGTGGAAGGCGCTGTTCTAGTTGTCAGTGGTTTGTTGTATGTCTCACAATCCCTGCACACTGCCCCTATTTCAGACAGCTCAGAAAGACGCATGCAAAAAAAGAAACTATAGGTGAGACAAGGACCAAAATAAATAGTCTCCATGATAGAAAGGAAGAAGGGACCTATATACATTCTGGGATGAACGCCTCACTCTGCTCCTGGTATAACACGATTGATCCTATTATTGTGCATTGGGAACACTGATACAGTTTTCCCAAGATGTTATGTTCTTCAAAACACACAATGTCTGCATCACTAAAACAATTTTCTATTATGAACAGCTTAAGACAAATCCAAAAGACGACTAAGCTACATTAATCAAAATAAAGCTTAGCATCATGGTCGATAGAAAATGAGTATATGTGTTTTGTACCACCTCAGACACCGCTGACAGCCATCCTAGTACTACACACAGTCCCCAAGCCAACGTAACACACATAGACAAACACTGAAATACTCATTTTATTCTCTCTGAGCCTGTCTTTCTCCCTTTTATTCACACACTCCTCCTCTCCTCTTTCAGTTGCCTCTCTTGTGGGAGTCGCAGAACAATAGATGATGAATGAGAGGAGCCATGTAGGCTATGTGAATCAGTCAGTTCTGTATTTATAGTGGCAACCCACTCTCTCCATCACCAGGTACTCCACATTGGCTAGTGTGGTGAGCGACGTTTAGCCAAAGTGGTGTTCCACTGCCTCGAGCACATACAGTCAATCTTTTTCGGTGAGGATAGAGATTAAAAACACAAAGGGTAGCTGCAAACTTGTGTTGGGGCTGAACAAAGGTTTAACCTTGATGCTTTGTGTGTTCGGGTGTGGCTGACAAACTCAGTGTTATTTTGCAGTTGGAACTGCTTAATGGTTTCAGAGCAATCTTGATTGGTATTTTAAATTGAATTTCGTGAACTACTTGCCCTCTACACAACTCTTACAAGGCCTCGTTTGGCCGGATTGTCATGTGTCTTCCAAAAACTTTACAAATAATTGATATGAAACTACTTGCATACTGTCAGGAAGCAACGTGTGGTGTTTTTTATGTGCTACGAGGAATCAGGCAGGGCTTCGGTGAGCTTTTGAGCGGTATCAATCAAGCTTTTGCAAGCTTAGTTTTACTACTGTCAAAATGATGTACAGAGTGTACGGTTTTCAGTTGCAGAAATCACAAGCCTTCTTGTATTACCAAAGGGTCTGAATATCCAAAGAAAAAAATCGATGCCATTAATTTGGAAAAAATGCACACGGACATGGATTTTGCCACAAAACTTATACTGAAGCCCAAAACAATCCCATCCTTGGAAGTACAATTCTGACATGTAAGTAGATGATAGCTATATTCTATGTTATATAATTCTGACAGAATACTTCATACTACATAACTTTGGGATTGTTCCAGAAAGAAAGCATGTCACGATAAAGCAAATCCTCATAAGCTGCTAGTGTCACATTACCAAGATGAAGTCAGCTAATTCATACCTCTACGGAAGAAGCAGAGCATGATTAAAATGTCAGACGTATTCATCCAGCGATAGATAGATAGATAGATAGATAGATAGATAGATAGATAGATATTTCTCACACATACACCTCAGGAGAATCGATTCCCCAGCAGAGACTGTGACTGAGTTTTAGCTGGACAGGTGGAGCAGACCAGGCACTTCACCTTAGTGTGTGTGTGTGTGTGTTGAAAGTACTTTCATGCTCTTTCTGTGTGTCAGACATGCACACAAACTCTCAGTCACACATACACGCATATTGAAGCCCAGGACTCGGGCAGAGTCGCCAGATAAATTGGTTCCGTTAGGTTGCTACTGAGAGTCCAATCACCCAGAAGAGCCCGAGGAGTCAACTGGCTTCACACCATCCGGCTCGATAGGAGCTGATTTCATGACCAAGTACTCCTTGATGCAGTCAGTCAGTGACGGTGTGTGGATCTTGTCTAAATCCGAGGTGTGAGGGATGAGAGATACAGCAGCTTTGTCACAGGCTGCGTTCATCCAAGACCTTCAGCAAGGGGAATCTGATATATTTTATTATCAAATTAATTATAGTTTGATCTGTCTGTCTACTGTACACCATCATCGAAATTCTCATGTACTAGACATGTATCTGTATCTGTTCTAATGAATCTTTTTAAAATGAATTCTACTCTTCTAAACCTGTGCACTGCATCCTGCTCCGTCTTGCAGAAAGGCTGTAGAATACAATGTCTGGTCATGATAAAAAATTAAAAAAAAACAACTCAGTCCTCTGCCAATATTTTGCATTAAATGCTGGATACCCACACAGTACAGATTATATAATGCTTGTGAAATTCTGAGATACAAGAAAACAAAGGTATTGATACTCCTACATGGCGGAATTGCTACTAATCTTCTTCAACAGTATTTGCCAAAATACCAGTGTAATCCTTTAAGAGGTATATTTTCTATACTCCTTATATGTGGCGATCACTTCAGGTTCAAGTATACAGATTAGTGTGTTTTTTTGAGCAGTGAACAGTCCATGCAGCCTGGTTAAACTGGTATGGTGCCTTTTTGGTTCCAGAAATAATAACGATTTGTTTCTGCTTCATGCTGCTTTGGGCGTCTAATCTTTAAATGTAGAGTTTTTTTTGAGAGGAAGCTAAAAAAAAACACGACAGCTCAATTTTATGTTTAAGATGTTTGTAGAATTACAGCCTTTAGGGTAAGTGGCCAGACTGTGGAAAGTCACTGCCTGCAACTAAAACCTTCTCACGTAGCAGAAGAAAAAAAAAGAAACTCTGTGAAGGGGTGGTAGAACACAACTAATTCAGTTGATTCTCCAAAAACATGGGGATACATCTGCAATTTGAACTTTAATCAATTAGAACAGAGACAAGGCGGCTTGCAGCTTTGCCACTGATGCAAACTAGCAAACCGTAGCTCAAGGGGTTAATACAGTAACTTTTGTGCCTGCACTGTGGTGAGGAAAAATCATAATGTAAAAATGTCAAAATGTTCCTTCCACACAGACACTTCAGGGGCCTGACCTGCTACTGTTGCTCTAATTCCATGACCAGAAGGTCCGTGGCAAATTCCCGCTTTACTGCAGTGTCTGCTTTCTCTGGTGATTTGGGGGATTTCGTTCCGGTCCTATATTGGTGCTGAGTGCCGACACAATAGCTCCTCCAGCAAAGGCTGTCAATCTTATTTCGTGACATGTCCTACCTGAATATTAAATCATATTTTACTGAAGCCGAGCACAGCCAGGCTTGCTCTTTCCTAAAAGTACATACATTGCACTTTAATGTTAACCAAAGCACTGGCTTTTCGAGTAGAGATAACAGAGCATTAAATGATCTAATTTAAGGACAGACTTAGAAATTGCTCAAGTGTTGAAATCTTTTAAAGCCTAATAACGAAATAACTATGCACTTGTGTGGCAAAGATTTTCTGCAGAATGGTTATAGCAGTGTACAGATGGAACTTCATTAAGAGTATATTGTAGATTGGTAGTTGGTGTTTTTCAAGCAATTCTCTGTCTACTCTCCAATCCATTCCTATAACCTCAGAAAGCAAAGTTCTCCCAGAGGGTCTCCAGCCCCTGAGACAGACTACACTGGCGGTACTCCAGAGACACAATCCATTTTTATCAGCCTGCCCAGACCCAGGCTTCATGAAAGAAGAATAAATAGGGCTGTTAAAACCTTATGGCTTTTCTCTTAAACTACAACAAATAGACAGAGCGATAAAAGAAGAACCACTGAGAAATTGTGGAATTGCTCAAAAGCTTTGTGGCGACTTCTTTACCATTACTGCTTTCCAACGGGCGCGGGACATTCTGCTGATTGATAAAACACCATCTTGTTTTCTGCTTGACAGTCTGCTTATGTCCCTCACACCAGTCTGTGCGCTTGTGCCTCTGTTTGCCGCTGGCACATGTCAAATCACTCCTTCGTGTCGTCCACCAAAATGTGTATGCGAGTTGTCGTCGGCGAGTGCACAGGGGCAGCTAACGTGAAAGGAAAGTGTTTCGTGGACAGGAGCGGATCAATAGAACATTTATGCAGCTGACCCCTCATCGCTGATGGACCCTCCAGTGAGCCTCTGTGTCTTTCTCTTACTTGCTGTGTCACAATGCTTTCATCAGCTCCAGGACCCGAGACATCCGAGCCCATTAAGGGGTTACTGTGACTTCATGGCATGACAAGCATGAGGTGACTCAAATCGTGTGAACGTCGTGCGATCTTGTTTCGTGGATGAGGCTGTGACTAAATATCCGGATATCTAGTGGGACAATATTTTGTTATTCAGAACTTTGATAATAAATATGCAGAGCTGAGGAATGGAATCACAATATTAGCTAAATATCATCAGTTGGCTTGGAGCTCTGCAGAGCAGGAGCAGAGCGGCGTGAAGACAAAACTCACATTCCAGTACAGTCTCTTTATTTTCTGCAGACTTTGTACTTTCTTCTCCAGTGTATGTACACAAAGGCTCAATATTTTAACTCAAATAGTTTAAAAAGTCAGCTGGGACATGAACATGAATGACACCAAGAACCAACATAACTCTATGTCTGTGTCCATGTGTATGTTTCTTCTGACATCATCTGCATTAATGCTGCTCCAAATATCGCCTCACACCATCTGATTTGATCTGATTGTATTGCTGTGACAACCATCTGTCATAACCCTTCAGCAACTCACTTCTGGACAGACATTTACTGACCAATTATCAGCCACAAACCTGACTGTATAATGCACAGACAGCTATTCACTTTATTTCTTATGTCATGCTGCTGCATTTTTTACGTTTTCTAGATTTTATTTTGCCCTGTTTTCTCCTTTTATGAATTTTCAGTAACCATTTATTCATTTTTTAAGGGAGCACAGAAGATGGAGCTGATCCCAGCATGCTGTGGGGCAAAAAAAATGACCCAGATGGGTTGCTTGTCCATCTTCAGCCTGCGTTGCACACATCGGTTCACATTCATAGTGTGAAATAAAAAAGTCGAAAATATTTTGTGTATGCTCTCGAGGATCATAAAATCCGTGTTGGTCCGTCTCCACGAAGGCAACAACAAAACAAAATATGTGTTTTTGTTTATATTGCAAGACTGAATGTTGTGGTATTTGCTATTTAAGACCGTGGGTTTACTTTAGTTTTAATTGCAGGCTTCTCAGTTGCGAGCAGTGGAGCACACAAGTCTATCGGCGTGATTCCTGAAAACAGCAATTTACCGCAACATCATTCTGTTTTGAAATTAGAGCTCTTATTCACTGAAAGCCATTTTGAGATTACGGTAATTAAGTGCCGGATTTATGCATGCACCAAGAGTGCGGGGCTGTCCCAAGGAAGAGGTAACAAGAGAGGTGTTGTGATAAATAAACAGACCACCAGCATATCCGTCCTGTGTACTTTTTCGAAGGATATCACACGACATACAACCCGAACAGAAATACATGTACTCTGCACGAAGGAGAAGAGTGACATTCCTATTTGGGAGTGAATCACTTTGCATTCCAAAGCAGAGGGGTGGGGTTGACACAATTACAAAAATATGATAATGAGGAAATTAATCCTTATTATCATTTGTTTACTTCACAGCAGTAACGCACATCCGGCTGCTGATGATTATTTACTCTGAAAATGAGAGAGAGCCGCTACATTATGCATGGCAGGACTTACAGTCGAAAGTAACAGAGAGGAAGGAACACACAAACAGGAAACGCTGTGATAATGAGGGGGTGAGCTTTGGTGTGACAGGACTGAAAATCATGTCTGTGTGTGTGTGTGTGTGTGTGTGTTCGTGTCTCCCACAGTGCAGTGTGCCTGTGAAACATCAACACTATGTCATCGCGTTTTTTTCTTTTTTTATTGTTTTTTTTTGTGTGCAGGAGGTGGGATGGAGGGAAGGCTGAGCGGATAAAGAAAAAAAGAAACTGTGAGGGACTGTAAAAAGTGAAGCACGAGGAAGAAGAGTTGTTGCATCGCGGCCTCGTTAGCACCGACTTTGCACCGCGTGGATGTGTGGGTGTGCGTCTGCTTGTGTTCCTTTGTTGGGGAAATTGTGGGTGTGATGCCACGAACTCGCAAGACAGTTTGAGTTTGTCAGCAGATGTGTTGATGGTTTAACGTACGCATAAATAAATATGAATTAATGGAAGATGTTAGAGTGTCTAAAGAGGGAAAGACAAATGTTATTTCTCACTGTGGTTTTTATGGACTTATCTGATTTATTTATGGGTATGCTTTGACAACATGTTGATCAAGGACATTTTCTATATCATACATGAATTTCTGTGTGTGTGGGTGACAGTGTGAGTGACATCGGGGAGGAAGAGAAAGAGACAAGAGCTAAATTAATCACTGTGTGGGCAACTTTCAGCTACATGCACTATCGCTCTCTCTCTGTCATACACACACACACACAGTTTTTCTCTCTGATTCACATGGCTTTCTCTGCGTTGGCTCAGTCAGCAGAGATAAAAGTATTGAGACAGCCTTTGTTGTGTTTGCATGTAAAATGGATTCAGTGTCAGAGGGGTGAATGTGAGGTGAACGAAGAAGCTGGATTTGTCTGTATCGCTGTCTGCGTTCACATCATTCATATTAAAATGCAGACATCGGCATAGATAGACTTTGATTCACTGTTTACAATGCCGACGAGTCCTCTTACCTAAGCAACAAATGCATTTTCTCAGTGCATGAATTTCAAAGTGACATAAAATGTCTTCTGACCTGCCGCTCAAACGGTTTGTGGTCTGGTTTAAAGTTTAAAGTCGCCCGCTCATGTACAGACTCAAATGTTTTCAGTTGAGTCCTGCACGGAAAGTCAAACTGACAATACACACAATTGTCTCAAACTGTTCTCAAACAAAAATACTACGCAGTATTTCTGAGATTTTTCTGTATTTCTTAAGAAATATTGAAAAATTCCATCAGAACCAAAACGTACATCTTTCTCGAACAGGCAGAAAAAGAAAAGCATGTCGGGATCAAAATCATTTGGTTTGACACATCTATGCTGCACACATGCAGGTGTCTTCTCTTATTTGCCTGATTAGGCTCTTTACCCACATAAGTAGACCTGATGAGCTGAGCTTAGATTTACTCCAAGCACCTGTGTGGACTGAGGTACTACGCTTGAGTAACTCAAGCGGTTTTTAACCAGGAGGTGGAGGAACTTTTTGTGAGTCACTGAAAGTAAAATGGTAACATTGGCTATAACCTCAAGCTGATCAGTGTATTGCTCACCTTATGGGCTAAGATGACCTCCCAACATTGACTGTAGTTAAAACACACTGTGACAGCTTCCCAAAACTGACGCCAACATCTCGAACGTCCCGTGGGACAAACTGAAAATGATTCCTGTTATTTTTGGTAGTTTTTATCACGCATATATATATTCTAGCTTTTGTTTTTCTCATAACCTTGGTTTTAATTAGTAAGACCTCCAACCGCGATCACTACTACTGCACAGACTCTGGCTCCAAATGAGGTCACTATAGTGAAAGATGGATGGGATTATTTTTTCATTATTTTTTGTACACTTGGAGGAAGTGGAGATGCATTGCTCATCTTTATATACAGATTATGATTCCCAACTATTGTGGCGAGTATTAGTTTTGTCTTTTTGTTCTAATCATTGTACAACAATCATATGCAACAATATTAAAATGGAAATGGAACAACCGTAAGGGCGGATTAGTGAAATGAATTAAGAGAAAACATGAGCCGTGCTCTAATCTGCTGAAAATAAACTTAAAAATGAAGTATGTATTGCTCTTTAGGAATGATTTACCAACATCCCTCATTATTTTTGTAGGCACCAAAACACACTCTTCCTCTTACTGTAGAAACACTACTCTTATTTTCAGACCAAGATGCACCGTCGCGTGACTCAAACATCTACGATGTGCAAGACAAGCACCAGGCTTGATCGATGGGTTTTGAATCAGCATTAGGTCAAACGAGAAATGCATATTAATGTAAGTTCTCACTATTGTCTTCCGGTAATACACATGTGGATAGACAGGATCAATACTGCATTTCTGCAAGTATTGATGGCAGTGTGTGTGAAACCAGATGAATAAAATACATAACAAACAAGCACATCCGGAAGATTTCAGAGTGCAGCACAGCATTTAAAAACTATTCATATTTTGATGTCGCAAACTGTCAGAAATGGATTAAAAGCTCCTGAAATCAATCTTTTCCTCCTGAAGTGCACACTTGTAAAAAAAAAAAAAAAAAAGGATTGGCTCTTACTAGCGGAAACAAGATGCAAGAATCTGTGTTCCCAACGACACGGGAAGACAAACATAAAGCCGCCCTACAAGTGCTGTCAAGACAATTCCACAGCTCTGCGTTTCTACATCTCCCATGTCAACATGTGCTGTATATCATGGTCTGTCTCTGCTGCAAACTTCAAGGGAAACAAACGGAGACAGGGTGTAGGAGTTCCACACTAAGCTGCACTTGATAGAAGTTAGCCTTAATCTTTAAATTCCTTGCACGGAAATAACAACAAGAATCGAGGTCACAACATACAGACTCGGTTTCCGGTGACACAGGCGATGGCGCTGTTAATGTTTGTTATGTAACGTGTGTAGGCGACGTTGCATTTCCTAAGTGCCTGTAGCGCTGCTGCAGGAGCATTGAGCATATTGAGAACATGGCCACAGGCACAGAGCGACATCCGACATGGAATCATCCAGTTTTATCTGCAGCTGATTGTACATTTTTCATAAACAAGGCAAAAGGCATCGTAGCAGACTTGCAGCTGTGTGAAATTGTGTGTTTGTGTGTGTGTGTGAGGGAGTAAGACACAGAGGTGTGTACTGTAATCAACCCGAGCTCATTAACCTCTCGGCTGTGAGCAAAAAAAACACACACAACAAAAAGATGACCCCATAATGGCTACAAACAGAAATATAGTAATCAGTCACTCAATCCCCCCAACCCCTGCCTCACCCTATCTGCCTCTCTCTCCTCCTCTCTCACCCCCTGGGCTGATAGGGCTCATAAATAAAGCAGGGTAAGATTCAGCGCCTGCAGCGATAAGGGATGCTGTCTGGGAAGGCGTGGGACCAAGTCTACCACATAGGGAGAGGGCAGAAACTGGCAGTAGATGTGGAAAGGTGGATAGGTGCTTTTGAAGTATACGGCGAGCTAAAGAAGCTGATTTGGAACAACTTTTTTTTTTATTATTATTATTTTTTGGGCCTTTTATGCCTTTATTGATAGGACAGCTGAAGATAGACAGGAAGCAGGGGGCAGAGACACACAGTAAATTAGCCGTCCGATGCAGGATTCGAACTGGGGCCAGCTGCAGCAAGGACTAAAGTCTCCACACACGGGGCGGCTGCCTAACCCACTACGCTACCGACCGCCCCTATTTGGAACAACTTATCTATTTACAATACTTACTTACTTTACAAATGTGTCCCACATTGGCATTTACTGCTGTTCATTCCCTGTGTGTCCTGTATAATAAATTATCTTTTTATGATATACACAGTACATACCTCCCACCAACCTGACACCGCCCGCTGCTGTTGAGAGTGAGTGCATAAAAACTAGTTAGTCAGCAAGTGGAGGTTTTCAAACGTATAGCTCCACTCTAAGTAGTAGTATAGTACAAATGTATACTTGACCAGAACAGATGGAGAAACGACGACCAAAAAAACAAAAGAGACCTTGAAATAAATATAGACTATTTCAGGATAGTGTATAGAAAATAATAGTACAACAGTACACTATCTATTTATACAAGTACAAATCCATCTTAAAGTTTAAGCATACAAAAAAGTTGGGAACAAGTGGTATGAACTACCCAAGAATATAACCAGTTAACTTAGCTCCACCTTTGTTGGGGCAGTCCTCAGGAGGTGGACTGGTAAACCATACTTTGATCCATACTGGACTTGAGCTGGCTACAATCCGGTTCCTTGGCCAAACCCATACAGACCGAGCTCGTGCCACCCCCTAATGTCAATGCAGTAAGAAAACGGGGGATTCTACATATCATACTTTTGATACTAACGTGCATTTAGCTAATAATCTGTATTATTATACCTACATTTTGAATGCAGGACTTTGTATTTAGTAGTTTTAGGATCTGCACTTCAAAGCCCACATCCTAAATCTTGGGTCAAAAACAAACATTTTCTCAAGACCACTTGGATCTATTTAGGTTTAGACAAGCTGACAGACAAAAACCAAGACATCTGGCAGTAGAATAAGGCCCAAAAGTATCGAGAATCTATGGATTAAGATGTATTTGGGAGACAGGATCCTAAAACCAGACCACCACATGATAATACTGAATAGAATTTGGATCTACTCCAACCCAGAGTCCCAGATGAGGTCTTGGTTATTAGGAATCAGTGGACCTGTGAGCACCACTACTAAATACTGAAACTGTTGTCCGCCGCTGTTACACACATTGACAGAAAGCAATGACGAACGAGGGTCAGAGAGAGGTGAAGCTTTTTGTTCAGGTAACAAACCAAATGAAAACATCTCAAGGCTGCGGCAGAAAGTTGTCTCTCATTTGCCTTTCATAAGGATAAACAAACAAATGAATAATGCATCATAGAATAGTAACAGTGTTCTTGTGCCGGCAAGACAAATCCCCGTGTGTGATGCAATCTCATTGAATTTTCATGCATGTTCCGTGTCTGTTCCTCTGCAGTCTCTGCCTCACAGGTTATTTATCTGATGAGGATTTTGCTGTTTGAAGATGCTGTTTGATTTGGTCTATGGTCAGACAGCATTTCCTGTAATGATCTACCTACAGTGTGAGCTCTCATAGTTCATATTGATTCCTGAGGACAAAAGGAAGTAAAAAAAAAAAACATGATTTCTTTTATGTTTCTGCTGCAATCATGTGCAGAAGTATCCATGAGCATACAATAAACAATGACTCAGATATTATAAGCTATACAGTCTTTAATACTAATAATACCCCTTATTGCTATTGTAACAGTGTTTTTCACATCCTCTTTTTCATTACCAGGATACAGAAGTTCAGTGTTTGCTTATGGGCAGGCTGAGGAATGGAACGGGAGATGCTCAGCTATGAGGACGAAATGGCAGCTTGGTCAGTGACCCTTCAAACTTTGCTGCAGGTAACCCTCTACACAGTCAAGTTATGCAAGACATTTCACATTTCATGAGTTTTGTACCTGCAGCAAAGGATGAAGTCAGGTGACCTTTGTTGTCATGATAACATCAGTCAACAATGGTGCTGTTTTCTTTGCACCTACGTGATGCGTGTATGACTATTCATCTTCAGCAAGGAGGTGACCTTCAACGTCATAGTCCTTTATTTGTAGGTGGTTTCAGATTGCTTAACTACAGTGACAACAAACACATGCGTAATCTCATACTTATAGAGCGCCAACCTCCTCGCTACACACGACTTTTCTCACTCCATGTGCTGCCTCACCTTTGATGACACATCATAACATTACGTTAGAGGGGAATCTACAGGGTCATACTTTAAAGTGAAGGGCCACCGACTCAGCTGCCCTGTTCGATGTGTTGTTAGTCGGAACAGGCTGCAGTGACACAGCGTTATGTTTTCACCTGAGTTTAGTTACTATCAATAATTCTCTGGAACAATCTCTGCGAACTTTTTGGTCATGACCCAGCAAGTGTGATGTCTATCCAGTGGCTCAGTGTGGCCCAGTTTGCACATCTGAAACTTTCTCCAGCAAATAAGATCGGCCCCATGCTGAGCAACCCCCTGCTGTGTTTCTCCTGAACGACGAATATACAACCCTGACACAAGCCCTCTGTCCACAGAAATGACAGATATCTTTCAGGCCTTTTACTAATACCCCTGTGCACAGAGTCAGCCTCTTTTTTTTTTTCCTCCTCCCTCGCTCCCTCTACAATTCCAGTGAGGGATCCTCTGGGGCGAGATCTTCTTGAAATTTTGCCCCCATAGCTATTTTGAAAAACCGTAGCGGACCAGCTGGCTCGGACACTCACTCATTTCTGCCTTATAACTCTCTCGTTATGTGACACAAATCAATTATGGATGAAAAAAAAACCCTGCGAAGATGCACAGAGGCCCTTTCATGTGTCAAACACCCCACGGCCTGCCAGAAGAACACAAAAAGAGACGAGAGAGAAATTTGGTGGTTAAGAGGGTTAGTGTGCACGCTAGGATAGACTATTCCTCAGTGGCAGGAGAAGCTCAACATTTACATACATGCAGATACAATTGTTTGATTAGGTGACCTCCAGAGGTGATGGTAAGGGTAGGTTAGATGTTTTTCTCTCCCTTCAGTCTTGATGGGCTAAAGAAGTCCTGACATCGCTTCCTTTAACTCACATACCGTGCACGAGTTTCCATCTCTCCCCTCCTTCTCGTTGGACTGAATTCTCTCTCTCATACTCTTTTTTTTTTGCATCTGCTCCTTCTCTGCTGAACTATTTTTGTCTCTCTCCCTCAGTCTCTGTTTCTCACTTCTCTGTCTTCTCATACACCCTTCTCCGTTACCTACTGTTCTCTGGGCTGCGTCCTCCCCCTCCATTTTCACACATCTGCCCCCCCTGCTGGGCTCTGCCTGTCTCTGTCTACTCGCTCTCCTTCACTCTTTGCACTCATTCTCTCTCTCTCCAGTCACCAAGGTTAGGAATACTAAATTACTGACTTGCTGAAATTCTCCTTGAGGATGACTCCCCAACCTTTTGCCGCATGGCTACCTCTCTGCTGATCTCATGCTCTAGCCTCTGCTGTGACATTTTTTGCGAGTTAGGATGTTTATGCGGGTCTCAGAGGCGGATATGCAAAATAATTAATTTCCGGTGCAGTGTGTGATGGCCTGCTGCTCCCTCTGTCTCTCCAAAGGAAAAATAACAACAATAATAATAATAATTTTCCCTCCATCTTCCCTCACCACCTCGCTCCTTCAATTCCCATCTCTCACTCTCCCTCACTTCAGAAGTTGTGATTGTATTCGGGGGGAAAAGTGGAACAAGGGCAAGGCGAGGCCTTATCCTCCGAGACGACGGCTGCCGGCCATTTAGACAGCGTAGGGTATAAAACACACAGGCCTTGGCATATCGTTGGGTCCCTGCACGCTAGAGTAGCAACACCATCCATGCATTATTACACTGACTGAACACAGTGCTGCAAGACTGAGCACAGATTTATGCTTAGTCAAAGGAGAGGAGTGTGTCCGTGGGCAATGGCCATGTAACGATGCAATAGCAAGATGTGATACAAATATGCAACAGATAGATAGATAGATAGATAGATAGATAGATAGATAGATAGATAGATAGATAGATAGATAGATAGATAGATAGATAGATCACTTACCTGCTCCGTAGAAAGATTTATGCAGCACCGGAAAGCAAAAGAAAGAAAAGAAGACATTAGAAAAACATTGACCATTACATAAATCTGCATAATAACAATATGGCAAATAAACTGTGTTTAACTCGAACGCTGGATGATTCATTTTCTTGTCTTCTTGACAGTTGTATGGTCAAGTTTAGAGCAAGTTTAGAGATGGTGGTTACATTTAGTAAAACGCAGATGTTAATTGCATGTCTATGTCTTCTGAGGGAAAATTTGCACATGCCAAATATTTTTCGACCACGTGGCCTTTTCACCCTCTGTTCCTTCGTTTCTTTGAAGCGTTGGTGCTGAAAGTAGCCACTGGATGTAAATTGAAAGATATGTAAATGTCCAATGCGAGCATGATTGTAGGGATACCGGGCTGAGAAATGATTGTTTATAGTGTTTTTGTTTTGAAGTACAACCTGATTGGAGTCAGTCGAATATTTTTCAGAAATGATAACACTTTTTTTCATGTCATCTAAAAGCTGCAAAGCTGAATACAGAAACAGTCTCCACTGGCAGTCGCATCGCTACCAACCATTCACAGACTAACAGACTCATACTTTCCATTTTTATTCTTATTTTTTCATCTTCCAAATGTTACCACCAATATAAGCCTAAACGAAAATCAGCCTCAAGTCTACAAGATTTTCTTCACCCACTTTTTTTCAAATCATTGCCTTACAAAACACAAAATACACGACCATACATAGCCTAACCTTTCAAACATCTCTGTCAGGGATGAGCCCCTTTTAGTTGACTTGTGTGAGAAAGCTCCACTGCAATCCTGTTCTCCACCCAACCTTCCACAGCAGCGACATGACAGCATGCCCCGACTGATTTGAAGAAACTCGTGAAGCTGTACTGGAGGAGAAAACGCCAACGAACTGTTCGTAGTACACAACCCCTTTCGTCTGATGAGAGCGAAGGAGTTTAAACGGATACCAAAAAAAGGCAAATGTCAGAGCAGCAGTTTCATAATCAAATACTGAACTTAATTGATGCCCACAAATGAAGTGCTGGCAAATCTAATCACGTTGTTTTATTAATTGGATTACTCTCGTGTCCACACATTCAAATACACCTCGTTTTTCCTTGTGTAGGACAGGAGCAGGAAGAGAAGTGGTGATAGAATTAAAGCGCGTAGGATTTAGCACCATCTAGCGTTGAAGTTGCAAAATGCAACCGGCTGAATAACCCTAACCTCACCTTTCCTTCAAGGCCAATAGGAGAAACTATGGTGGCCACCAAACCACAAAAAACAGTAAAGGCCCTATGTAGGTCAACAGTTTGTTTGCCCATTCTGGGCATTGCACATTACTGAAAACATATTTCGTAATGTTATGTTGAATAAATCCTATACAGTGCACCTTTAAACGACCTTTAAACAAAGGTTGTATGACATTCATGTTGCTTGACTTTCTGCTTGTGCTTGTTGCAGATGAAGACTGCGTTGAGACTGATTTAAACACTGTAGTAGGCATCTATCATGGCAGTTCACATGGTAAACATGCACTCCACACACACACGCACAGACAGAAGAGAGGCCTAGTTACACAGACCCAGATATATCAAGAAAAGGGAAAGACGAGAGAAAGAATCAGACAGTGAGAAACTTTAGGAAGTGTGCATTTGCATAATCTCCTCTTTGCAAAGAGTCTAGGGGAGGAATAATAAGCGAGAGAAAGCTATCATCTGCCAACACAGTGATGAGCCAAACCCCTGTGTGTGTAAATGCAGCTTGCAAGAAGTACAGTAGGTCTGAGTACTACTTTACTCAGTTGCATGTTAAGTCTTTTTCGGTTCCGTGTGGGCATCAGACATCAGACGACAAATTTACCCACAGATGTAAATTAAAGAAAATAGCAGGCTGACCACTTAATTCCTGCCCTGAATATGAATTTACTCTCAGCTTTTAGTCACTGTAATTTGGACAAAGTGGCCATGCAATGCTTCACAAATGTGTTTGTGAATGCACCTGCTAAATTAGCCTCATGTATTGTATTTATGGATCTAAATTGCCATCAAAATCTCAATTTCAAACAGCAATCTATCTGTCTATCTGTCTATCTATCTATCTATCTATCTATCTATCTATCTATCTATCTATCTATCTATCTAGATTATGACAGCCATCACGTTTGTACACCTTGTGAATGTTTTGCATATTATTTTTTTTTTGGTATTTTATGTCTTTAATGATAGGACAGCTGAAGACAGACAGGAAGCAGAAATAGGGGGAGTGACACGCAGTAAATTAGTCGTCCGATGCGGGATTCGAACCGGGGCCAGCTGCAGCAAAGACTATAGCCTCCACACACAGGGCGGCCGCTTAACCCACTACGCTACCGAACGCCCCTGCATGTTTGTTTTAAGCTTAAATGTAGTGGGGCACCTTTGGCCATGAGACCGGGAGCGTTAGGAGCCCCTTTCTTCCAGCTTTAACGCCTTAGCTATTGATACAAACACAATGCACATTACTAAATGTACTGTAGGTTGTTTTCTGTGGCTCCGGGCAAAATCAACAGCATACACGAACACGAACAATGCACTGAATGTCTTAAAACCGCCTACGAGTGTTTGCCTTCAGTGCCACAGCAGGGCGAAGCGCAATGTCCTGTCCTATTGATTCGGATTCTGATCTTCCACCAGCATTAAATGTTGGCTTCCTTTGAATGTGACTTGATTTCTCTGTAACCTTATCCAAGACATTTCAGCTGCCTGAAAGTATGTAAATATACCTCAACTTCAAATACAGCAGATCAGAAAAGGCTCATGTGAATCACTTAGATTTGAGGACAATATACAGAGTGTACGTGGATTTCTCATAAGCTGCTTAGGTCTTTACAGTATCCAGAAACCTTATATCCAAATCCCAAATTTAGAAGACACAACCTTAGGAATGAGAGTGTGCCTAAAAATTCAGAGATCTAGTGGTGATACACAGATCTTGAACTGGATTATAAATTTGAAAAATAGAGCTAGTCAAAACAAATCAAGAGAGCTGTCATATGAGACTTTTTAGATCTGGCCAAAGATTTTCTTTACGGTCAAATGCTGTATCAAAAATCATTTTACCATGTTCAAAAGGGTGCTGTCAGTACAAGAGCTCTTATCTGCCCATCAGTACAAGCCTGGATAGACATGAAGGGAAAAATTCAACGTTTGATGCATTTAACTGAAGAGCACTGCTGACCATCATCTGCGATCAACCAAGAAGGACAGCAAGACGGAGCCCAAAGACAGAAATAACAGGACAGAACGTGACGGACAAGGACAATTAAAGCATTCATACTGTGTACTAATTTGTCGCTAAGCGGAAGGCTCATTAACTGTGATTGACTCAGATGAACAGCAAGGAGAAAAGGCAAATTGAGTGATATTTGCAATTAACTCGAGGTGCTGCATTGTTTAACAGATAGCTCACAATGGAGATAGAGCGTTGTTTCTAGAGTTCAGCTCACTTGCTGATCTGTAATTCGGATGTCTTGTTCTGTACCCCGGGAGCCCTGGGGCAGAGCGGATGCTGCAATCCTTTGAAATCAACCGAAAAAAGTGGAATTGAGTGATATCAGTGGCTCGTTGGTGTGCAGGGAGCGTATCCTAGTTTCCGTTTAGCAGGCGACAACCTCCTCTGCCTGGTTATCTGATAGACACCACACTTACTAGTCCATGAACGTAGCTACACACATGTTCGTATTACTTAGTGCACTCTCTCTGTACCATACTTAACCTCAGACTTTACTTAAATCTAAATGTATCCCTCGTCTTAAGGAGGCAAGGACTGTCCAAGTTTCCTCTTTCTCTCATATGAAGAAATTACAGCCCAGAAACACACAGACACGTACATATTGCATTCGTTATCAGTGTTTACTGGAGTCTCCAACTGCATCTACTCCATGCCCAATCTCAGCCACCATCCCAATATAAATCCAGTCTTCAATCTAATCTTTTAATAATACTAGACATGGCCCCAAACTCATTGCTTATTGAAATCCAATAATCCCATAAGGCCTGTTTTCTGCTCTTCCCATGTGGCTGAGTTTATGTGGTGGGTGGTGGGTGAATGTGATTGGCCGATTGAGTGGGTGTATCCAGGTATATTGGTCCACACAAACTTGCCTTGACTATTTAAAGCTCACTGTTGAGTAGGTCATAGACTTACAATGCACCACACCTATCTTTGTGACTAACTCTACTTTTGAATAGTAATTTGGAGATTTAGTACATTTCTGTACTAAATTTTTCTTAAGTTTTGGAAATACTTGCATTACCCTGACTTAAGGTTCTTTAGGTTAGGAAGTTGTGGTATCTTTTTTTCTTGTCGTGCATTATTTTCACAGTAGGTAAGTGAGCTTTGTTTGGGGAACTACTTCCGTATGTTTTAGCTGCAGCCAGCAGCTCTAAAGATAGCTCTGTTGTTCCATATTTTTGCTCTATGAGGCTGAAATTTGCCAAGGGGGTCAAGTGTTTGGGAGGCTGCGTTTGTGGATGCATGCATGTTGTTATCTCCCATATGATTTATACTTCCGTCTGACTAAAAAAAGTAAACAGAAGACTCCTGAGCTACTTTTAATCTCCTATAGCTAAGTGTCTTGGGAGTTGGGCAAATATTTTTCATACTCTGGCCGGATTTCCTCTGGGTTAGGCATAACACCATCCGTGACAACCAGACAACTGGTTTAGTATGAGAACACGCATACAAATATGTTATGTTAATCACCCACTTATTCAGGTATATTTTCATACACTGGTGTCATTGAGAGCAGGGTGAATATTCTAGCCATAAATCTCATCTGTCAAGCGGACTCCAACTGGTCCTAATGGTTATGTGATGTGTGTTTAAAGAGCACACTTGCTCCACATGGGTGATTGTGAAGGCTGCTGAACTGCATGAGGGCTCCTGTGCATGATTCAACCTTTGTAATGTTTCTCGTGCTCCCTCTGAACCTCCGTCTTCCACATTTAATCACGTGCAGAGATCAGCGGCGGTGGGAAAAGGGAGGGACTGCAGACGTAAGCAGGTTCATACCTCACGCGAACACACACATGTAGTCAAACACGCGTCCAGAAAATTACAGTGTTTGTGCAGCTACATGTGCACACACAGATACACACAAACAAACATCTAAATCCCAAACCACAGCGAGGTCGAAGCTGTACAACAGGAGAGTAAATAAAGTTGTGCTCATTTTATCCCTGTCTCTTAGGTGTGTGTGTGTGTGTTTGTGTATGTCCAACTACCTGAGCTTTCCTAAAGGACGGCGTTAATAACCACCGTGCTACTTTCAGCTACAAAATTAAGGTGGTTGTTCACATGAAACTACAACACACAATAGTCACAGTGCAACACAACACATTATTATTTTTTTTTACTCCCCTCATATCTATTCAGCAGTATTCAGACTAATAATTCTAGTATCTTGACAGCATTTATATCAGTCTGCCTCTGAAAGCATAACAAACAGCACAGGGACCAGTGATTCATTCACAGTGTACCACAACTCTATTGTAAATTTGACTTTTACTGCAACTTTATTATGCATGCAAAATGTAAGTGAGGTATGTACTTAGAAGATACGCACGTGGTTGAAATGTCTAATTCCCTGCACAAGCACCAATTTTCTGGAGCCACACAAAGGTCTTAAAAGACCTCGATCAGACCAACAGCAGTCTGCATAACAACATTTGCATCATTTGCAGCCGAATGCTGGCAAAACATGCGTGCATCACTCACCGGTAAAATATATAAAAAGACGTTTGATGCTCACTAGTGATGGGATGAAAAGTACTGGAAAAAAATAAAGATTAAATAACAGCCCTCAAGTAAATGTGCTTTGTTTATGCCCACCACTGACATCTGGACAAATAAAACCAGAATGTTTTTGGTATAGTGTAAAAAATAATATATTTTTGCACCACACTCCTGTGTGGGTCACGGACGGACGGATCGTTCACTTAAAAGAGCCGGCTCTTTGAACCGGCTTGTTCGTGACCGACACATCACTAATGCTCACATGAAGTGAACAACCTTGTCAGGTCATGTCGAACTCATGAGTCAGTTCAATTATCATATAACGTGACATTATGTGCGTGACTTGGAGTTGCAAAGATGACACAGACGTTATAACAAACATGTTCTTTTATCCATTTGTATATAAAAAGAAACTGACACTCTTAAGTGCATCCATTACCTGTATATTTGTGTGTGTATTGCAGCCAGTGAACCAAACACACATACAGAGAAGGGGGTTAGGTCTCTAGAAAGCGCCCAGACAAGACCATATCACGCCATGGTGAGGATGGCACAGAGCTCACACTTCATGCATACACAATAGACATATAGCTTATGAGGAAGGAAGACAGACGTGTGCTCCGACCACACTCACACACACACACACACACACACACACACACACACATAACCATATTGGTCTATTTAGCTTCTCATCCCAATTGAGTGGGCCTTTGATCACACATCAAACAGACAGCAACCAAGGAGACAACACACATGCCTGGATTCACATGCGCACACATGCGTGTGAGAGAGAGCGATGATTGGTGTGCAGAACAGGTCGTTCCCGGGAATGAGTGAGAAGAAGGGTAAGAGCAGACGAGTGTCGAGAAGAGATGGGGCAGCAGATGGATTGAGAACGTGTGAGGAGGGATGGAGTGATAGAATGAAAGAGAAGAAAGGAAACTGCAAGGAGTAAAGAACTGCTCCTCTCGCCACACTGCATGCGGCGTTTCTATGAATTTTAGACTCCAGTCACACAAAAATCTGTTTAAAGGTAAAATTTCTGCAAACATGTTCATACACAATAAATAAATGAACACAAGGAGGGTAAAAAGTCTATTAATAGTGGTTTTTGCAGCCCTCCACATGCAGTGAGGTAGAAATGTACTCAGTATATCGTGACATCACTGCTTCAGGTTCGACAGATTTAAAACTGCTGTTAAGGTGACCTTTAATTTCTTAAACCGACTGCTGTTTCTTACCAGGTTTCACTACACTCAAAACAGCTCTAATACATAATCATTATGTATGCGTAACCATGCCAACCATGATGCAAGCAGGGAGTGTAATGTTAGCTTAAGACCGAACAGGAGCCCAGTTACCCCTAAAATACACTCCATGCAGAGCGGCGACGGAGCCGAGGCGGAGCCGATACGTTTCAATTGTAGTCAGTGTGTCAGTTCACAGTCTCCGGTGCCGCTGCGTCACAGCTCCGGAACGACTGCGGCGTCCGGCAGCCCTCCACAACACATACGCAGAGCTTCTATTTCTCACGGACACCAGAGCAAGGCGCATTAATTCAGCACAGAGCAGATTATGCGGGGAAGGAAATCGGCTACAAAATAAAACCCCAGTTGATTTTCAAAATAAAATACTCACTGCGGATCGAGTTTCATTACAAGAACACGTCATAAGGGGCGGTCGGTAGCATGATGGGTTAAGTGGCCGCCCCGTGTGTAGAGGCTTCAGTCCTCGCTGCAGCTGGCCCCGGTTCGAATCCCGCATCGGACGACTAATTTACTGCATGTCATTCCCCCTCTCACTGCTTCCTGTCTATCTTCAGCTGTCCTATTATTAAAGGACAAAAAAATTATCTTTAAAAAAAAAAGAACACGTCATTATAATGGGTGAGGGCGACCTGAAGACAACAGATCAGAGGTTTTCAGGCGTCTTTTCACCCAGTCGACACCATGGATGAGGAGAAGTTGATTCATCATCATTTATGACACCTCACATCCTTTTTATAAGGACACCAGCAAAAAAGATGCAGCGTGGAATGCCATTGCAGGAGTCAAAGAGACTACAGCCGGCAATATTGCTCGATTATGCGTGAATTCGCAACATCTCGTGCGTTCTCGTGACGCTCGGTGGACGGCGTGCGCACCACAAACGGATTACGTGTGAGTTGGCGGATGGCGGAGTAGGCCGTCGTTACGGAGCAGAGCCGTTCCGCATGCAGTGTATTTTCGGTGTTATTTAGCTTCATTTTGTTGGAAATTGGATTCTGAACTTGAAGTGATTATCGTAAGGTCGGGCTGAGGTTATAAGAAGTTGTTGTTCATATAAATATGATTTCTAAACAGATACATGGACCCTGCTATAACTGAGGTGCAGAGTTAAGAATTCTGCCTATGGGAGTCACCGTGTTACGTCCATAAGAAGATGAGGGGCGAATGAAAACGATGAACGTTATATATATTCCATAGAAGCATTCTCAAGGAGACAGTCGGCTTTATTTTCCATCAGAGGCTTATGGCACCGAGCTCATACTGCAGCTGCCGAGCTCTCCCACACACAGATTTGAGGAAAGGAACTTGCTGTAACTACAACATGCCATATTCAAAAGGATCCCATTCAATTCTGATTTGCATAAGCAAACATTTTCCGGAGTATCAACAAACAAGCATGGACAAAGACATACTACACCATGCACATGCATATTAAGGCTACGGCATTATGCGCACACATACACGCACACACTTCTACTGCAAACAGGCATGAATGCGCCCACAGATTATACACACAGACACACGCAAACACTCCAGAAACAGCTCTCTAATGTGAAAGCATCTGAGTCTTTAATGAGCAGGTTAATGTAGGCGGCTGTTTTGAAATTCCTCTACTCGTCTGTACCAATCTCCAATTCCTCATCTCTCTCTCTCTCTCTCTCTCTCCTTCTAAATCCCTTTCTTCTACCTCCCCACTCTCCTCCTCTGCCTCCTCCTCTGTCTAGCAGCAGCAATTCAGTTTTAATTGCTTTCTGAGTCACCTAATTCCTCTGAGGAAAGAGAGAGACTGTGAAGGAGAAAGATGGAGAAGACAGCAAGAGATGGTATATTTAAACATTTAGAGACTTGAACTCACCCTGTCCCCCCCCATCCATCCATCTTTCCCTTCTCCTCCGTCTTCAAAAGATACGACCGCTCCAAACTTTCTAACTTACAAAAAAAAAAAAGTAATCCTGTATTTTCCTTAAAAGTCCAGACACCGTTTTCAGACATGACAAACATATGTTTTTACCTTGACTAAATCAGACCTTGCACGGTGGCAGATAGTTTTTCATTGTCTTCAATGTGAAAAGCTATTTGTATCCTTCCTGGAAAAAAATAAAAAAATAAACACAACTTTTCACTAAGACACTTTTTTCCCCCCTCATGAATAATAAAGAAGACAAATGCTCCTTCCTCTACTGTCTCTGCTGGCTTCTCGTCTTAATTAGGCCACCCCATTGTGCAAAAATACCTTAGATAGTCCTTTCAAGGGAAACTGCAGCATCAACATTTATGCGGTTGCATGTTATGTTATGTGGTCCCTAATTAGCCGGTCACACCCTGATTATGTCACTGATTGGCTCATGCGTTCTGTGCTCGGCCTGGAGTGAGAAGACTTGTTATTGTGGACGGGGCTTCGCTGTGGAGTCTTTTTTGTCATCTTCACTGGAAACTATGCTGCAATAAAAAGTACATTTCTGTCTACAACAGAGTCCCAAAACGTTACTTCATTAAAGGAATAATAATAAGTTGTTCACTATACTTGATTTGCTGATTTCACACATATGTACAGATATCTTTGTTTAGAAGCACTGTTGGGGGGATGATGTTTCTCTGTGCTGAAAGTTTTTAGATCTTTTGATTTTATTTAGGTAGTTAAGACATCCTTTTGATTATATTTACTTCATACATGCAAGAAATAACTAGATCTTGCTCGTTATGTGCTGGTACTTATATATGAAGACCTATATGAGCTTATATGTGCAGAGAGACCTTGAAAAAAATGCAAACAGAAAGAGAAAAAAAAATATCCTGAATACATTTTCCCTCCGTCTTTGAAGTGCTCTTTGAAGAATCTCAGTGTGATAGTAGTCAGTGTGCTGGCAAAGGAAATTCATCAGGTCGCTAGACTAGGACTGAGAAAATAAAACTCATATTGCATACGAGAAATAACTTGATGCAAAATGTTTAAATGAAATCAAGCCAATCTTAAAAGACGTCCCTATAACTGGAGTGAAATAAATATGTTGCAGTGAGTTACACGCTGTGATACGGAAGCCCTAAAAGGCCATAGATACATACAATTTATTCCACCCGTTTTCCCGTGATTACGAGATAATTTCCTCCATTTTCTCGTGATAACTTGATCTCAGGACCATCCTGACTGTTCACCCATTCAGTATAAAGCATATTTACTGTATCGTTTTGGAGCAATTCATCCTCAAAGTTCATTATTTTGAATTGAAAAGGGGCATTATGTACAATATTTACTCTACTGTAAAAATCCCTTTGAGCTATAATTTCTGACAAAGGTTGATACACTTTGGCTAATCCTCACTCCAGTCCTGAGATCAAGTGTACAAACCTTTGTCAGAAATTATGGATCAAAGGGATGTTACAGTGGCGTAATAGGTTTGCTCGCTCCGTATCATGGACTACATGCATTTGCCATACATTCTGAAATACGGGCACACTTGATTTAATACACTAGACTATCGTTTTGTTTTCTCGAGATCTCGAATGAATTATCTCGTTATCACGAGAAAACGGGTGGAATAAAATGTATGTATGTATATGTATGGCCTTTTAGGGCTTCCGTACTGTGAGACTGATAGCATGATGAAATTTATTAAGCATGTGGACTTGAACGAACTGATTTAATACTAAAAACTTATTCTAATCATTATTATAAACATACTATAAACTAAGATGTTGTATGAGACTGCAGCAGAATCATAAGCAGCTGATAAGTTGATACAAAAACAACAAAAATTGATAAAAGGAAAAGGGGAGACTAAGGGATGCGCCTGATAAAAAAGAGGCCATAATGTAAAAAGGCAGCTATACATTAAAGATTAGGTAAAATGCTCAGTGAAGCCGATTTTATCCTTTCAACTCTCCTTGACTGTTTCATTCTCTCCTGCTTTCTCATTCGGGCTTTGAAGTCAAAATCAAGGTCCTCGCTGCTCGTACAGCCGGTGACCAGACAGAATTGATTTGGTGTTGATGAAAGCAGGCCTTGAATTTGTCTTTGGCGTAGGTATGTGTGTGGATTTGTCTGTCCAGCGATCTGTGAATGCAGGAATAGATTTTTTATTTTATTTTTTTTTTAGTAAAAGTTTTAAACCTTTTTTCTTGTTTGATGTTTTATAATCAAAACGACGTCGTTTGGAAGTCCATATTTGGCCGTATATTCACACGGCGGGGAGAATTTTGATGAGGAGAAGACGCGATCGCCGAGAGAAGAGGCATTAATGAATGCACTTCACCTCACATAGACAGTTCAGCTATCGCACTCGTGCCTTAATGAGACAAGAGCAAAAAAAAGTTCCAGAGTCTTTTTTAGCTCCAGAATATGACACAAACAGCTTCATTGACTTTTGCCCTTTAAATATTAACGTTCTTATATCGCCAGTCCTCTTTTCTTCTCCTCCTTCCATTTATTCACCACACTTCCACTCTCTCTTTTTTTTTACATAACGTCTTTGAACTTCGTCCCTTTCCTGTGTTTTTTTTTTCACTCTTCTTATGCTTCCATCCGGCTTGGACAGCTGCTACTGCACATAGTGAACAAATGATTCAGTCATTATGTCTGCAGGTGAGGCGTTTTATCACAGCTGTCACTTTTTTAATAAAAAATACGACTTGAGTTTAGCCTTAAAACTTTGCTCTCTCTCCAGAGGCTCTGAAAGCAACAAACAGCGCCGCCCGAAATAACTGCCAGTGTATGTTTTGCTGAGTCAGCCTGATCCTGTGTGTGTGTTTCGGTGTGTGTGTGTGTGTGTGTTTGTGTGTCCGCCGGCAGCTGTTTAGAGGCTTGAGTGTGTGTCTATGAATATAAAATTGAACAGTGCACACATGCATGCCTCTTTATGGACGCCTTCAGACATCCTCCATATTCTTTTATTGGCCATGAATTAAACATTTCGTCTGACCGGCCAGATACGCTCACCTTAAAAAACAAATTAAGGAGGCACTGAGTCGAGATTTAGAAAATGTCTGCTAAACAACGGCTAAATTTTTCATCTCAGAACGGCCAGATGGACTTCCGTCCGTTGGTTATATCATCGGTGCACTTCATCACGTCCCTCCGCTCTCCCTCTGTCTTGCTTTCATTTATCAGTTTGCTCTTTTGTTCTTCTTCGGTTTCTCTGGTTTTTAATTTATTTTACTCAGCTGTAAGATGTCCATTCTTTCGAGGTTTGAAAGTGAACTTGAAGTGCGTCCATATGTGTCTGCTTGGGCAGCCAGACTGCTGCTTTTTTTAGGCGGTATCAGGAAGCTATTTTTACTCAAGACACATCTGTCTCATTTACCTCTTTCAACCTTTTTCCCTTATAGTGTTTCTTTTTAGATTTTGCAGACCAGACACCAGCATAAATTTTTGTTTTTAATATATTTTAGATGCATTAAAGGCCCCTGACTCAAGATAGGAGGGATTTTAGCAGTATCCCACACACTTGACCTTTAGGTGACATGTTCTGACATAAGTAATTCTTATGTGGCATGGTGGTTTGCATGTTCTTGCTGTGTCTGCATGGGTTCTCCCCAGATACTCTGGCTTCCTACAGTCTAAAGACATGACATTAATAGGTTAACTGGTCACTCTAAATTGGCCGTAGGAATGTAGGTTGTTTCTCTCTATGTGCCCTGCGATGACCTGGCGACTTGTCCAGGGTGTTCCCTGCCTCCCGCCCACAGTCAGCTGGGATAAGCTCCAGCCTCCCGTGACCCCAGTAAAGTGGTAACAGAAAATAGATGAATGGATACAGAGATTAACAAATCAAAACAGCCTTACCCTCAGCATGCTGATGATGATGCATTTTGAGTGAGTGTTTAAATGGTTTTGTGAGCCCGAAAACCTTCCAATGGAAAACCTACAGTGTTTACTATCATCGCACACGACTGGATGACATTTGGGGCACACCGCTCTTCATCTGACTAATTAACTTCACACATAGACCTGTGTAAGCAGCTACAGGTGTGCTGTCACATGACCTCATCAACAGGAAATGATGGATTTACACCATCTGCCCCAGTGAAAACACACACACACACACACACACACACACACACACACACACACACATGGAATCATACGGCACAAACTAAACAGAGCACACTGGGACTTTTATGTATACTTTCAGCATATATATATATATATGTGTGTGTGTGTGTGTGTGTGTGTGTGTGTGTGTATAGGGCTGTACGTGGACATGGACATCATTAAGATACATTTATGTACAAAGAAAACTTGAAGGGATGCAAACAGAAAAGAATCTCCTCGCTCTCTGTCGCTTTCTTTGAACCAGTCTTTGAAGAATCAAAGTGTGATAATAGTCGGTGTGCCAGCAGCGGGGATTACTAAATGAATGCAAAGCTCCCCATGCGTCTCTCTTCCCCTATCCGCAGCGCAGGTGACTCGTCCAAAGGCGCAGAGAGCTCGGCAGCGTATATAGCTTGAGCCCACGCAACCTTATCTCCTCTATCCTCGCACTGTTTACTATCTCTGCAAGGAACAGACGCCGGGCTGAAGATCCGCAAAGCACCTTGAGACGTTCGACAGCCGTCACCGTCTTTCAACCCGAAGACGACTTAAGACGGAGGTGGCAAACACACCATTACAACACCAAACAGACATATATAAATTACTGCGGCGCTCATGCAAGCAGGAGTTAAGAAGAAATCACATTTTCGATATCAGTTCATGAACTTTAATGTATTGTGTACTGCTTTTGTTTTTGGGTTCTTTCTCATCGTACACATTTCTAATCTTCTTTGCATGACTGCAGATCAACAGAATTTTGGCTTTCAGGGATAAGATGAAATCCTCTTTCCCTCTCCACTCTGGCTGCCTCGTCTCTGCTACTCTTTCTCCTCCATCTGTTGACTTTAGCATCTTTCCGAGCATCTAACCTCTTTCCTTTCCTCTTTTTTTTTTTTCCGCCTCCCATTTTAAGTGCTTTAAAACGTTTTCTGTCTTTTATTCTAGCGGAGACGAGAATACAACAGAAAAAAAACGTAGATGCTTTTGAGCAACTGCCTGATTCATGCCACGGGAAATTCAAAGCACAGGGTCAACTTGCAGTTTATGTGAGTCATGACAGAGTGAGTGCTTCAGGAGTGTTTTTAGTTTTAGTATGGAGTCAAGGACCATGTTTACTGTACACTCAAAAAAAGAATATTATTGTGCAGCTGGAGACACAATAACTTTTAGATGCACCGGTTCATAAAGCACAAGTGAACACTAGTTTACTTTAAAAGAAATGTGTCTTTTAAAACAATAAAAATCCAAAAGCAAGCCTCGGTTGTGGTTGTACAGTGCAGTGATGTTTCAGCAGCCCTAGTTTATCAGTCCAGCAGGTTCAGTGAGCTGCAGCCTTCACTGGTTTGTTAAATTGTGTATTCACACATTCCGCATTACCATAAACTAGAATACTACAGTGACTGCTTCAGTTCACTTCACTGGAGTAAAATGGGCTTTGAGGGGAGAGAGAGAGAGATTGCATGTGCTCAAATGACCCCACAATTGGCTATATCTAAATTTTGATGCGTGTGACGCGTCCCTGCATCCCCAAAAAAGAGTAGAGGGCAAAGAGGAGAGAGAGAGAAGAGTGTGAGAGAGAGAGAGCTGCACTTACACCTGTCAGGTGACTCTGGAACAGATGGTCAAATCCAAATACAGCACCACAGGCACCGAAGACAGCGGGGCTGACGCTGTGAGTGTGCGTTCACGTGCTTGTGTACTTTTTGTTTGCCTGTGTTAATGTGCGCGTGGATGAGGTTAGCGATGAGCTCAGAGGTGGGAGCGAGGCCAGCACCCCAGCGGCAGACAGCTGGCTGCAGGTCCGAGTCCTGAGGTCTAACCCCCCGTGGGGTCTATGCATATGTCCGTGTACTGTTAGCAGTAAAGCACTTTGAACCCACGGGCCTGAAAGTATTAACACTCTGTATACAACTCTTAAGGTGAGCCCCCATTCACATTTCAATTAAAAAAACACTTTGTGCTGCTCAAAAATTGGAAATCAAACTGGAGGGGGAAAAAAACAGACAAAAAAAAAAATCAATGGAAGCTTTTAAATTTGCTCTTTTCAATTAAAGGAAGTGCTGGGTGATAACCTTCATGCATGGACAGACAAAAGCTCAGCCAGTGAAAAGTGCACAGAACAGAACAGGAACTTGTTTCATTGACAGATGGGAATCCACTGCGGCATACTTATCAAAATAAACATAACTTCTATGTTTATTTTGATAAGTATGCCGCAGTGGACCTATGAACTGAGGAAGAAATGCTCAAACACCTTTTAACTCATCTTTTATTAAATATAGTTTAAAAAAAAACTGATTTAAATGAAATAGCCTCGTCCTCCGTTGATACTCAAGTGACTCTGAAGATTTGATCAAAAACACAATTGGAATCCTGAAGCTTTCCTTTCTAAAGTAATTCCCGACTGTTCTCAGACATGAAAATAATACGTTTGTTATGGTTCTAATGTGTTTGGCACCTTTTAAAACGATTTTAAGATGTATTAATAGTGGCACCTTAATAGTTTATTTATCACATATTTACAACTTCAACAACCTTTGGTGGTATCGGGCTTCAGTATCCTTATTAAGGACGCTTTGACATGCAGAATGGAGGAGCCACTGATTTGTGGACAACAAGCTTTAACTCCTGAGCCACAGACTTCTGAAACAAAATGATGTACAATTTGATATTTGTTGGGATGTGTTGGCAGCCACAGTTTAGAGTTCATTTTTATAGAGCAATAAATAAATAAATACTGTTGTCAATCAAGTTGTATACATGTGTTTCTTATTTACTAGGAACAAGAAGCCAGCTCTGCTTCTGTCTTTTACCCTTTTATTTCACAAAACTCCTGCCGAAGACTAAAAGTCAGATTTAGTCTTGCGTGGTGGCGTCTCACTCGGTCACTCCCTGCTTCTGTCTTCCAGTGTCCACTGCTGTGCTCTGCCTCTCCTGCATTGCCAGGCTCTGGTTCTGGTGCCCATTCCTGTGTTGTCCATATAATTTGACACACCACCAACAGTTAACAAGTTGATGGTGTGTCATTTAGGGACTGTAAAGTGTTACACACTTCTCGCAGGTGATTGTACCCGATACAAAGTTACATAGTGCATGAACAGTTGTACAGGGGTGGAGAGTGTGAATGACAGCTGCATAATTCACTTTATTATGAGTCAGTGTAGGTTAAAATATATAGTTATATTTTATGGTAGAGACATTACATAAGTATCTGGTATACTGTGCAGCCCACTCCCTGAATAATGTAATGTGTGTAATCTGTGTGCACTTTTACAACTATGTCACTATTTTCATCAGGATTTTATTATGACCCAGGTCAACTCACAGCTTGCTTTGTGCTGTCTGAAAGTTGAAGGTCTCACCGCTGGCTGACTCCAACATGAAGATGAAAAAAAACAAACTTTGCTCATAGACCTGCTAACAGTAAATGATTTGACAGCAATTCTGTCAAAAGCACCTGACAGTGTTCAGTAATTTTTAAGTGTTGTTGACGTTGAAGTACTTTAAAAAAATAAAATAAAATCTGCGCAAATGTGTCACGACTGCTGCGGTAAGCACAGTCACGTTGTGACAGCTGTGGCTGTGGTGCTACTCATGATCACGGGCTAATCCCACACTGAATTTGTCCAAGACACTTTTATACTGTCTGCCGTATGAGCAAAAGCATTAAAGGTTCAAGAAGCTTTATGAATGAAGGAGACATTTCAAAGATGAAAGTTTAAAATAAATGCACAAGCTCTAATCTTAATATCAATATCAGTGATTGGTCAGATGATCCCTCAACTCACTGAATCTAGATAATCGATTATCGTCTTCTCATCAACATCCAACTGTGGGTGCATTTGTTGCTTTTTAGTTTTGTACCATTGTGAATTCAATAATTCAGGTGATGGATTGTGAAAAAAAATCATTTATTTCCACCTTACTGTCCCATCTGTAACCTCTACCTGCAATTTTTTGCACCTAAAAATAACAATCAAACGATCCGGAAACATACTGACTTCTTGTATTTCTTGTCTATGAACTACTTTCACTGAGAACCTCCTGACAGCACCTCAACTCCGACACCTGCACATTTCCTTTCCCGGATATATTAATAGCTTCCACATTTGTCATGATACATCTAAGAAGAAAGTAAAGATGGATGAAGAGAGACAGAAACTGCATAGTGACAAATTCATGAGATGTACGTTCTAAATAATTAATGCTCATTACTTCGAGTTCACTTTCTCATAAGAGCTGCCACACAGGATGAAAATGTCGGGTCAAAAAAATCCATCCACTCTTTGTGAAATCGTCATATTAATGATTTCAGTCAGACAGAAGTAGTGTTTTCACTCATCCATGACTCAGCATGAATAAGCTGTGACATGAATGTGTAGGTTATTATCCTATCACTTCATGCGGTTTACCTCAACTGAAACCTTAAAGGCATCTAATGTGGACACACTGTCTGCCCTTAAGAGTTGTGGTTTGGAGCAGTAACATACGATCGCTGTAATGGCAACTGAATATGACTCGGTGGTCATACAGCCTACAGTAAAGCATTATAAACAAATGCAGACGGATGTGTATGTCCACTATAGTTCGTAATCGGTCTCCATTAAAGCCCATGTTCAAAAATAATGAAGCTACTTCAGGCAGGCTCATAGTATGTAAATTATATGTAAAAGACAGCGTGGTGGTTCAGTTGGTTGCCTCCCAGCAAGAAGGTTCAAGGTTCGTGGCAAGCTGGGGCCTTTCTGTGGGTTCTCTCCAGGTACTCCGGTTTGACTCTGAATCGCCCGTAGGTGAGAATGTGAGTGTGAACTTGTGAGCTTGTCAGTTAACAGTTAGCCCTGTAAAGAACCTCCGACCTGTCCACGGTGTACTCTGCCTCTAGTCAGCTGGGATCTAGCGTCCCACGACCCTGATAAGGATAAGTGGTTATTGAAAATGGATGAATGGATGACTTTTGACCAAGAGACTGTGAAACCAAAAGTCAATAGTGTCTATTTCCTAAACCTAAGCAAGTAGTCGTAGTGCCTAAACCTTACCAAACTACAACCGTATGAAGTTTCAGCATTGTGCAGGTCTGAAGGGTCTGGTACATCTGTCTCTGATACCCCCAACGGACAGCTATTCTATGGAAAGGGTGTGTTGGTTTTATATACTATCACAAATGCTGCACAGATTTCCCTGTAGGCACAAGAACAAAGACACAAAAGCTTGCTCTTCAGTCCAGCCAGAGAGCTGCCGATTCTCCAGTGGATAGCGGCGAAGAAGACAAGCTAATGCTCCCCAGCACTGATGGCCGCCCCATTTAGTCGATTAAAGTGGTCTGGGATGCAGTCATGTCCTTGTTTTTTCGCCACAGACTTTTTTTGTTTTGGAACCAAACCCTGTTATTGGGGCTTTGCTTTCAATCTCAAAATCTCCAATGTACTTTTCGCCATAACACACACACACACACACAAACAGGAGAACACACACATGGTGGGCAGTGACAATTGTTCCTGTAGTGTCAGCTCAGTAGGGGTCATTTTTGTTCTCTACCATCACTTAGACGGCCCGCCTCGCCGTCAACAACAAGCTGCATCGGCTGTATCAATCAATAAACAAGTCCCAATTAACCAACCAAGATGATGACACACAGGAGACGGGAAAACCCTGATTAAATACACAGTGCCAGCAGGAGTGCAGCTAGTTTGTGTACAGAACTTCATCGTCATTCTTCGATCACAGTTTTGATGATTTTGTTTTGTAATGCATCCTTTCCTCATTTTATTTTCTGTCAGAAACAGAAACCAAACAGGAATGACAGACGTTTGATGAGTGAGAGTGACAAACGAACAACCAGGACTTGTCTTCATGTAAGACAAGCCCTCACCTCACCTCACCTCCGTCTCCATCTGTCTGAGAAAGGGAGTTGCCCGGCAAACAGCAGGTGAAACCCAAAGGTTTCTGATGAATGACTTCAAAGAAGTTTATCTTTATGTATTTTTTTGAAATGTATTTTTTATCCTTGCCCTCCACTGCATTCACTTCACGGCTGTGTGTGTAGTTTGTTGTTCTCCCTCTCATCAGATATTCACTGTTTAGTGTAAGAAAAGTGCAGATACAGGAAACAGACATAATCAGAAATGCACCCTTACCCAGTTTTTAGTGGCATGGAGCTAAACTCATTGGTAATCCACAGCACTACATTACTAGAGCGCATTAGGAATCTGTGAATCGATATTTCTTTTGAAACATCTCTGACCAATGTGTCTAACCTCCAACGGCTCTCGTGACGCCGCTGAGAGGCCACTTAAAGTGAACATATAGTACTTGAGTAGATATTCTTTTCTTCGAGGTTACTACTTAATAATGACTTCGTAACCTCAATCACATCTTTAACAACGGTGGGGAATCATTTTGAGGTCGAGGTGATTTAATTACTACAATTTAAAGTCAATGGTCAGGTCGAGATAATTCTGGTGCTGAACAGTTGAAATTGCTCTCTTCTGCCTCCGACAGTGAATGTGGTTCCTGCATACGTACTTAAGATAAAAGCCCATCTAAAACAATAGCATTTGCTTGCCGTACTATTCTATGTCTCAACACAAAGATCAAGTGACATCCTCCTTAGTCACATATAGAGATGTGCATAGAGAAAGAAAGGAAAAAGAGACCTAGATAGAGAGCATTTCAGAAAGCATCAAAAAGACAAGATGAAAGTGTACACCAGATGGGGCATACATGGAAGAAGAGATAGTTGAACCAATTTGTCTTTATTTTCCCGCAGTGTCTGCAAAATAGACCACACTGAAAGACTTGTGCTCTCTGTGCTGTCATTATCGTCCCTGAAAGCCAGAACAGAAGCCCTGAGTGTGGCCTCCTCACTATAGTTCTCCACTCTCTCCACTTCCCCTCCTCATCCCTGTGGATGCATACACAGACGCACAGATGGCCTTTTTTGGCTGTATGTTTGAGGGATGAGACTGTGGGTGACACATATATAGACACGTTCACACCGAAGCTCTTTGCTGCTTGGTACAACTAAAAAGGGAATATAAAACTGTCAAAATAAGTTGGACTTGAGTTACAGGATGTGATGCTTTAACGAGACGGATGCGGATGTGCAATCTGTTCATTTGAAAAACAAAATGTGCTTGGGTGCAATGCATGTGTAATCCAGAGCTGGTGGATATATTAAATAAGATTTAAGATTTTGAATAAGAGTAAATGTAGCAGTATTATCATCAGTAGTATTATAGTATTTTACTTCGTTTTTTGGGTTGCTTTTACTCCATTAACATTAACAAAAGGACCATTGTGTAGGATTCAGTGGCATCCAGCAGTGGATTTGCAGATTGCAACCCCCTCTTCTCAATCTCTATTTTCTACACAAAATGGCAAAATGCCCTATCTGGAGCCAGTGTTTAGTTTGGTTGATCAACATGGTGGACCCACAGCTTCTGTAAATATAAAGGTACTTATTCTACTCTAATGAAAACATAGTTAGTGCTATAATATGGCAGAATATGGCAGAAATTATGTAAATAGAGTGGATCTGGATCTAGGAGGCGGCAGTAGCTCAGTCCATAGGGACTTGGCTTGGGAACCGGAGGGTGGCCGGTTCAAGTCCCACATGGAAGGTGGACTGGTAGCGGGAGAGGTGCCAGTTCACCTCCTGGGCACTGCCGAGGTGCCCTTGAACAAGGCACCGATCCGCCCCAACTGCTCGCTGGGCGCTTCTCAGGGGGGCTGTCCATCACTCCACTATCTCTCTCCAAAATTGCATGTCTATGCCTTGTACTGCATGTGTGTGCATGCAAATAATGCATGTAAATAAAAATAGAGTGTAAAAAGAATTTCCCCGTTCGTGGGATTAATAAAGTATATCATCATTTTATAATTTCAAAAAAATTGCTATGATGTAAAACCCTCATGTGCAACATTTCTAATAACTACAAACTGGAAAGTAAACGGAGAAAAGATTTACATACATTACTTGAGTAACTGCTCTTACTTTCACATTAGGTCACGTCTTATCATACTTTTCTTTTCTCGCTCTGTATATGTGTCTACAAACTACACAGTCTTCCACTGGGTTAGAATGAATGTCGGGGCTGCTAATAAGTATCTAAAAGAAACTTTATTTGTAAATATATGGATTTTTGCTCCAGGTAGCAGCTGGACTTAATATAAAGTTAATGAGTAGATTGTGGCATTTTAAATGTTTTAGGAGGTAATATCACCATTGATAAACACAGCAGAACGGGTAAAAAGCCTATACTGATGAGCCTGCAATCAACCAATCAGGCTGTGTAATTAAACTCGAAAAACAACAAGAAAAGAAAAGTCGGCAAATTACTTTTGAGCAAGGAGCACCACCAGAGAGGCCACAACACATACCCGACACATACAGCACACATCTGATTAGTGCAATGTGAATACTCAAATCACAGCAGTAACAGAGCCCAGTGCCCTTACCCCCAGTGACTTTTTAGCTCACCCACAAAGCATTGTACCTCATCAACAATGGATGATATATCTATACATTACACATAGTGATGAGCTTTGAATTATACATGGAGGTTTTCTGTGTATATGACATCAAACATGATGTGAAATATGAAATGTGATGTAATGAAGTGTGTGACATCGTCAAAGAGTGTGAGAGAGTTCGCTCAGTAAATGGCGAATGAATTAAGATAATTATTTTGCTGTCGGACTCTATGAATTAATTAACAAAGCGTACATATATGTTTTATTCTTTGGCACTTGTCTCTCATTTCCTATTAGCATCTTTTAATAGTCAGCCCTAATGAATCCGCCGCAGTCGTGCAGCCCTCCGGCAACCAGCCTGTGCCACGCTGAAACCACCGCAGACGTCGCTTGAAACGGTCGCGGTCACACTCATTTTCTCCCATTATTATGTGTTTTTACATCTAATTTCACAGCGGTATATTGATGAGGAATTCAAATATTTTTTCCTAAAAGCAAATTGAATTGTGCACAAATAATAAAACATTTTGTTCCGCACAGGATCGCTTGTGCGTCTCTGTTCCCCTCAAACTGTGACTGATAATATCCGAGTGCACAATGTATACACTTTGCATGCACCAGTGCCTCTGTTGGCCCATTATTCATCATTACATCATTCATATGAAGCCACCTTTCCAAAGTAAGCATAACACTCCTACGTTCACCTGCACAACAAAGCTCTAATCACTGGTCCACACAATTACGGGGGTTGGTACCAAGCTACTGTTGGACTTCTGCATATTTTGGGTCCAGGTGTCTCTGTGTGTGTGTATGTGCATGCACTTGTGTTCTTGCAGATATGTCTACACTGGTGTGTATGTGAGGGTGTGTATATATTACTACGGAGACACGCTGTCACCTTCCGGAGCCCAGGTGGTCAGGGTCACATGAGTGCCGTATGCAGGCGAGCTGGTGTAGAGAGTCCATCTGGTCTCTTTATACACAGTGTGCCTGTGTGTGTGTGTGTGTGTGTGTGTGTGTGTGTGTGTGTGTAAAAGTGACCTTGCTTGGATTCCACGGCAGTGCTTAGAAGCTGTAACATCTCGGGCTTTCATTTTGACTAGGTGTCTGATAGAAAGTTTAATTATGCAAGAACAGACTGATCACAGCCAAAACACTGTCAGTCTAACAGGCAGTTTGTCAGGCCTCTTCTGTTCCATCTGCCTTTCTATGGACTTAATGATTCAAATTAAGCTGCTGAGAGACGTGGCGAGAAATGTGAAAGTTTGATTGGTCCTATACACACAGGAGAAAAAATATCACAACTGTAATGCAATGAAGGTTTAACAAAGGTTCAATCAAGCTGTACTTTTCTTATGTACACTGTCCCTTCAGCTTTAGAGACAGGGATTACCTCACAGTTGTCTTTCGGTTTCCTTTTTCTTTTGTGCCTCACTGTGTTATCTCCTGCTTCCTTAATTTACACTTAACCTGTCGCACCTCTCCATATGTTCTGGGAACCATGTATCACGCTTGTGCCAAATTTAAACCGTCCTTGTGAATATCGTGTGAATATATTACTAAAGCTGAAGTCTTTTCTTCCACCTTTCTTCCAATTAAGAAATGTCTGATTTCAAATGTTACTCAGGCGTTATCACTGCTAACCTTGACTGCCTTGGGGCACAGATAGTCACGCCCGGAGTCTGATACTGCTTCCTGAAAATTGTTCAGATACGATGCTGCAGTGCCAACATTTCGTCAGCCTTGTTTCTACATAGTTTGAGGACAGTTTACTGAAGCAAATGTGAGCAAATTAACAAAGTCTGACGGTCAGTCAGTCTGAAACGCTCCTGATGGGGCATGAAGCCATGCAGTGTCCCAACCACAACATCCCATAGCCATGCTCACTGAGTTACTTCAAAGCCTTGTCATATTTGAGGATATCCTCATAGAAGATGTGGCGCTCCATCTCATGAATTATACTCGCTTGTCATTTCAGGCAGAAAGCAAACTTCTCTATTAAGTGTCCATGCTGACTGCTTACTTAGCCAGACCTATCTCCACATTTCGCTTTTGCAGGTTTGAGGTAGAGCAAGTGTCCAGAATTTCCTAGATCGGCTGATTCGGCGACACACAGGGCAGGTTAGGACATCTTCATTGGGAAAATGTAACAAGTACTTTCCCACAAGAGATCCCACAAGCAACTAGAAAGACGTGATCTATCACCGGCTGCTCCACAACACCTGCATTCAATGGAGTATACAGATAGGGATTGATTTCATATGCAGGTGACCTCTGTTTGAAAACAATTACGTGATCTATATAACACACTCCAGGCTCTTCTGTGACTCACTTCAGTAATAATAGCTTGACATTCATGCTTTCTATTTGTTTATCCTGATTGAAATACTATTATATCGACTAAAAGACATCAATAAGTCATTTCTTCACTGCCAAATCGTTGAAAACATTCCAATCTCTGAAAAATATATCAGCTCAAGTACTTACTAATACGTCTGGAAACACCAACATGTAAATATTAAAGTACGGTATATGTTTTTCCGGTCCTCTGTGTCGGCACATATTATACTGCGGTATATGCCTCACCCTGCCAGCTACATGTGGATATAGATGCCGAATGAAACCAATAATAAGTGTCTATTCTCCAGACACTGACAAGTTAGGGAAGGTTTTCATTTGTTCATATGTATGCATGTGTGTGTGCGTGTGCGTTTGTGTGTGTGTGTACTTTATGTTCTCACTTGAAAATACTTCTTCTTCTTTCACTGCACTCATCCATCTGTTTATATCAATGTCTATCTTGCCCTGAGCAATTCTCCCCAGAATCCCTTCATTTGTCAAATTTATGGGTGTCACTCTCCTCTTTCTCAGTTTGTGCCTCTTCCTCCCTGCCTGTTAGGTATATATTGTATCTCTCTATATATATGTGTGTGTGTGTGTGTGTGTGTGGAACTCATACCGTACGTGCACAAATTCACAAGACAGAAAGAAAGCAGCACTTTAAACATAATTCATAACAGTCAAACTGTGTTGATTCAGTCGAAAGTCAACGTTTCGCCAAAATAAACAAGAAATGCATATTTCTAATCCATGGCCAGTCTGATTCACTTGCCAACAAACTAACAAGCTAAATGGGAAAACTTGACACAAACTGAATATTTAATATGCCAGGCGATTACCTGTGTAGAATATTTATAAAATTAAAGTGTATTTACCGCTGGCAATACACTTACCCGAGAATCTCATTGAACTTCACGCACTTAAGGCATCATTAATTATTCCCATTAGAGAAGTCAGAGCTGCCCCGACGCAGCTTTACCTGTAAAATGATGGACTTTTTTCCCTCATATGCTAAAAGCAGGGGTGTACTGGGAAAGCTATTCTGCCATGGACTCCCTGGAGGAAGGAAAGGGTGGGACGAAAGTCAACAGTGACACAGCACACAGACAGTGCCGGTAAAGAGGCATGCAGGGTCAGGAGTCCGGTAAAAACTGCATTATTTGATGACCACCGGTACAGCGGCCCACTGAGATTTTTTCAGGTGTGCCAGATGGGTCGTACACAACCTTATGAAAGTATAAAATAACTATCATTATTTCTGAATGGTAGAGAAATGTGAGTCTTAGTCTGTACTAGCCCAACATCACCTTGCTGCCACCCCCTCGTTCATAAGTTTTTCCTGGAAAAAATGGTACATAATCATCTCAAGCAAGCCTCAATTTCATTCCAGCTAAGATGAAGTGCAGGTGTGTGACAGGGGAGGTCGGCCATGGAGACACAGCTGAGCCCCGTTTCACTTGGATGGATCGCTCCATGTTTTGCCTTGTAAACCATTGATTTGTTTGGATGGCTTGTATGTGGAGAAAAATCTAATCATTGGTAAAGTATATGATGAGATGTGAAATATAGAGAAGATGCAGGTGGAGGAGTGGTAGCCGGTTAGGGGACTGGGCTCCAGCATCATTAGCATTTGGCTGACAGGGACAGTATGGATTAGGGGTGGCCGTAGCTGCCTAGAAGTGCTGATGTAGATCCCAACAGCTTGCTGATAAACACATGAACATGAGGATATCTTTGTACACACACACACACAAAGATGTGCTGCTATACACACATACATAACACTCCGAGTCCTTGTACCTTCACAATAAAATGGGTTTCAAAAGCAATTCAAATGAGCCGTTTCAAAAGAACTCCAATGTCCAGTGTCATGCCACTTTTTTTTTTTAGCGGCTTCTGAACATAACAAAAACAAGCAATGGTGTTGCTTCTGTTTTTGTAGCATTTTAATGACTCATCTGTCTGGTGAAGCCTGTATTCATGTGTACTTTAAAAGTGTTAACTTTCCCTCCCATGTAGACCATTCCTGATGTCCGTGTTTCTGTCTCCTCTCTATTGTGTGGAGGGAAGACATGTTTTCTCTGTCTCTGTTGTGCTCTGTGTTTTTCCGTCTATTCCTTTGATTACATATGTTTCTCTGCAGGTTCACTCTGGCCAATTACTGCCACCGCTCCTATCCTGGCTAGCCTGCGTTCGGCTGCTTGCTTACAGCCGGAGGCCCCTGTGGCAGCACCACTGGCAATTACACCTCGGGAGAAACACACATGCACACACAGACACGATGACATCCACATGAACACACACACACACACACAGTGACTTCGGGCTTTACTGACAGGTTGTCTAATTGCATCTCAAGAACTGATCATTAGGCTGGAAAAATTCTGGTGCCATTAAAGCAGTGTGTTACTGGTGTGCGAACATGTGCCCGCCTTTTGTTTGTGCGCTAATGCACAATGCCTCCGGCAAGTTAGTTGCATCGGGGGAATCAAACTGTATAGTTCATCAAGGGTTTGTGAGCATGAGGATATCATCTTCCATAAGGCGTCACAGGCACTTCATTGTCGCTATTATTGTCCACAAGTGCATGGAAAGCACCGAAGCAAGAAAATAGAACAGCTCATTTGGTGATATTCAGACTTTCCATCCTTTGTCACCAACAGTTGAGCTGATAACCAAAGTTAGGGGATGAAGACTATTGACTTTTCACTGCAGTGAACGGCCACTTGAGGCTGGCTGCAGAATGAGTTCATCTCCATAGGCCCCCATATTAAAATGCTCAACTTTGCCTCCACACACGGGGCGGCCGCTTAACCCACTACGCTACCGACCGCCCCGTGTGTGGAGGCTATAGTCCTCGCTGCAGCAGGCCCCGGTTTGAATCCCGCATCGGACGGCCATTTACTGCGTCTCTCTCTGCCTCCTGTCTATATTCAGCTGTCCTATCATTAAAGGCCAAAAAAAATAATCTAATAAAAAAATGCTCAACTTCACCAAGATGGTGGCGGCCAGAGCCACCACACTCTGAGCTTCAGAAGACATCACGGATACGACATCCATTCTTCATATTGTCCATACTATACTGAAGATTATGACCTGCTAAACATCAGCATGGAGACACATACACTTCTTAAGTGTTACATCTTAATTACCACAGTTAAAAGATGGGTTTTATGTTGGTCTCAACATGTTTTTCTGGTGTGCGCATTATGCCGTAGTTGGGTTAACGGAACCAATTACAGACAGCAAACGAATGAGAGGTGACACACAAAACAAACAGTATAAAAGAAAAGGTGACGAGTAAGGATGAACAAGGAACGTGTTTTCTTTCTGCCCATTGTTTGTAGGTCATGCATTTCAAAAGTATAATCAGATATGCAGCACAGCCGTGTTATTTAAATAACACGTCTCCTTGTGATTAAAACAGAATAAGCTCGGAGCAACTCAATGCTAATTTTCTTTCACATGAATCCTTAGTCTTAATTTAGTGTCATTAACCTGGTTTCCACCAGCAGACCAAACAGAGGTAGCAAGGGATAGAACGGATAGAACTCAAGAGAAATCTAGTGATACATGCCTTTCATAAAATCTCGATGCTGGCAGAGACGATTTTAGTGCCGCTGTCTTGAAATTCCCATCCTTATATCAACTTTCCGTTCACTGCATGATGGCCCGTGTCATTTTAGGACAAAGTCTACCCTCCAGCTGTCGGCTTTGTGCTACAGTCTGTTGTCTCTTTTCACCTGATGTTGTAAATGCGTTTTGTCAGTCCAGCTCCTGCTTCCATCCTAAAGACTTTCTGACAATGTCCTGATAAGTATAAGTTTAAGTCTTATAACACTGTCAAGACTTTAAATCCTGGAAGTGCCAGCGCGGTGGACATAAACAGACACGCCTGTGTACATGCAGTCACGCACATTAAATGTCTCCGGCACACAGCCCGAAGCCACAGCTGAAATGTCACAGAGAGGCAGCCTGTTAAGGATGTTGTTGGCTGTACTTTTTCAGTCTCTTTGGTCCTGCCCATTTCAGCTCAAGTCCATGCAGCCAAGCTACTGCTCTAGGGAGAGAGCGGCAGAGCTTGTTGTGAGTGTTGCTGCAGTCTTTGTCATCCCTTGAAGAGGAAAAATGGGCATTTTCTCCCTGTTTGTCTTTTCTTTTTTTTTGTGTGAGCTGTTTTTCGGATTCGGTGAACCAGGCTGAATTCTGATTCTGTCATTTGGAGTAGAATTTACCACATGTTGGAAACATTCGGCTTTCACTGCCAATAAACGATGTTTTCATCCGTGGATAAGTGACAGATTAGGACATAAACCACCACCCTAGTAATATTTTGTTGGCTGGTTTGTTAGGTCTGGTTTTATTTTGAAACTGAATCGGGCTTTAACAGCCTCGCCAATAGTTAACCGATAGTTCAAATCTATCTCTGAAACATTGTGAGACCATCATCTCAGACCCTCATCCATCATAATAAACATCATATATTATATATCCCAGCAGTTCGGTTCCTTAGTGAACTCCATCTCCAAGTTCATTTGTCAAAAGCAATGTTAATTGGTGCACTCCATCTTGTCTTCCGTGATGGTAAAAACTAATCAATCAAAGAGGGCAGCACTCAAGTCAGTAAATAAAGTGCACACACACACAGAATCTCAAGGAAACCAGACTCCAAAAAAAGATTTCTAAAAAGTTTTTTTTTATCTTTTTTCTTTTGTATTTGTGTTGTCATGTGCAAGATCACAATATGGAGGTAGCCCACATATAAGAGGGCCTATACTTGAATGCCCTGAGCTGCTGCTGTGTCTAATGGACGACCATTTAAGGGTGAAAATTGAGATATACTGTAGATGTCAAATGCCACTGGTGGCCCTTTCTCTCTCACACACACACACACAAAGTCATCTGTCAGCAGTAAATCCCATCAGTTGTCACAGCGACCCCCCTGACAGCATCCAAGCTCCGAGGGATCTGCTTCACTCCAGGAATATTCATGCAGACCCAGACAAGCTTGCACCAGACTCTGACAAATCTCTCAATCAGCCACTCAAACAGAACAAGAGTGTGAGAGACAGAACAACACATCCCGCTACACCGTACGAAGGCAGAGGAAAATAAAAGTACTTCGACGAAATAAACTCCAATCTGCGCTGGTGTAGTCTCGCACCGAAACACCATGTTTATTTGGGGAAACACTGACAGTGAAGCAGCAAAACATGTCACATGTCAGCATACAGTGTGCCGGGTTATTTCCAGGGGAGCAACACATAACTGGCTCTTTCCAAGTCATTATCATCTTTATTTTATCTTCCATCTGTTCTTTTTTATTTTTCTATTTCTATTTTTTAAACCTCTCAAGTTAGATTTACTGTGTAGACAGTGCTGTAATGTCTGTGGTCTCTTTCCTTACATTGTTAACCTGCTTTGGCAACGCCATACTGAATTATGGGCATCCAATAAATGCAACAATGGAGATGTAGGTTTAGTAGTTGATTTTGACACCTAGTTTCATAAACCTGTCGATATTTTTTCATTCAAAATTGGCTGAGTGGTTAATAACATTTTCTTTGTTGAACACATATTTATTCTTACTTTAAAAGAAAACATTTGATGCTCCAGCCTAAAATCCTTTCCTGCTGACCTTTCTGAAACCCCACGCGGAGGAAGTAAAACAAACTATGCTTCAATCAATATGTCAGCAACCTTTTTTTTTCTTCCCCAAACAGTGTTTCCTGTCCATCCCACATCTGCCCTGCAAATACATTTCCATAATCAGCTCCATAGTCATTCTACCTCCAACACCGGCTCACTTGCGTCATCCGCATCTGGAAATGTTCCTTTATGTTTGTCATTAATTTTGTAGTCGCTCTCTAAAAGGTGTTTTATATTCAATTCCATATTATTCTCTTTGTGTGTTTTTTTTAAATGCCAGACAGCCTGGAAGCTCAGCAAACCCCTCCCTAAACTATTTCTCTCACTTTCCCTACCAATTTGCCCTTTCAGTGTGTGACCAGAATGGAGGATTTGATGAATGCATATTTCCTCTTTATATATTCATGACTACTCCCTGAAGTCTATTAGAAAGACATAACTTATTCAGGTGGGAGTTTTAATTGAAGTTCCCTCCATCTCTGCATCGTTCTGTCTCTCTAGTCCCACGATTTTTCCCGACACACACAAACTCAGAGGGGAAGCCCTGGAATGGAGGCAGCACTTTGTGGTCGACAGTGAGATCACCCCCTGTGCGTTCTCCCTAATTAAAGCATTATTCAGCAAGCCAATGCCAGGTCATGTACTGGCAAGTAGTTGGACAAGGTGAACCCTGGAGGAAAATGGTTAAGAGAGGAAATGAGTGCTTAGTTAAGAGGTAAGAGAGTTTAAGGAGTACCCAAGGGAAGGTTGGTGTGGTGGAATATGGCTTTTGTAGAGTTGAGAGCTGGAAAATGTGTCTGTTATGAAAGGGAGATCACAGGATAAATTATTCTGGAAGGATACTGTTTTGTAATGAAAGAGGCCTTTTATCACTACCTCTGAACTACGATCAAAGATGTGAGTGCAATGTAAAAATAGAAATCAGAGCAGCTTGGACACTTGTGTCCGCACAACTTCACAAGATTCTACTGGGCTGTCCAGTTTCCAGTCGTCGGAGTTCACCCCGAGTACAGGAACATCTTCTGTATGCACGGGTAGCTTGCTTGAACCTGACCCGTCGTAGGAAACCTGTTCACTTTAAAGATAACGCCGTGGCTAAACAAACAGTCCCGGCTGCCATTTGTGGCGGTGCTATCTGCAAGGCCATCCCTTTCTGTAACAGCCACATTCATCCTCACCGCTGATATCCCCCCCCTTTTGTTTGGCGTATTTGACAACATTAAGATAGTATCGTTCGCCTCGCCCAGCTCACTGGAGACTGCCTTCATTATTCTGCATACAAAGCCAGACATTCTTTCAGTCATAGGCCTAAACAGCCGGGGGGATTTAGCTCATCATAGTGTACACAGAAAACCTTTAATTTTTAGGCCGTGTGGTTGAAATACTGACTAGACTTTCCGATTCATGCTCAAGTCTTTCAAGGGATTCATACATATTCTAATTCGAGAGGACTGTTAATCTTTTTATATGCTGTTTATTTGGTCTGTTTGGAAGATAGACTGGGGCAGTGTTTGGTCTTTTAATCTGTGAGGCATGCGCTGCACACAGATAGAGTTTATGTAATAGTAGCCACTAATGGCGAGGCAGTGAACTGAAGGTGAGCAAGTAGCAGCGTATAGCCGGAAAGTTATTGAAGAAAGATACAGGTAGAGGAAGCACAAGCATCAGGGGTTTAACTGACAACAATAACAGAAAGGAGAAAGGAGAAAATGAACGGGTTAGAGAGTCAAACCATCATTAGATCAGTCAAGCTGTATTTAAGTCAGAAATCGACAGCCACACACTCACACACGTGTAAATAAACACTCATGCACGACCATGAGTGGCTGCCTGAGGGTCTGGCGTCAGAAAATGCCATCGCAAATTGAGATCGCTAACAGTTTACGCTGCACTGACATTTTCCAGCTGGCCGCTCACAAAGGTCAGCCTCCCCACCTGAAGGCAAAAAGCAGAGGGAGATGGTGGCGTAGCTGTGGTCACTACTGAGATCTGGCAGCCTCAACAGTCAACTACCAGTGCATTATTAACTCTGAGTGTTGGGTGTTCAGGAAGCGCTATTATGGGCTCAAAGTGAGATCGTTGGCAGCTTTGCGCCCGCTAAGTGCCAAAGGAAATAGGTGATGTTTGGCAACGGGATTGCAACTGAGGCAACTGTTTGTCTTGTAATCGCTGCTGCTCACTGCAGCTTTTAACACGGATTGGATGGACTGCGTGACACCAGAGCAAGAGTCTCAAACTTTCTGTATTAAAGCTATGATATTATAAATAAAGCATACATAAATAATAAAGCAAACATACAGATGCTGATATGTAGAAGAAGAGGGAAATAAATCACTGATTTAGAATATAAATGTTATCACAGTGACACCTCTTGCAACAATATGTTGTTAGGCTGACTTAAAGAAACATGACATGAACATAATTATGAAACAATAATAAATAAAACCAATACCAAAGACCATTACGTTGGAGGTCTATGGTTTTAATAATGCACAACAGAAGTGAGGATGCTCCATATGAAGCTATTTACGCTGCATCCATTGTTAAACTATTTAGACTAGAATAATATGCTTTGCATGCTCTGCATGTATTATGTGCCATGCATCATTTCCTTCTTACGTACTGTAATGTTACCTGATTAAAGACGGTGTTCGTATTTCTAAATCAAATGCGTACGTGCAAGAGTACATGTAACGTGTTAACAAAACCTGCATGCTACCATGCCATGACATGTGCAGACACACACACCTGCACCCACCCACACACACACACACACACACGTCACTCTCCTGACAATAGACACACACACACACAGAGTCACAGGGTTGATGGTGTATAGCGTTTGAAGGGCATCACCGGTGTCTCTGTCTCTCAGGTATCAGGTAGATAGCGGGGTAGCTAGAATGTCATCTATCTAGCTGACAGGGACAAGCCTCTGTGACAGCAACAGTCAGCCGAGCAGCGCAGCGGCAAGGCTCTCTCTCTGTAATACTACCATCCCACCAACTGCACACAACAGCAATCCATTACAACAAGCATACTGTAGCTCGGCATATTGTATCACTGTAAAAAAAAAATGTCACTTTAGTTCAATATTTAATTCATAGGGCCTTCAAGGCACATACTGTCTTTCTTCCCAGTTTTCTGTTGCTCTGCCCTCTGTACTGTCCGAGAAAGAGAAAATGACCCAATGAGAAACTGCTGCTGCCGATGGGTTCAGCACCTGTATGAGTATACTTTGATATTTGTTTTGTTTTAGGTTGTTTTAACCATTTATTAAAACTGATTTAGATAATACAACATAGTATATACCTACATATTGTAGTATTGCTTAATATTTAGGGCTGAATTGTAATGGCCTCTATGATAATGTATTAGTAAAGGCCATGTATAACTCCTGTATTGTTTCTGGCAAAGATCATTGTATCCACATCAAATTTGACTAGTCTCCTCCAAGGTTGGATGGCTGAGCCCAGTCTTAGATATAGATAGTGTAAGGAGCTCCAGAATCTGGAGAGAGCTCCTCCTTTGTGTCGAAAGAAGCCAGCTCCAGCATCTGTTCAGGATGCTTCTCTGGGACCATCCTTTAGATGTTTGCATTGTAATTCCAGCTGGGAGAACACCCTGGAGTTGATCCAGTGCTTGGATCCCAAAGAGGAACATTGCTGAGGAGAGGGTGATCTGGAATACCCTGCTTAACCATGACCAGATGAGCCGATGAAATGGATGGCTGGACGGATGATCGACCACAACACACAGGAGATAACAGTTGTTTTAGTCTTCGATTACTCAAATTGTTGATTGGTTGGTGTACCCTTGAGTATTGTATACACAAAGTAGCTACCCACTAGAGCTCAGAACAAATACTCTATTACATGGAGTGTTTACCTTTAAAAGATCCCGACTCACTGATGCAAATCATTTGTCCAGTGTTTTCCTGTAATTCTCAGTCTTTGGAGTTCTTTATAGTAGGGGTCCTCTGAGAGATGCATACCATAGATGCATTTGAAAGGTGTTTTTATTTTGTTGAATGATTATGGATGTTTAGGGATATAGAAGCACACAGTGTTGTTCTTCAGATGATCACACAAAGGAAAGCAGATGAGTTGACTCCCAAATCCCACCTGTGGGATGTTCACTTGAGCAACATTTTAATGTTGGAAAAAATATATGTTTTATGGTCCAAGAGTGTGCTGTTATACCAGATAAACTATGGTTAGGCTTTTTACGCTTTCCATCAAGGAATTACGTGGAATAAGCTACAAATCTGACAAGCGTTTACACGGAAAATGATACATAAATGTAAAAGCATGATAATGGAGTAAATTATGAAATTACTGGTCTTCAAGAAACTTGTTCAATGGAGCGACTGTGAGAAGAAAATGTCAGAAAAATGTCAGCTGGAAGGGGAACAAAATTGCTTTGACGTTTGGACACACTATGGGAGTTAGATTATCTGACCAGCAGGCCTCTGTCATAAGTGTGTGCTGAAAGATGTACAGGTATTCAGGGAAGCTGGGTGACATTAAGTCGGTTCTAATCTGCTTGCAGGTACATGACTGCACTCCTTATGCTGACTCTGTCACTGATACAGCTTCTCTCAACCGAGTTGCACCCAGCATTAGTGTCCGTTTGAGCAAATGTAACAAAAGAACATACAGAAACATTTTTACAATTGGATTCTCGTAGATGCACAGATGTCTGTGCTTCAAAAGAACCTTTTACCCTAAGTCAAAGATATATTTGAAATGAACTACTTCTCTATCTTTGAAACTAATTTGAGATATATGATCCTAGAGTATGTGTTGTGTGTGTGGCAGCCCCGAGTACGAGAAAGAGAAAAAGCTAGGATTTGGATGCTGGCTGACAGTCAAGGCAACCCCCACCTATCCATCTGGCAGTTACAGCTGTACTCAGACTCAGTAACTGCGTTGCTAGGCCTTACGTAAGTGGAAATGATGTAGGAATGATGGAGAAAGAGGGAAAAAGAGAGACAAAGAAAAACAGATCGATGGATTGAGGAACAAAACTGAGCGAGTAAACAGGCGAAGAAGGAGGTTGTGATCTGGTAAGAGTCGACAAATCAAGTTCCATCTAGGCAGTAATCATCGAGCCAGCACTAGGGCCATGTATCATTTCATCACTTTGCCTTCATAGGAAATAAAAATAGAAATCACAAATAAACATTCTCATCCTTTGGGAAATGGGTTTTACTTTGCTCTTGCATTTACATTAATGAAGTGACAACCAGGCACTTTTCACCTAATGCTCGGATAGTTCCATAAGGCAGAGGAAACGTCGCTAACAATGTTCACGTTTGATTTATTCATTTCAGTCAGCATGACAGAACCATGAACACCAATACTGGCAAGAAAGCAAAAAAAAAAGAAAACAATTTTCTTGCGATAATTGCATTTCATTATTCTGTGGACTCGTCTCAGGAGAGAAGGGGACAGAGTGGTGACAAATATAAATATATTTTCCTGAGTGGCTGTAAAACCAACATTTTAGTGATACTTAGGACTTCACCTACAGCCACTATCAAGAGGCTTCAGCCCAGAGGTCTGAAGCATACACAAAGCAATTTGTTCTGCATCTCAGTCCGTATTGTAATCTACATTCATCTCTCATGGGAAAGGAAACGCAAAAGGAAGCTAGGGGTTGCAGGGAAAGACAGTGTGTCTCAGATAAAGCAAATATACTGTTAAATAAAAGAATAAGCAAGGGAGGCTGGGATTTCCTAAACACGGTGAACAGAAGCCACTGCCAATCAGAAAAGTGCATTAAGTCCCTGTAGAAGCCATCCAGGATTACATAATGGGAGCTCCCCATCCCTGGTTAAGAGCTTGTTTCTGTTATGGTTCATCTCATCCAGGAAGTAAAGGAAACCTATGGACTGCCACAGATTTGTCTTGAAATATATATATTTGTGAATATATTGTGAGTTTTAAAGCAAAGTGCTACAGAAAATCTGCAAATGGGAAAACTAACAACAGATGCCAAATATGAATTATCCTGATAATCATTATCTGTTGCCATGTTCACAAATGTTGCTAGCCAGCTAGGAAGATGTCCCTGTCCCGCCTACTTAGCCATGATTAGTCAGTTGTTTCTCTAAGAAGGGGAAACAGAGGAAGATTGTCAAAGTACTCAAACTCCGATGTGGACAGCAATTCAGAGGCATGAAAACAAAGTAATAATGCCTCAGTTTTACAGTGGATAAGACAAATTCAAAGGTGAAACTTCTGAACCAGCCCTGCAAAATAATTGTCTTCTTCACTCACAGTACAATGCCATGGACTGTGGTTTAAAACAAAACAGTATTTATTTGTTGGCTGTGTGTTTTGTAAGTGTGTGTCAGGAACATTTTGAACTATTGGTGAACAATGGAGAGATGGAATTACATGCAGCAGTGGCCTGAGATGGATACTTCTGTACTACTTGAAAATGATTTAAAATCCATCGTAGATGCCGAAGACCCAAACTGACAGTTGTCTTCTGCTACATTCAGCCACCTTTTTTTGGTAAATGTTCTTTTAAACCAGCCAGGTTTGAGTCTGAAATGAGGGATCACACAGCAGCAGCAGTAGCTGTTTGTAGATCTTCTCTTCAGTCAATGACAACTCTGCTCAAGCCTTCAACAACAGCAAAAGAAATGCAAGATCACAGAAAGACATAGGCGGATTGTGAATCCAAACAAGTAGGAAAAATCCTGGCAAGAACAATACATATTGTACTGTCTGCACAAATTGAAAGAATTACACTACATTTTATTAACAATGTGCACATATGCCAGGTCTCCAGTGAAGATCTTTATTCCCGATTGTGTGTGTAATTGAATTATTAAAAATCAGACAGCATATGAAAAAGAGCACGCACACTTGGTCAGTCCTCACTGGAAAAAAAAAACAACATAATTGGCGCTGTAACAAATGTGCAGAGGGTTTCAAATTCTCCTGTTCTTGACATGGTCCATGTGATTGCCTGTGGCAAAGATGGGTTCAGAAATCATCTGTAGTTGCCACAGACTAGAATCCAAAGAAATGAAAATATAATTGATTTATGCAGAGAAAATGCCATCTTTGCACAGCCATTCACCTCTGGGATGGGTCCTCCCAAAAAAATCACAGTAAATTGTACTGAATGAAAAGCTTGATCAGATATGAGCGTGCGAGATGAATGTTGTGGCGCGCCAACGGCAAAGACAACCAGACAAAGCATGTGATACAGAGAAAGCTTGGTGGATCAGATGCTATTTTGCAAAGCGGAGAACAAAATATAGCCTCAATTTAAAAAAGGTAATTGTTTTTTTTTTCATATCTGTTTTGTTGCATTAAAACATAAGACACTATAGCTGACAGAAATCAATAGTTTCTATTTCATTCATATGCCCAATAACACCTCCAGCGTACTGTAGAATTGATGTCAATACAACGCAGAGCAGCTTTGATGAAGGTCTTCTGTCTTCTGGAACATGTCCTCTTGGCACTCGTAAACACATCTTAGTCTGGCGATAATTTGGGTTCAATACCATCGCTTAGCTCCAGACTGACTTGTATTAAAAGGTGAGAAGTTCACCACACTGTTTTCGCTTAACACTTACAGTAAAACGACAGAAACACAGGTGATGGAATGTTTCAACAGATGGAGGGGTTGAGGAGGGATCACGTTGGGAATTCATGTTTGGAAAAGAAATCTACACCTACCAATATAATACCATACACCTACAGGGTTGCTGAGGTCGAATCTAAACAAAAATCATTACCAGGTGTCCATATGTCCGAAATTTCAAAACTCACTGTCTGGCTGGAATTTTCTAATGGTCAACAAAACTTCTCTCTGCCAACTGGAACATCAACATAACACCTGCTTGCATTTCTGGCCGCTCAGTGAGGATTATGGCGCAACGGGCAAAAGACCAGGATATCAAAGTCACTCAGCAGCAAAGGCTAAATGTTTTTTGTTTGTTTTTCCTTATCCACAAAAGAAAGTCTTTTAAAGACTTTCTTCTAGGAAACCATCACTAAATTAGTAAGTAAATGTCTGGTGGCATGTTAACAATCTACTATTGAAGATGTAAATATACAAGAGTTAGGATCTAATAAACTTTAAGGGTATTCTAGCATGCATGAACATTTATATTTCAATGAAATGGGAGATAATGGGAGATGCAATGGATGGCAGATGCATATTGGATGTTGCTGTATTAAAGGGTAAACTATTCATAACCAGTGCAGTTCATGTGGGAACTCTTGTGGTCTGATATAGCATTGAAGTTTGTCTAAATGAACATCGTGAATTTGTCCTTATCTGGTACGTAATCCAACCACAAATTCAAACTAGCATGCATTTATCTCTCCCCGTCCTTGTCTGTGCATTATGTGGTCCCTTATGGATGGCGTATGCTGTATTGTAAAACTATATCAACCTCTCATTTCAACCACAGAGTTATACAAAGGTCTAAGTGATCACTACTGTACACTACAAAGGCCCATTTAAGCCAATCTTATGGACCATAATGAGCCTCTCCGTTGGTCGTTTTCACTGTTTTACTGGTTGGTGGAAACCAACAGTCCGGCAGGGTCTGTTTACCTCACAACTAGGAGATTCCATGCATTGCTTGAATCAGTATACATGAGATGCACAAATGTCTTTAGAAATGGAGCCTCTTTAATGAGAAGGACTGAGAGAGCGAGAGCATACAAAATGAAAGCTCCGACACTCGCTTGCGTGTTCATCTGGTTCGCCTGCTGTCTATGATAGACCCTGAGAGACCACAGGCTTCTGGAATTTGCATTGCAAATAGGCCACAGAAATAGATAGATATAGATAGATATTTTTTTTTATTATTATTTTTTTTTTTTTTCGCCAAACGCAGTTTAATTTCTCCACAGTGTGGCTTTGAGTAGCTCTGCAAAAGTGGTGGCACGAGTCTGCTGAGAGCACCACGCTTGAGGCAATGTCTATCAAATATAACCTTTATTCTCCATGCTGGAGCCAGCACTCTCTGTGCAGGCGTGTGCATATGTATAAACCTCAGCCATCAGTTAAAATGTAAAGCAGAGGGGATTTCATTTCTACCTTATTCTGTGAGGCATGCTCCACAAAAATTCAAAATTGCATTCCGTGAAATCATCTGATTTCGGTATCAGAATCAGCATCTAGTTTTAGCAAAAAGCAGCAGCATACAATCGACGTTCCTGAGTAGAAAATAGCTACAAATCTTGTTATGTTATCACCAAACATTGCGCTTGTCCAGAAATAATTGGCCTGGTGCTATCTCTGGTCGAGCGTGGCATGAATGACGGGTCTGTGGAGACAGAGATAAATCAGAGAGGAAAAGGACAGAGTAGCCTCTTATCATCTTCTGGAGGACCCCTTTTCAGGATCAGGAACAGGTCAAGTCCTCTCCACTGCACTGTCACCAAGGGTTTCCCACTCGTCCTTCAGTTAATAGTATTATTCTTTTATAGAAAAACATGGTTTAATTCATTGATCTTGGTCTTTTCAGATCTATCAGAAAGAAATTACACAATACAAAGCACCCCACGTGTGCATCAATGAACATTATTAAGGAACTTGATCTAAGAGTTTTGTATGAAGAATACAGAATCAAATATCATGAATCTATATCTGTTCACTGTATGATGTCCTGGCATTATACTACTACATGTGTAGTTTAGAGAATGAAAAGTATCCCATGGTTACAAGAAAAAAAATGCTAATTAGGCTTCTGCTAATTTCCTGGTCCACTGGCATAGTCAAAAATAATTGCACGAGTTCCCTCCTATAATAATATACCAGATTAATCAATCCCATATTGCTTCCACAAACACATCTCATAAGTTAGTAACGGATGAGGAACATTCCTGTTGGTTGGTGTACACTACAGGGCCATTTTTGTTGGACTTGACCTTGTGTTGAACAGGCTGGAAGTGGAAAGACTCGGTGTAAATTATTTCTCGACAAAGTGCTTTGGCAAACAATGGAGGAGTAATGGGGTGTTTCACAGAGACAAGACTAGCGCCTCTTTTATTCACAGGGGTGAATGCACTGGACGCCATTTAGTGCTCATAAAAATGGCTTTTGGCTGCTGGCACCAGTCTGCACTCCTTCACTGGGTGAGACCAAAGATAGACACGTATAAGTGTCTATCTTTAAAAAAAAAAAAAGGTGAATGATTAAATATACCCGCAGCCATCAATAAACTTCTTTGACAGTTAATTTTCTCCCTAAATACCGGATCATGGCCCATTTGAAATCAGCTGTGCTATATTCTGCATGCCTTTAAATGCATAAACCTGGCGTACAACCAATAATTGATTCACGCGGCAGCTTCTAAGCTTTTCTGAACTGTTTAATGCTAAAGTTGGAAAATGAATGCTTTCTTTCTTTACAGATCTATGACATAATCGGGATAATTCTTTGTACGCTAAGTGGTATAAGAAAATTTCTCTTATAAACAAGAAAAAAAGGGAAGGGAGAAAGGAGGAGATAGAGAGAAGAGGAGAAAAGGGAGCAGCACAGATGCCAAGGTTTTCCAGTTCAGTGCACTGAAACACGAGCCAACACCACAATTAGGATGTCCGGGGAGATTGTTAAATAAGACATTTATCAGAGAAAACACTGTTGCCTGTATCCTTTCAGGAACCTGCAAACTTTAATAAGATTCAGTTTTTATTGCATCTGTGTGCAGGGGGAAGAGCTCCATGAAAGAAAACAAAGCCAGTTTTCTCAGCTCTGAGTGTGCCACCAAGAGAGTTTGTGTATTTCTGCATGCAAACGTTTGCATGTGACTGGGTAACCCTATATGCACTCTGGCCATGTAGAAATCAATTTCACAATCATGAACTACCTTGAAGTGACCTGTGCTGTTACAGTTCATGTCTTAAATCCATATATATTGACAATAATTGATAATACTTATATTCTCAAATAGTTTATTTACCTCAGCTGCAGAGCGAAATCGGCCTTTGTAGCAAGGACAGAATATTATACCATATTTTTGCTGGAGATTTTATTGTTTTTTTTATCTGTTCCAATTTTAATTTGCTGTTGATGCTGTTTGCTATTAATGCAGACTCAACACTTCGTCCATATTTACTTGTAGGCTTGATAAATTTGGGCTAATGCATATTTCTGCAGCGCTAATTCCACCACAACAACAGCAGAGCCCATACTTACCAAACTGCTGCTCTGAGATAATCTTTGAAATAGAAATACTGTTCTTAATCACTAATTAACCGCAGTCAGTCGTACATTGTTCAGTGCTAAGCTCACGACTTCTTGCATCATTTTGTCGCATGAAAAGTCTTCCATTGGCTAAAACGGCATTATGTTTCTATGTCATGTAAGTTTAAGAGTGAAGCAGCTGCAGAAAGCATTGAGTGTTAGTGCAAGAGCTATTTTTGAAGACTTATTTGATCATTTATAGAATTTATAGCATGTAATTATAACTTTTACTTTTAATCATATATTTTTTTTGCTGTTGGAGCAGTGATAAACAATCTTTTATATCACCAAAAACATTAACTAGCCAGATGCTGTTTCCATGGATACATATTCAAACCGAGGACCTAAGGTGTCCGTGCCAGGATTACCTTGGCAACTGCATGACTTGTGTTGTGGCAAAGCACCAATCCTCTTCCATCCCAAAAATTTCAACTAAAAAAAAAAAGAAAAAAAAATCAAAAGTCCTTGGACTGACTGCTGCCAGAACAACATTTGTAGGTTTTTGCTCTTGTTAGCAAATGCTCCCGTTTCGTGTGAAAACATCTCTGCAGTCAGGAAAGAGGATTTAATGTTATTGCAGTTAGGATGTCAGAGCATGAGGGCCACACATGATCATTTTTATATGTACTTTTGCAGTTGCTTTGTTGCCTCTCTGTGCAGGAGACCACCTCTCTTTATCTTCTTCTATCTTGTCTCTTCATTTCAATTTGTGTCATATGAGCATCTTGTCTCAGAGGGAATTCACCATCTGGCACTCTGGATTTGGAGGCTTTATTAAATATATTTTTTTAAGAAACTAAGAAAAAAAAACAGTCTCATGAATCACCATAGCACAGGATGTCATGTTGCATTTATTAACATATTTCATGTTAGTCTTTTTCATTTTTACTGATTTATTAAACCTCAAGCCATCATTTTCCACTGGAGAACAGTTGAATGCTCCCTTGGGAGCAAGTTGCTTCCCCTAAGCGAAGGAGTCCAAGTATCTTGGGACCTTGTTCACAAGTGATGGGGAAAATGGAGCGTGAGATGGACCGGTGGATTGGTGCGTTGTCAGCAGTATTGCGAATGTTGTACCAGACCGTTGTGGGGAAGTGGACGCCGGAAGGCAAAGCTCTTGATTTTCCAGCCCATCTACATTCCAACCCTCACCTATGGTCAGTAACCTTGGGTGGTGAGAATGAGATCGCGGAAACAAGTGGCTGAAATGAGCTTCCTTTGCAGGGTGGCTGGGCTTAGCCTTAAAAAATAAGGTTAGGAGCCCAGACAACTGGAGTCAGCTCGAGGTAGAGCCGCTGCTCCTTTGCATAGGATGCCTCCTGGGCACCTTCCTTTGTAGATATTCTAGGAGACCCCAGGGCAGACCCAGAACCCACTGAAGGGACTATATAGCACATCTGGCCAGGGAATGCCTGGGGGTCTCCCTGGAGGAGCTGGAATGTGCTGCTGGGGAGAGGGATGTTTGGAACCCCCTGCTAAACCTGCTGCCACCACTTGAAGTTGGAGTTAAAAATACAAAAATACAAATAAGTGAGAACTAGTTTTCTCTTCCAGCTGTATTTCTCATAGGAGCTTTAAGTCAGAGCCTGAGGGCGAGTATATGGGAGGCAGAAAGCAACATACAAACATATAATTGATTCCTTATCTAATGGTGAAACATTGGTTCTTCTCGGCTTTAATGGGTCTATCCATTAGCTCCCAGTCAAGCTGACTCTTGCCTCTGCAGGAGTAATGGCCTGCAGTTTCACATATCTCTCATGGAAATATAGGTTTGTCAGTGTGTGCAATGTGGGTTGATACGTGTGTAAATGTATGTGTGTATTTATTGGCCTGCGTATTGTGTGAGTGTTTATGCAAATGTAGGGGGTTTATGTTTCTCTGTTTGTCCCAACTGGTTTTGAATTTCAATTGCTAGAGTAAAAAAATTTGGAATAATCTTTACATTGTTTCCAGTCACATCTATAAATCTATCAGCAGGCTCTTGAAACTTACTTAAGTTGTGTCATCAATCACAATGAACTTGTTTGCATTAACTTTTCACAATGTTTTGTTACTATGGTTTGTAAAATGATTAGCTGTGGTGTTACTCGTAGTACATGTTCTAAATGTGCATATATCAATGTCAAATATGGTGCAAGGAAAGAGCCAACGCCGGCTCATGGAGAAACAAACAAAATTACAATCGGAAGCTCCTTGTTTGCAAGAGTGAAATTATTTATTCATGTTTTCTGATGGGTGTGAATGGAAATAAATAAAATAAATAGAGAGCAAAAGAGTGTCTGTTCCAAAACATGTAGATAATAGGATATGCAAAACCACTGGTATGATCCGATAACAATATCTTTCAGTCGTTCCTACAGTATCTGGCAGCCTGTCTGTGAATAGCTGAATTTGCATTGCAGGCACGTCTCAATCAAATTCAGCATGATCATCAGTTAGCGTCTAATAAATACCCAGGCAGACTGCACACACATGCATACACACATCTTCTTCCACATTGATAAGCATCCCATGTAGTACCGATCCAATATTTCTGAAAGTGCATATGCTGCATAACTTTGTTTGACGGCTAAGTAATTAAACTCATTCAAGCACAGGCTGCATATCAAATGGCGGTCTCTCCATACCACATGGTGCAGGCCTAAATTAAATGAATTAAAAGTGAATCTATTTTGAAAAGGGTGCTCCCAAGCGAATCCTCCTTTTTATTTTTGAAGTAGGATGTGTATGCAATATTAATATGGGTACACAGCACAGACACATGCACCCAAACACACATCGGCGCAGACAAACACACAAACACAGTGTACGCACCTCTGTGTACTGGGGAAAAAAACACGATTCAGTGAGTCGTGTTAGCTGCCCCCACTGTGTGCTGCTTTTTTCTGCCACACAGCCAGGCGCACACAGATGTGTTGGCTGAGCCACAGATGCAGAACTCTGCAGCTTCAACTTTGAAACATGGTGTCAAAGTTGGCAGCAATGTGACAGGAGACTGAGTCACTTTAACATTTAGAAATCTTGAAGCCAAGATCAAGCGTTTTAAATGTTAGCCACCACGATGGCTAGATCACACCAACACTACTGCAGCATTTTATCCGTTCTGCATCTCTGTTTTTGAATGAATGCATCAGCAATAACCATAAGCCTGTAATCTAATGTATATGTAATAATTTCACACTCTCCAAATGGGCATTTGGACACGTACACATTAGCGATCAATCAAATGACAAGTAAATTATTACCTTTCTACATTTTACTCTTTTGCCTCATTGTTTTGGTTTTAGAGCACATTTATTGTGTAATTCAGTCCCACTGCTGTCATCAGTGCCACTTTTAACACCAGCAGGCGGCTGTTTTCAGCAAATAAGCTCTAATGAACGACTGTACACTACTTTCTCAGCACCCAAATGGCAAAAAGACAAAATTAAAACCAAACGGTGAAGAAAATTTAACATCTGGCAGCTTAAGAGTCGGCTAACGCTCATCAGGTAGACAGAAACAGGACTCCAAATTGATGATAATGTTGTGTAATGTAAAACTATGATAACCATAACACATTTATATGTGATAATAAGTCAGCGCTGTGTGTTTGCCAGCATCTTGTCATCCTCTCCCTTCAATGGGCAAGGAGTAGTGCAGAGTCAGCAGTAATGTGGACGTTGTACCGGACCAGTGTGGGGAAGATGGAGCTGAGCCGGAAGGCAAAGTTCTCCATGTTTCGGTCAATCTATGTTCCAACCCTTACCTATGGTAATGAGATTTAGCTATTGACCAAAAGTTTCCTCTATAGAGTAGCTGGGCTCAGCCTTAGAGATGGGGTGAGGGGCTTGGACATCCAGAGGGCATTCGGAGTAGAACGTGGTTCAGGCATCTTATCAGTATGCCTCCTGGGCACCTTTCTCTAGAGTGTTCCAGGCACGTTCAACTGGCAGGGGACCTGAAACTCACCGGAGGGACTCGACAGCCCATTTGACCTGAGAACGGATCAGAATTCCTCAGGAGGAGCTGAAATGCGTTACTGGGGTGAAGGATGTCTGGAACGCCCTGTTAAATCTGCTGTCACTGTGACCCGACCCGTGGATAAGCGGGAGGAAATGGATGTATGGATGGATGGATGAGGAGTAGTTTTTCATCAAGGTGTCAAGTGTTAAGTCCTTGATCTAAATATCTCTTGAAGTATTGACGAAATGATCTCATAGGAAAAACCTAACCATGGTCCAACTGTGCATATTCACAGGCCACTATTGCACACCACAGGGAACATCCTCTCCTCAGATTCACCTCAGTTCCCCAGTCAGTTGCAATTCAGAATGATCTCCTTAATTGGAGATGAAAACTGAGCTGTGGAATAACCTGCAGGGGGAGCATCTGGCTGCCTTCCTCGGGCTGCCCATCAGTCCCTTCCCAGCTGAGGAGATCCCAGACCAGAGAGTTTCAGAACAGAACTGGAGGCTCAGCTACCCAGCACCTGCTGCACAATGTGCAACCAAGCGTACAACGCCCATGGCTAATTTGTCATTTGTGTTATGCTTCTATTTATGTCCCATAGAAGAAGGAAAGCTGACATGATATCTAATAAATTCTCAGTTTCATCATATGGCAATATCCTTCTGACTCAATTACAATGTTTGAATTAAATCTTGTTACTCCCTGATCTGCTCTACATCAGATGTCTTTGTCTTTGTCTCGACACTGCAATTAAAGCATTGCTACAGTTATGCAGTACTGTATCTGGACGGGGGCTATTCATTTCTCTTGAGCCAGAAACCTGTGTTATAATTATGTGGTATCACGCCCCAGGAATTGGCAATTAAGTGGGGAATGTGGACAGAAAGGATAGGCTTCTTTTTTTTTTTACCATTTTTTCTGAATCTGAAGAAACTTTCATGCTGGACTGTCACGGTGCATTTTTCAGAGATTTCTAATTGATTCTGAGTGCCGTCTCTGAGTATTAGTATTAGTGTTATATGGAGCCTGGTAGGGTATCGCTGGAAAACAGTGAGCATGCTTTTTCCAGCTAAAACGATGAAGCTTTTCCAAAAAATTATTTGACATCTCACATTGTGAATATCGCTCTTGTAAACTGCATCATCATCCTTTTTATTAACATCCCTACTGTGAAGGCATTACAAAACCTTTCAATTCTCTCTCAAATGCATAGATGGCTTGGCTGCAAGGCATGACTAAGACTTTTTTGGAGATACCTGTAAGCATATTCAATATCTTTAGGCAGAGGTTAGCAGCTTTCTCACCTCGAGCACCGGTACCAAAGAATATCTCTTCGCTGAACCAAGGTATTACATCCAATAACGGCGTAGTCACACAGGGATTTGGGGCCAAATGTATTCATTCTCCCTCCTCCTTTTTCTGGCCATCAGGCCAACCAATGCTTTACTAACCAACACACCCACAAAAGACCTTCACATTTTGACCCAAGTACCAGAAAACATTAAGGGGATTCCCAGGCTTGTATTATTAAACTCTTCCCTCTGTGCCCACTCATCTGTTAGTCTGAGTCATCCCGCTCTTCCCGTCTTTTTTCTCCCTGCTTTTCCTTTACTTGCGTTCTGTGTCCTTCTACCACCTCCCTATCTTGCTGTCTCAGTATAGCACACCCCTCTTCTTCTTCATTTTCTCCCTGTGTTTTTCCACGGCGTGCTCTGCTTCCTCATCCTCTTTATTCTCAATGATGGAGGGGTGTAGAGAGGAGATGCAGTGTACGTGGGAAGCACATCTGGGTTACTCATGTGCAGCAGCGATAGGAGTGTGTTGTGTAGGCGGATGGATGTCGGCGTGTGTTTTCACACGCGTATGGTTGTGTGTTTGTGTCCGTGTGTGCGCTTAAGTGGAGCAGCAACGTAGGGGTAGCAGCAGCCATTTGGACTTCGAATGAGCAACCTCCTGCTCCACGTTGTCTTAAAGCTGCTTAGCACTGCATCTCTCTGTTTTCTCCTTCTCACTCCCTCTTTCTCTCCCTCCATTTCTCTCACTTTGTTTGGGTGCCTTTCACCTGCTCGTTGGTGCATGACCGAGAATGTATGTTTTGCAGTTTTTCTGGAGAGTGTATAAGAGGACAGATATTGGTTTTAGAATAAAATAGCTCCAAGCAATACTACCTTATTAAGCTGGGTCATACATATTTAAAAATGTAAGATTTGGGACATGCGGTAATCTGATTTGCAGCTTAGTAGGGGTGCAAACCCATAAAGCAAAGGGAGAACTATAGACTAACATGCTCAGAGGTGATTTAAATTATTTTTACAAATGAGCAGAGCAAAATAAATATTCTGCTGCTTCACCGGAGCGTAGACTTTATCTGAATTACTTCATACGCTGGTTTGATATTGGCCACCTATAATCAGCTAACACAAAGCATCTGAATAGCCAGGGGAGTTCCTATAATTCAGCATGACTCCTGGACAAACACAGAGCTGCAGGTGAGTCTTACGTAAGAGCACAGGTGAATGTCATGTTCTGATGAAAATGACCCGGAAAGACGCGGTGGAAAATACAGATTATGGATGTCAACGGGGAAAGAAAAGATTTGAGTTATGTGTGTGAAAGGGGGAGGATAGGCTTGCAGATCTATGTACAGAGACTTGAAAGAACTGTCATTATCATATAAAAACACATCATTATCACATGGCCCCGCAGTGTGACTTCATTCAGAGGAAAAAAAAACAATATTTCACACACCGGATGTCTAGCAGTCCAAAAGAATGCTGTAAGTGCAGGTGCATTGTCTATAAAGAAACATATTATTTAAAGTCAAAGTCTTCAAAGAAATCTGGAGGTATACATTGCAATCGCATTGCCTCGGTCAGTCCATCCACATGTCAGCAACTGTTAGTCCAAGAGCCTGAGTTTAGACCTAAAGTTTTACAGCTGTCATGCCTTTTCAGTCAAGAAGCTCGTTAGTGCAATGTCCAGCATGAACGAAAGGCGATTACTCAAGCAGGAAACCGAACTGACAGCGTATTCCTCGGCAGTGTGTGTTTTCCAGCCAGGATATCTATGTTCGTCCACGTGATTGGCCGTACACATCTCTATGTTTGTATTTCCATCCACGCATACAGCTCCGAGTGTACATGCGTGTGAGAATGTGTGCAGAACCATGCAGAAAAAATTCTGGTTTGCTGATGTGAGTGGGTGCGATTGGTCTCGGCGGGCTGTGTGTTCAGCTCGCGGGGGGATGGGGCTGGTCAGTTAATAGGCTTCGGTGTTAACATGGATGGGAGGAACGGCGACAAGCATGCGGTCAAGTTGGGTTAAAGGGTGAGATGTTTGGTTTGCTGATGGTGCTTCTGCAGTTTCTTATGGGCTGTTAGACAGTTCATTATACCCTTCTTAGAGCTTCTGTTTATTCTTTTTTTTCCTCCATCAGATTATTAAAGTCTTTATAAGTTTGCAGTCGGTGACCTTTTCAAATCTGAGTTGTCATGACAAACTGCGTATGTGGCTCCACATCAGGGAGGTGAGATTAAACTAAGCAATGCGTGAAGCCGTATAGATCGCTTGTCTTCTTTTAAAGGAGGATTTGTAAGCCACCATATTTTAAAGAGATATTTTGTCCTCGGTGAACATCTGTGATTTATAAAAAGAATCTTATTTAAATACATGGTACACTAAACAATCCCTTGGAGAGGATTCGCCTTTCTTCTCTGAAAAAGCTTAAAATCATGATAAAACAACTATTATTTTGCCTCAGCCACTGGTATTTTGTCAAAGCCTAATGGGAGCTGCAGGAAAAAGAATAATCATATTTTACAACATGGGCAGAAAAAAACCACAATCATGTTTAAGCTTTCCATGAAAGCCGCCCTCTATAACAAAACCCAATGAGTTACAGAAGCTAAGGGAGATGAGAGAGGAGGCAGGATTTTGCATCTCTTTATATTTCTGCAACCATTTTTGCAGTAGCCAGCATTTTCTTCCAAAACTTACTTTGGGGTTCAGTATATTTAGAAACTGCTGTAAATTGAAATTCAAACATGCGCTCTGTTCAGTGCTCTGTCACGTGCGATGCATCTTTCATCCTGGCTGAACATGGCTGATGGATGTACATGGTTGCAGAGGGAGGATGAAAGTAAGGTTACAGCGTAACGCGGAGCACACATGCATAATATGCACCACCGCATGCCAAGAGATTAGGTTGAATAAACACAAGGTGCAACAGGAACACATAAACACACAGACACATACAATAGTAAGTGTCTGTCCTGGCCTTCAACCTCTAGCGTGGTGCATCATACCCAGGTGGCCAGCCTCTGCTCTCTGGTTGACTAATGGCCCCAGTGGAGCAGCACAGGACTCCATCCATCACAGCTATGCTGCTGTGTCCATTACCTAAACAGGTACATACACACACACGTGTGCACAAATTCACACCCATGCACGCGGGACGTGTGCGCAATCGTGACCCCGCCAAAAGGGTGGATGCAGAATGCATAAGGGATCAAGTTTTGCAATTTCAGCAATGTTTGAGTAACAGGAACAACAGAAAAGTGGGTCACAGAGTAGGAGAACACACAAGCTGCATGTCATGTCAGTGTTTATCTGCTGTGATTGGTTCTATTTCTAGCCCTGTGCGTTCATTCGTCAGCCGGCATGGGAGTCATTTATTACCATTTGGCTTGTCAGTCAAGCCCCTGATCCCCTCCATCCATCTCCCAGGGCCGGCAGCACTGTCCCCCTCCAAACCCCCTTCCCCACTCTTCCCGAGCCCTCGCTGCCTGCATAACTCCATGTTCAGCATTCACACCCACAGCTGAGGAGACACACTCTGATAACTATTCAATAGGCGCCACGCCACACCATCAGCCAGGGTAGCATGATATGAGATGGAAGGCGATACAGAGACAGAGAACTGGAAGTGAGAGCATGGAGGGAAGGAGGAAAGGGTTATCGGAAGGTAAGACAGATAAGAGAAAAGAGGAGAAGGGAGGGAGGGAGGAGCGAGATGAAAGAAGAAAGATTCCAGCAGTGGAGCAAAGTGGAAAAGAGAAAAGACAGACTGAGAGAACAAGGCAGGGGAGGCTTGTGGTGGAGAGCTTAACATATTGAGATGGGTAGAGCTGAAGTTGTCAGAAAGCAACACTAATTGGAGAGGAGTTTTGACACAAGCCAGACGTTTAAAATCTTGTGCATCTGCAGTTTGGCATTGTGTTGAGACGGAGAGAGAGAGAGAGAGAGAGAGAGACGGGGAGAGGAGAGAGGGATCAAACATGAAAGTGCAAGCTAAGCAGACATCACAGGAATGAAAACGTGTCCAGACAAAATCAGCGTTCTTTCACTGGCTCCTTCTGGGATCTTATTAGCAAAATCTTAGCAGCGTTTTCGAAGTTTAGCTTTTGATTTTTTATTTTTTTTTCCAGCAAAACACCATCGCCATCAAATTGAAAGACAAGATTTTATCGAGGCAACGTGGGTATTTGCCTTGGGTGGTTGTTGATGTTTCTGCTTATTGACGTAAAATCAGCCATTAGACAAATTAACAGTTGTTCCTTCTCGCTTCATCCGACTTTAATAAGGATCATCATGTACTTCGAAATCATATAAATTAGCAGCAATATAGCCCATTAGGCTTATTCATAATAGAATGAAAAAGAAAAAAATGAGATCACCATTTATTGGGTACACAATTATCACCATTAAAATCTGCTTCCCATGAAAACGATAATGGTGGCGGCACCATCAGTGACCATCATGATAAGTGTTCATTAGAACCCATGCCTTTTGATTTCTGTGTAAGCCAACGCTGATGGGATCAAGACACAGATCTTCACTGGTTGATGGGAATCATTGTGGCAACCTAACGTCAGCATTTAAAATCTCACTGACCAACGAAAAGAGATTGTTACAGCATGTATATAGGATAGATATAGATAAACAGAAGGTGGATAGCTTTGGACAAATAACATTTATGGACCTGCGATCTCTCTGAACCTCTTCTGATGCATGCACGTCAGTATCAGATGGGAATTAGCATTAATTAAGCTGATTTCAATCAAAAATAGTAAAATACTAGTTCAATTTGTTACGTGGAAACACGAAGGGCACCCTCTGTATTGATAGTTTACCAACTGAGGTGGACAGAAACAGGAGAGTTATGGCTCGAAACTGCACATATGCAAATATGCTTTCACTCACAATCCATATTTATATATATTCATGTACAGTGGGACCATTTATAAACTACTGAACCACATGCATTAGCACCCACTGTGAGACGTGGCAAACAATTGACCCAATCAAATGGGATGGGCCCAGCGGAGAAGTCATTACAAGATTCGACATAAATGCCATGCCGATGTTTCAAAAACCGAATAAAGTGGTAGGAGAGCAACTGAAAGAGATGTACTGGACAGTTGCTGCAGAAGATTAACGTGCCTCTACTTTGTGCCACATAGTTGTTGCCGTTTGTGTTTCTGTTGCTGAGTTGGCCCTCTAGCCAGGCTGTGGGAATTACTTGTTTCTGAAGCAAGGGGAAGACTTTCATCAGGAGGCACAGAAGAGCTTTACCGCCTGACAACCACAGGGCTCACAACGAACGAGCGCACCACATGTGCTAGACTTTATATGAGGGCTGAGTGCTAGTCATGCAGTACCATCGGGTGAGAAACGATCCCAGAGTGAATCATGCTGAGAGGTAAGGCCAGGTGTTCAGGCTCTGCATCTCTCATCAGTAATTAAGACTAGAACCCTTGGGCCTCCACACCCCATAGAGGAAAAGCTGTAGAGGAAAAGACAGAGAGGTGTGTGTAGACCCGGGCCTACTCCTGCTCAGCTTAGAGACTTGTCAAGCGTGACTCACACCGTCTCCTTGTCCCATTTATACTTATCTCTGAAATGCGTAGTCACTCGCTTCTCTCTCCAGAGCTCTGCCCCCTCCTGGAATCCATAACACTTACAATCCTGGTAGTCACATCGGATACAGTTTTGCATCCGTTTCATCAGATTGCATGCGGAGACTCGGCGAGACTCTTGAATGCTAACTGGAGTTCTCACACTCTTTTAAAACCATTAGCTGTGGCATGAAATTAAAATTTTCTTGGCTGTCTTTGGAGAAAGACACAACAGTGTGTCAACGCTGGAAGTGTCTGAGGTGTATTCTTAGATATGGCACAAGACACATGCGAGCCCACTCTGCTATTCTCTGGAGCAGATGCCTCCTCGCCTGCCCAGTTCTGCTTGCTTTGTTATTTAGGTCCCCAAGTGAAACAGAAGTGTGTGTGTTGAAAAAATAGAGCTAACGGAGGGAAGCAGAGCAGGAACGTGATGTGCACAGCTCACGCCAGCATTCCCGTAGCATATGACTTTCCTAAAGCTCACACCTGCTACAGGGACTGCATTACTGTTATAACATGCACTTATTTTTTGTATAGCTGTTTCGAAAGTTCATTGTTCTTAAATGCAAACGGGGATTGGGGAGACGCAAATTGCATTAGACTGAGGAAGGAGTGGAGACAGAGCACTGGGGGATGAATGTAATTTATATATGGAAAGCCTAGAGAGTGGAAAAAAGGAAGTGTGCACACACATTCATGCACTACCCAATTCTTCTCCCACAGGATAGTGGGACCTGGATTACTTCATGCAGATGGTGCACAGTCAAAACACTGTAAGTCGACTCTAATACACATATGCTGGCATTTCACATGTGTATACATTTCGATTTTTAATAAACTCCCACCGTCTTTTCCAATTCAGTGATCTGTTTTCCACTTGATGGAGGAGAAACCCGAAGAGGACGGGCAGAAGATGGGCTTGCTGTCCATCTGCTAAGAGGTAATTATTAAATTATTGAGCCTTTCAGGGTATTTAAACTTTCATGGCCAGCCATTAGCATCCAAGCCAGCAGAAGTAGACTGGAAAAAGGCAGCGTGCTGCAACGGCTAGTGGATGAACAATATGAGGAGATGGGGGAAGAAGAGGGAGCAGAGGCAGCAAGAGGAGGAAGAAGACGCAGACGACCTACTATAGATAAACATGTCTCGCACGACATTTTCTCTCCTCCACCTCCGCCTTCGTCATGTTGCCTCACCTCCTCTCCGCCTCCTCATTGTCATCACTGCCATACTTTTCCTCCTCCTCCACCGCCTCCTCCTCCTCCGCCTCCTCCTCTCCTGGATGAGTAAAAGTGAACACTCGCAGAATAGAATATAACATCAGCTCAGGCCGCACGTGGCATTGTCATACACCTGCATGCTACATACCAGAAGCCTGAGAGGGAAGAAGAGAGAGCGGAGACATGGAGTTGGATAATCCTTTATACTGACATTTTCACCTTTTTCTGCCTTTAGTTGCACATGATGCACCTTGGCACCCTAGTCCTTCTATAATATTGCTTTTTTTAAGAGTCATGTTGGATACACAGAAAATACTGCCTGACCTTAAGGTCAAAAGCCTCTTCTAACATCAATCAGCACATATGTGACTTGCTGTAGCTTAGGTTTAAGTCTCTGCCTTACAGCTTAACACATGCAATGATATGTTTGCTGTCTGTTATCCTGCAGTATATTTCCCCACGACGGTGGTGGCATGTCATTACCTCATCCATAAGCTTGGGATATGCTGTATTGTGCAAGTTGTGAAGCAATGTTACTTATCTTTAAAATAATTTCTTTTTACATTTGCATGAATCAGATTAAACAGGTTAAACCTGTTTGGACACCTTGTACAAATGGATTCTGGTCCGCAGGCGAAGTAGAGTGGTCAACCATCCTTTGAAGGTTGCGTGAAGGAATTGTAGGAGGCTGCTGCCAGAGTTAGATCTCTGAACCAATCTGGGAATACTCTACCCACAACAAATGTCATTATGCGCATACACGGATGGATGGATTGATGGAAGCAATATTTTCAATTTCCATTTATGTTCAAGTCCCATGAGAATGTGAAATATAATGAAATACATCAAACAAATACAGACCCCACAGTAATGTACAGAAGAAAAAGACGAAAGATGAAAGTTACCCAACATAGTTGACAAAATGTACTTACTACTAAATCATGAAACACTAATGGTAGACATCATCCAATAACGTTTATCCAATAATAATACAAAGTGAATATTTAGTAGATTAGGAAGGATTGAAGATTTCAATATCTGGAAGGCTTTTATCAGGCGAGATTGAAGAACTGAATCTTCGGCTCTTCATCGTGTATCGTTCAAAACTAAATATCTTTGAGATGACCCATGGATCAAGACATCGCACACAATAGGGTCTGAATCTTAACGACAACAAACTACATTTGCTATCCAGAGGGAAAAGTACAAAGTTTCTTAAGGAAAAACTTGCAACTAAAATGGGTCTCTGTGTTATTGCCAAGCAGCAAGTCGTGGTCTGGGTGACTACGAGACCAGAACTTTATGACAGAAATGGAACAAGATGAATCAAACGAGGCTGGTTTTCTCATGGCAGTCAGCTCAAGGGTGATTGTTCTTGACCAACTGTGACATAGGCTGAAGCGTAAAGGAACAGCTTGTACTGATTATTTTCAGATGAAGGAGGAGTGCAACAAGATGGTTAAAAACATACTCATAATTAAGGTTAAAATGACAGTTTCTTGTCAATCCAAGAGTTATTCGCACCACCCAAGGTATCAGTGTACGGTATGAAAATAGGAATCTTCAGTGTGGGTATCGGTGTCAGACCAGCTCTGACACTGTCAGCAGCAGTGTCTTAAATTAACCCCTGGAGGTTTTAGCCTCCAACCTTTTGACATTAATGATTGTACTGTGTGATTTACAAGGCTTTTCACTTCAACTGCCCACAGATTATGCCCTGTCTAATCTTTAGCCTGGGTCATTTAAATTGGATTACCTTGTTTTTCTAGCCTTAAATGTTGTGAATCTACACAGTAAAGATATTTGACCTGGAAATCCACAAAAGAAAAGCGATTTGATGTTTGTATGACTAACAAGGTCAACAAAACATCTGTCGTGATTATCAGAGTGGAAAAGGCACTCCAGGAAATGAGTCCATTGGTGTGTGGGGCTATAATGATGCCACAACAGTATACATGCAATGTGATTTAACAGAAGGTGTGGATACAACATATACTAGAATTGGCTAGAAATAAGAAATGGATATCCAGTGCCTGTTGTAACTATATGCAGCCCTAATGCAATATACTGGTCCCTTGTGGTGGTTCAGGCATGCTCGAGGATTACTTATGTTAATACTTAGCCCCTCCCAGGACAACTGTATACACACTATGGACTTTCAATGTGCATTATGTATAGTTGTGTGTTGATAGCACAAAGCAAGGAATAAAGAGGTAATGATTCTTCATGCTGCTAATGAAAATGGTTTGCATATGTGTGTGTGTTTGTGTTTGCAAGTAGTATCTGTTTCAAAGGAAGCTCTTTGCCTCCACTGCAGACAGCTTTTCAACCGAGCTGCTATAGTAATTATTATTTACTGATTTGTAATTGCTTGTTGAGTCTCGCACGGCAGCTTGAAATCACACTCATTCCCCTACAAAGTAATTGTTTCTGTTCAAACTAGGGTTGACTGTACTGGCTACGCTGGTAGTGCTGCACGGGATCTGGTTATACTCTGTTTTCAATTTTTATGAGGTTGCATTTGTGTGCTGCACAGCGTTAAGCTGTGTTGAAGGGAATCACGATGTACTACAATGATTTCCATTAAAAATGGAAAATATTTTGCTGCTTGGCACCACAACAAATTCAGCCTCTGAAAAATACATGTTCATATGTTACTCTCTGAGTTTTTTTTTGTTTGTTTTTACATAACAAGGAAAGAGTTATGCCAAACATACATGTAAAGGTTCACAGCCTATGTATTTATTCAGTTGTAGCTTTCCCTGGCTAAGATTGTCATCTTGGTTGTCTTGGTTGTTGAAAAATCAGCTCTGACTTGAAGCCAAAGACAGGACGCACTAGGACTTTTTCATTTTTCAAGTGTTTTGTAGCTTACAGGTCCATATAGGACCAAGGACCTACTTTATGTGCTTTCAATGGTGCTAGACCTTGTGAGAACACCCACTTCTTACATAGAGAAGAAAGAAAATAACGTCAGCAAACATTATCCAGGCAGCAATATGTCCATCATACAATTTGTAAGATCATATGTGTAGCATATAAATATGTTGTTATACACAGTTTTGCCTTTCCTTCCTTCACTAATAACAATAATGCTGATTTGTGTCTGAACTAAAACTGCCCAGTCCTCAGAAATAGGCATAACAGCTGTTGTTGATAATTACTGCACTGTAGTTGTTAAGTAAGAGACAGAAGAAAAATGGTTAAAGGAGGCAGAAAACGTAGAAAAAAAGGCCAATGAGAAAGAGAGAAAAATGCCTTATAATGGCCTGTCAGCAAATGCTAAAGGATGGCTATTAGCGAAACACCACTTTGCAACTTCATCAATATTTCAGCAGCATGTCAAAGGCTCAGCACCAACCTCCTTCCCCCTCTCCCACAACTCCTCCTTCTTCCCTCTCTTCCTCCTTCGCTTTCACTGGAAGAGTATGAAGAGTGAAATCGAAACAGTTGAGTGCTTTCAGGAGTTGGACGCTTGGTTGAATCTTTGTTTTCGTGCGTATGCACACATGAACACGAGGAGAAAGACAAAAAAACACAGTCATCGCCTTTGCTGAACGCTCTCTCAGCATTGTTTAGCCCCAGGACAACCTCGCATGATTCACTCCTGACCAGTCCTCTGCTGTGCCCTATCACAAAATGTGCACCTCCATGCTGTAAACAAAACTGAATCATTTCTGCTCTTACTGTCATCACTCTCGTCCACTTTCTACTTCAGACTCCGCTGTACGCTCACACTGCAGAATCTTAACTTTTTATTTTTTTTTTTTTTTAGGGTCTCTTATATTCCTAATCCTTATCGATTTGCCTGCAGCCACTTTGGGACTAGGCTGCCCCGAGTGAACGAGAGAAATTACCTGCAACACTGAACAAATTAAACAGTCATTTGCTCCGAGCTGAAGCCAGGCTCAGTACAGCAACCAAGCAGCAAATCCAAATTTTCTGGTTAGACCAGGATACAAGCTCTTCCCTCCCCACCACTGTCGCACTCCCTCAGAGGACAGATAAGCGCCCCCCATTGGTCGACGTTAGCTGTATCTACGACGGCTTGTCTCGTAGGGATTGGGGATGAAGGTGTCAATCCTCTCTAATTGGTCACACCAATGCTGAGAGTTACGTGGCAGGTATTATTCAATAGGCGAGGGTCCTCTCATCAAGACAAATTATTGAATAGGGTGTGCTCAATCAGTATGGCGGCAAAGGGAACGGTGCTGGCTTTTGACGGGGATGAAATGCATGTACACACACTTCATCAAATGTGGACAAGCTTTGCACACGCGCACATACAGTAGAGACGTACTCTCTTACAGAGATGTACAAACATGTAAGACATGCGCACACAAACACATGATGTGAAGTACATCCACTTAGAGGTCTTGTACACACAAGAGCCCAATCGCAGACCTCTAACCAGCCAAGTGCATAAAAGAGTGATGGTGGCAAAAACAGATTATGAACAAAAATACAAATTAAACTTAAACTTTCATGAGTTAAATAATTTGTTTCGCATTATAGTCTAGTACTGTAGGGTTAGATGAAAGTTGCATAAAAGAAACAAGGCTAAAATATTCATGAAATCCTACTTGATGGTTGAATAACCCCATACTTTTTAAGGGATAGAGTCAATTAGCATTTTAACTACTTTAAGTTTTAAAATTCTGACATGAATTATCCTTCTAAATCTCTGTAACCCCGAGGTAAAGACATGAATATTCATAGTTATCCGTGTTAAGATTGTGAATGTTGAAAATATGTAAAAAGTAATTGTAAGCAAGCCAGATCAGAATTTATTACAGAAAATGGCAAAAAGTGACAAGGATTTACAATCTAGCATCTAATACAGATTACCTGCCAGATATGTTACTTATTCAGGTGAGTTCTCTATAACAGATCCTGGAGGGAGTGGACACATATATATTTATCAGCCCAAAAGGTAAATCTGGGTTTGAAAAGATTTAACCACATTCCCCGTGTTTAAATATTGATTCCATGTGTTTAAATATTGATTTATTTTTAAATACCCTTAACTCAGTTTGCAAGTTCGGCAGGGTAACATGCCTCCCGGGGTGCCTTCTTTTGGAGGTGTTCCAGAAACATCCAACCGGTAGGAGACCCCAGGGCAAACCCAGAAACCACTGGTGGGACTATATAGGTCAGCTGGCCTGGGAACGTCTCATGATCCCCCAGGATGAGCTGGAATGCATTGCAGGGGAAAGGTACATTTGGAACCCCACTCCACGGTAAACACAACAAATGGATGGATGGATGGATGGATGGATGGATGGATGGATGGATGGATGACAGTCTCTCTGATCTCTCATCTGGCTGTTGTCCATATAGCTTTACCACTTCTCAGTTTGGAGTCATAAATGAGAATAACCCAAGGATAAATCTTTTTGAGTAATTGATCAAACAGAGCAACATTGTATAACGCACAAGAAGAGCCAGACTTGGCTTCATAACATCCCCACCAGCAAAATTCATGTTCCAAGTATGACATAATTTGAAAAGGACAGGCTTGGACGCCAGACAGGTATGATAAAATAAATAAATATCCATATACTGATACAAAACATAGTAGATCATAGTTTAATATGTGATGCCTCAATTAGATGGTAAGATTGGGTTTACAAGACTTTTGTCTTTTTGTCACTGCTCCCTTGTTTGCAGCTTTTGTACAGGCCTAAATTGGCTCACTATACAAGAGCTAAAGTTCAGCATGACACTGGGTGGACAGCTCCCTCACATCATTACTCTTATTTTTGCTGAAACAGTAAGACAGGGGCACAGCCAATAAGGAACGCTGCCTCGGTTTGGAGTCATCACTTCAGCACCGCACAAAGTGGACAGCTGCAGTGGAGTTTAAGCAATCTGGACAGCTCCCTAAATATTGTAGAACGCCGCAGCTGTCCCACCACTAATTACAGGGGACGAAAAAACAACGAACTTTTGGTAACATGCAACAAAGTTGCACACATAAGACGCTTAATTGGATTCGACTCGACTCTGACCTTAAAGAGCCAGCTGAACGTGGTGCGTTGCCATGAAGCAACAAGCAACGCCAAAGCAAAGGGATGCCAATATGTAGAGTCTTTTTATTTATTATTTAACAAGAATAACAGTTTAAAACCCTGCGAGCAGCAAACAACATATTCTGCCAATTATTAGAGTCTCACCAGTGGAGAATCAAGAGAGAAACAAAGGTTTGTCTAGGTCTATCCTCTTTTGATCATGATATCGGATGTTATTTTGACGCTGGATTGGACTGGTGCAAGAGAAATGCTCATGGATTATCTGAAATTGAAATCTCTCGGGAGCAGCAGCGTGCTCTGTTGTTTTCATGGCAATTTGCTCATTACAATCATTTTTCCCTTGTTTATAAATGGAAATATGATGAAGTCTTGCTTGAAACCTTAGCACTGGGTCAACAGACAGAAATACTGCTGTTATCCCTTATCCTCTGATCTTGACATTTGCAGGTCACACATGCAAATACCAGTCTCTGATGTTGTACAGTACAGGAAAATACATTAGATAAGTGAGATAAGTAGATGGAGAGCTTTACTATCAGAGGAAGATGGGACGTGAGAAAGGGAAAGAGAGGGAGTGTTAGTCAGAGGAAATTTGGGCGGTGGTGGAGAGGTGCGTGTGGGGAAAAGGACTCGACCTTGAGAAACTGTCAGGTGGTGCAGAAAGCTGGAGAGGGGGCAGAGGACGAGCTGAGAGAGCTGTTTAATCGTCCATTGAAACACGGCCTGCTCACCCTCTTGACAACGCTGCCCCCGGGCCTCCCCTAGCTCAATAAGCACCCCGCGGGACAGCTTATGCACACACCCAGTAGCTCAGGGTAATCTCACGCTGAGTATTTAGAACTTTATATCTCCCTCCTCATCTCTCTTTATCTATCTGAGTAATGTTGGAAATGTTCCAGCATCACTATCAGTTCCAGCACTTTTAGTTCTGGGAACAGGAATAAAGTGATCATCTGAGCACATAGTGTAGCTATAAAAGAACACAAGCTTTTGTTTTGTTTTTTTTTGTTAGATCAGCTTCTCTGTGAGCTAAACCAGTAACAGACAAGCATGATATTTGACCACATGCCAGGAGTAGACATAGAGACATATGGCAGAGGCAAAAAGACCCAAGAGGACGTGGATGGAGGAAGCTGAGAACAGAAAAAGAGTGACCTACCAAGAAGCCGCTGGACAAGAGTCTGTAAATCTGGGACTAACTTTTAGTCATTGGCGTGAGCTTGGTGAAACAAAAAGCTAAAAGACAGACACAGTTGCACTAGTAAGTAATATTATCTGGCTGCTATGTCTTGTGTTGTTGCACTCGCTTGATGTTTGTCTCACTAGTTTTTGATCATGAGTAGTGTAATCAGAACAAATACAGCTGTCCACGTTATGTTGATTTGAATTTGATTTTAATTAGTATTGCGGTATCCATGCAAGCCCAATAAAGGTTAGGGTAAGGGCAGGTTACATGGTAAATACCAACATGATTTGTAACCAGAACTTGAGCCTTGTTACTCGGGAGTGTTATCACTCACATCAAGACATACAGTGATAACACAAACACACCAAATTCACAGCAGCGTTGCATAATTATACCCCACTGGGTGAACTGAGAAATTACATAAGCACTGGATTAACCTCCCTGTGCCACTTGGCTCTTGGATGGGAAATCTGCTCTGCATGTGTTCAATTGTGTGAAGGCGTAAACATGATACTATTTACTGTTACTGTTGATATCTGAGCATTTTTTTAAACTAAATATGAGGGTTTGCAATTCAGTCAGTCACACTTGTCATGAACTGGACATAAATATTGAGATATATGCAAAGTTAAAGTCATATGGCTGTCAGAAGGTGTATTGTTCCAACAGAGTAAAGGAAACTTTCACCTCCGAGTTTAGTGTGCGATGAGCAAAGAATGAGACACACCGCCTCCACACCATCACCCTCCCTCTCTCCCCTTGTCCGTCCTCCACTCCTCTCTGCTCTCCCTGCTGCCGACGGCATGACATTTACCACCTCGTTGCCACTGTTCTCACTCCGCAGTCATTCTTTGTAGACTGACCCGCTCCACTCTCAGTCCCTTTAAGTGCTTCTATTACCATTCTTCTTTCAATTACAAAGCGGTGAGAACACTCTCTGCTCGGAACACACAGTGAAATCGATGAATGCTGGTGTACATAACTACACGACACACTGTCGTGCACGTAAGGTTTAAGCTTGTTAATGGCTACAATATGTTTTTTTGTCTCATTCATCTATAGAAAGGTTGAATTAACTACTTACTGTACCTGCAAAACCTTTAAAAGTTCCAGCTCAAAATGTCCAAAAATTGCTTTCCACAAACTTTTGAGTTTGTTTTTTTGGTGTTCTCTTCCCAACTTGTTTCTGTTTGTTCTGAAACAGACTGTTTCTTGTCTTTTCTGTCAGACTATCACACTCAGTCTGTCTCTCTATTTCAGTCGTTCCTTATTTCATCCATCACGAAGACAACCACTCACTCTCCATCTCACTTTCTTGTTCTGCCTCTTAGTTTCAGTTTCCCCTAGCAGCCCTTACAGAAATAAAGTTCTTGAGAAAAATGTCTCTGTTACCATGGTGTGTTCAAACTAAATAAAGCTACTTAGAGCCCATGTAGTTCTTTTTTTTTTTTTTTACACATAATTATAACCTTGCCTGTAGTTTTTCTGCTTTTATGATTATTAAATGAATTGATGACGGGAACATAGCTACCCCCCATTAAGAGTTTTCTCGGAAAAAACATCAATCAAATAAGGCTAAACTATTTTAATGTCATGGTTTAGTTCAGGATATGGGCATAGATGCAGATGAATAATTTACAGTACATGGATGGAAAACACAAAAGGAACAAAAGGCGGCTGATGAGTCATGCAAATAAAAAGAAGAAGCCCAACAATCGAAGGCAATTCCAATAAATAGTCCAAACAAATGTGAATCCAGAACAAAGAACACTAGGTGGAGGAGAAGCACAGAAGAGGAGCATATAAACAGAACATTGGACTGCCGAACTGAACTGATAAGAGAAAACCAACAAACACAGGGACTAAATACACAAGTAAACACAGGGCGACAGGTGAAAACCAATCAGGGTGGAACAGATCATCAAAATTGGCGGGAAACACTCAAAACCGTGACATTTAAATGTAATAGACCTTTTCCACAGCAGCCATTTTATGGCATATAATACCTGGGTCAATGCAGGTGTTTCCAGTGATACTAATTAAGGCACCTTTCCATTTATTGCAGCAGAGCCTTTCAAGTGAGCCAACATGCATCACAGCAGCACCCTCACTCTGTTTGGCCTGAATGGGAGGTCTATACTTAGAATTATTTCTTTGTGTATAGTTGGATTTTATGGGTATTCAATTTAGCTTAGTTTGGTAATCAAACTTGGTCTACTTCCCTGCACCAATACTGCAAAAAAAACAAACAAGCAAGCAATCATGAGCATCCCTAAGAAAGCAATCAGTTTCATCATACTCTATAAGGAATTCAAACAACAACCAAAAATCATAATTGTGGGTCTCCAATAAACCGAAGCATTGCAAAACAAGAGACTATCATTATTTGTCTCACATGCATAATTTATAATTTATTTGCAAAGCAGTGCTCACGCAGCAATCAAGAAAGCATGGAAGCAAATATTCTCAATGGAAATAAACAGTGGGCCATGTGGTTGCCGTGCAAACACAGAGCTTCTGGACAAATGTGACACGCTTGTGCCCTTTCTTGGATTAAAAGGCCAAGACTGTCAGACAGACTAACTGATGTGAAGCCAGGACAGCCAGGCATTTCAGGTCATCTCTGGCGTTTAAAGCTTTCAAAGACGGCCTGAGTCACACATGTGACATAAAGAAATCAATAACACTATGTTCATAGTTTTGCTTATAGGGCAACAAAACCAAGCTTAATGCCAATTGGCTCATCTTGTATTTCTTTTACCAGTCACCTTAATAACTTAAAACATCTCAGACTGAGATGAAAAGCAGTCTGCTGGCATGTCTGAGTAAGTCTGCACTGTTCGGTTCTTCTCAGCTGTGTTCCACCTCGAGGCCAGTGAGTTAGTGAAATCTTTCAACTCCTTTTTTGAAGGTTTGCTTTAGCCTGCTGAGACCAGCGGATGAGAACAGGCTTTGGCATTTTGGGAAAATCTATCACGCCAGGCCAAGTCTGTAAACATCAAATAGGTATTTACGCACTGACACGCTGTCACGCCATGAAAGCATGTAGTCCCTCCTCACTTGCACTCGGTTACTGGCTTAAACGCTGGGTTGGACAAAATAATGCGAACAGCTGTACATATACAAAATAAATGAGATGATAATGTTTTTTTCTTGATGAGGACTGGACTGACCCTTCTGTCACTCCTCATTTCCTTTTTCTCGCAATCAGCTGTCCAGTAAAGAATGAATAAATAAAGATGGGGGTCAAATTAATGCGTAAAAATATGGACTAAAAGATGCTGGTTACTCAGTACGAGTGACCATTTTTCATCTCTGACTCTCTAAGGCTCGAAATGAGGCAGAGGTGCTTTGAAACAGGTCACTTCACCTGAACACTGGTGCTCTAGCAACTGCATGACCAGAAGATAATTTGAAAGTAGTTTAATGTACCAGTAGCTACTTGAAAAAGAGTGAAAAACCTCTTGGCTGCAGGTGTGATATAGACATCAACTTAACAAAATGATTTTGTGTATAATGTATTAATCCCTGCTGCTGGCACCATACTCTACTTACTCTGTAGTTTGTGGTGCACTTCATTACTGCAAAATGATTCTGTAAAATCTTGTCCAAAAAAATGAAAGAAGACAAAGAAAACAAACTTCACTCACTGCTCCACAGCACTTGCTCACAACAGAAGCCTTCTTCCTTCCTGCCTAGCGCCCCTGGTAAACACTCTGACTATTGACTGTACTTCTTATCTCTTGGCGGTGTCTCACACCCTCAGAAGGAGCTCCAATACAGTTGGGAGTTCTTTTTATGTCTTTCTCTAAAAATCCTCTGTGGGCTGCTGTGCTCTCGGCGAGGCCTTTGCCAAGGATGAGGATATATTAGTCACACACATGTTGCACTCACACACACTTTTGAATTGATGCCCATGAGCGAAAGAATAGCTCACTAAATATCGAGTGGAAGCTGAGGAGCAGCTAGTCTTCTGGCATTGTACGGCATGCAGAGGTGTGGGTTTCTCTTTTTATTTATTTATCTCCTCATTCAAAAGACTTTGTTCTTTTGGTGATGCTGAATTCAAGGATTTGGCCTCACAAAGGGTTTAACACAAAGAACATATCATGGTTAATGCCGGGATAGAAGATCCTAGGATACTAGAATGACATGGTAGATTGAACAATAAAACTTTGAGAAGAAACAGTACATTGAGAAGAAGGACCCTGGATCTGATGCTACCTTAAAATGGTTTAATGTTAGAATGAGAAACAGAATAATAGGACAATGTATTGATAGAATAGAATAGAGACAGAACAGTAGGCCAAACACCGGAAGAGTATTGAAATAATCAAAGGGAGGATTATCAGGAGAGACAGAGAGTGAAAAGGAATCCAGCAGAGAAAACATCTTTAGAAAATCTTCCCTACATCATCCAGGCCATCCTGGAATAGAAATCCTCCTCTTGCACAGTCCTTTTACAAAAACTGACTCATGCAGATATGTGATCCAGTTTCCCTTTGGTCCCATCTTTCTGCCTCCATCACCCTCCAGACTGAGCAGTGATGAGCGTCGACGTGCGACGCAGTGCTGAGGGTGACAGCAGCTCCACGCTTAACGCCGCCGTGTTCTGTGGTCATGCCTGCTTCGGCTAATTTAGTTAAGACAACCACAGTTGGAGGACTGGCTCTGTGGTTAGCACTGTCACATCACTGTAAAATGTCCCCGGAGTGGGCTGACTAAGGAGATCAAATGAAGTTTCTCTACCTTTTTTTTCTTATAACCTCGCCATAATTATTTCAGCTTTTCTTACTTTTCAACATTTTTTGTGAAATCCATAGTCATGGCAATTTCAAGAGGTACTTTCATCATCTCATGCACCTCTCTTCACTTCAGACCAGATTCAGAGGTGTCTCTGGATTGTAATTTACAGACCGAATAAAGATGGAAAAGTTTGACCATTATAGACTTTGTTTAATATAAAAACAATATATTATCCCGTACATAGAAATGTGTATTTGATCAGCCAGTTCACAGGGTTTGAATTTGGATGATCAGACATAATGTTATCCATTCATCTCTGGAAACTGTATTCTAAAAGTGAGAATTCATACAACATTTCGAGTCATGAGGTACTATTTGACTAAGTGTTAGTATTAGGGGTTAGCATGTTGTTTGAAAACTAAACGGGAAAGAAAATATAGAGCACGATCCGAGTGTTTTCATAAAGACTGAACCGTATCATTTGGCTTTGCAGTGGGAGTGTGTGTTTTCCTCTGTGTGAAAGCACAGGAAATGTAATTATAGTCATAACAAGGTGTTTATTGTCATCGTGGAAGTGTGTACACACACACACACACCTCACACATAGTGGTGGTAGTATCCCCAGTATGCATGGATTTGTGTACATTATGCGCTCCATATTAAAGACAGACGGTGCACGGCACGGTTGCTTGACACAAACAAATAAAAACCTGATCAAGTGTTTACATAGGATAGGGCGACGATGCCTTTACAATTTATGAAAGTCAGTAGTTGTTGGAATCCACCAACTTGAGCTTGATTAGAGATCCCACACACCTGTGTGAACCTGAAGATTGATAAATCTGGACTACTGCTGTTGTTAGTGTCCACAGAGGAAATCCAGGTGTTGGAACAGCACAGAAGCAAACCAACAAATATCAATTTGAAAACTCGACTAGCAGATTTTGTGAAATGTACAAATGCACAAGTCTTCTTCTTTGCTGGCTTTTGCTGAGGCATTGCAATGTTTCTTGGTTTGTGTCATGTGTATACTAGTCAAAGTCAAAAAGGAACTTGCTTATCAAAATCTTTCTTCTTAGCTGCAGTGGTGGTCAAACACATCAGCAGATTCTAAAGGCTAAAATACACTGCATACGTTTCAATGTTAGTCAATGTGTCAGCTCACACAGTCTCCGTCCCCGCTACGTCATGGCTCCAGAACAACTGCGGCGTCCGGCAGCCCTCCGCAACACATACGCAGAGCTTCTATTTGTCACGGACGCCGGAGCACGGCGCATAAATTCAGCACAGATTATGCGGGTAAGGAAATCAGCTACAAAATACAAAATAAAACCCTGTTTGATTTTCAAAATAAAATACTCTGTTTTCAACCGCGGATCGAGTTTCGTTACAAGAACACGTCATAATGGGCGGGGCCGACCTGAAGACAACAGGTGAGGGGTTTTCAGGCGTAATCATTGATGACACCTCACATCCTTTTTATAAGGACACCAGAAAAAAGATGCAGCATGGAATGCCATTGTAGGAGTCAAAGAGACTACAGCTGGCAATATCACACGATTATGCGCGAATTCGCGAGATCTCGTGCGTTCTCGCGACGCTCGGTGTTCAGTGGAGAACGCAGCCGTTCCGGAGCAGAGCCGTTCTGCAGCCATTCCACATGCAGTGTATTTTAGGGGTTAGTCTGGCCCGCTACTGTGTTAATGTTTCTTGGTTTGTATCATATGTATAGTAGTCAAAGTCAAAAAGGAACTTGCTTATCAAAATCTTTCTTCTTAGCTGCAGTGGTGGTCAAACACGTCAGCAGATTCTAAGCACAGTGCCGCACAACTGCAACCTGGCCCTAATCAATAAGTACAAACACCTGTCTGGGAATCCAGGACCTTCTCACCCTCACTCTTCATGTAGTCACTGTTTCTGAGTTTATTTTTCTCAGGTTCAAATCCACCCAGCACCCCAGAAAGACATAAGAAATGCCATTGTTGCAGTTCCTCTAACTTCTCTACCCAAATCTGGCAGAAGTGATGTGCTGTGGAGCCCGCAAGATGTTTTACACCCCATAAATCCTGGATATTTGGACAGTTAGCCCACTACTGCATCCTGCAGGGAGGCTGGGAGATTTGTGTGTTGTGTTTCCTCACCCTGGGAGCCAAGAGACATGATAAATTGTCCCACAAGAACAAACTGAGTCCAAATACATCAAAAGACTCACTATCATGTGCACACAGGCTCAAAACACACACACACACACACACAGAAACACTCGGCTATGTAGGATACACACCACAGCAACAAGAAAGAACACAGTCACACCCTCTGGCTGTAAATATAGAAGCTGGGGTTGATATGATTGACATGCTGTGGTGTGACTGATGAAACTTTAAAATGCTCTTTGGGCATCATCAACAAAACCAGCCATTTGGTTCATGAGACTCTTAACACTCTTTGATTTGATTGATGAACCCATGCCTGGCATGCTTCACTGCTGCTCATTCGTCCATATTACTATCAATCTCAATAGCAGACAATTGTTAAGATAGCCGCTGTCAGCTGCTGGACTGTGACTTCACTGAAATTAAGTGAAGAAAACATTAAGTCGCCGTTCCAGGGTCAGTGCGTCCAAATTACAAAAACACACACTGTTGTTTTCACACACAGATAGTTTAACTGTGAGTGTGTGCATGAATGTATGCAAATGTAAAGCTCCTGCACTTGTTTATGAGTAAAGGGTTCATGCATATAAAATGCATTAGAAGTGATAGGTGCTCAGATGCAGAAGGACTGCCGTGGGTCTGCATAACTGTGAGTGGTGCTGGCTTTGAAAACACCATCTGTTAACACCAAAGTGTCACAGTGCTACAGCGCTGTTAAACAGAAAAAAATAAATCACTGAACAAAATGTCTGCCAGAATCCAAAAATGACAAACTTTTTGTGACATTGCATCACTGGACTAAATGATAGTTATGCTTGAGTGGGTTAATCTTACGTTTTGTTATTGTAATTGCGATGCTTTTTGTGGTTTCGGGGTAGTGTTTGTATTCTGTCACCTTCATTTTCTTCATCATTTAACATCAGTACTTTTCCTTTCTGACGCCACGATGGTTTGATTTCAAACCTGTCTGTGTAAAATCTGACGCCACGATGGTTTGATTTCAAACCTGTCTGTGTAAAAAAACGAGTGGAAAAACAAATTCCCCATTGAGAGATTAATAAAGAAAATCTTGTTTTGTCCCATAAACCTAATACAGGTTCAGTTTATATATATAAATAAAAAAAGAAATACCAAAAAAACAAACATTTTGTGAGTCAGTGACTTTCACTTCGAAAGCAGTGTATAGCACAGCAGTCTACATCTGTTTAATGTGTTTAGTAGCCTGTGCGTTTATATTGAAACACAGCGTGTGCTCTGTTTTCCCTACCTGTCTTCATATCCATTCTATTCCTATCCATATACAAAACTCTAGGGGTTCACTGGGTCCTAAAGAGGCTTAAAGCCCTAAGGTTGCCATCATTATTTAATCGAAAAAGAAACACACCACTTTCCCCGTGCTGTTAAAATATCTTTTTTTTTCAACCTGAAACACAAAATGGGACGAAATAAACATGCTATGCCCGCTCATTAAGACTCGGTAGATCTGCCCCAGATGCTTAATTTCCCCAAATGAAAACTGTGAGCAAACCAATACTTCAGGGAAAAGGACAAATTGTCTCTAAGGCAGCAAGCAATCGCTCCATCCAGGAAAAAAAAAAGCTGGAGTTACTATGTTCTCTGGGCTCTTTCGTCCCTCAGGTTCTCCTGATCGCAGAGCAGCCACGGTGATAAACTTTAGAGGGCTGTGTGCGTGTTATTCACATCACAATGATAATATCTCATGACGTCTGGGAAGTTACGATCAGAGCAGCTTGAATATGCGTTATAATCAATTAATAATCCTGATAAATCAACCATATATTCATATATACATTTCTGTTTGGCTCATTTTAGACACTGATCTGCATTTTCCAAGAATTTGTCACCCTTTGGGCTTCATATAAAATATATTACATTATACTATACTGTATATAAATGAATAAATATGTAGTTTCCTATCTCATACACTCCAATATTCTCTTTGATTTCATCGTTCACCCCATCTTGACTTCATTTCATGCCAGTAACAATATATATATATATTATTTGCATATCGGTTCTTTTATTTAGCGTGATACCGCATCCGCAAAGTAGGCAAACAGCAAAACGGTTGAAAAGCCGACACCACCGCTTGGAGAAAATAAACTGGGAATGAACAGAGAAAACAAATACTTAGAGTCTAAAGATGGAAATGGGCATGACTATTTCAGTGCCTCCAAGGAGCAGTTCATTTATCGGTTTGTTATTCTATAAATTCTGTCGGTTTTTGTTGATACTATGCGCGTGAGCGTGCGAGGGAGAGTTTGTGGGGAGTGCAGGCGGGAGAAGATAAGAGGAAAACACACATGCGTCCGTTAGAGTGTGTCATGTGGGATTGTTCATGGTTCCATCCCAAAGCTTTTGCGTAGTGTGTTACTCTGATGTCTATATACTGTACATTCACCACATTGCTGCCCTCTGGCCCTTGCAATCACCACAACTCATGTGGAACTCTACGCCGTGTGTGCGCACCGTAGTGTTTGTTCTGTTGTAGCCTCGCGTTGCCATCTGTTAAGAGGTCGACACCTCTAGGTTCTGTTGTTGTTAATGTGGGCCAGCACAACGTCAATGTAAACCAAGTGTGAAATCAATGGAAGGTCTCCAGTAGATGCTGCTAAACGTTGAGATGGTGATGGTAAATTTATTGCAATGTGTTTTCATACTTTGCCAATAAAACTCATCCTGATTATTAATCTGGACCACCACCTTTTTAGACAGCAATGATCTGGCAACAAAAGTGAATATTGGTTGATATATGACTGATGTTTTACAACCATCGCACAATAATCAAGCAGCTTCAGTGAAAATGCCTATCAAAGCCTGTATGTGTATGATTTCAATCTTTCTGATTTTGGTGAGCTTTATTCACATCCAAACGCTGTCAGTGTCACACTCCTACATGTCATAGATCCCATCTGGTCACACAGAAATGAATGAACTGAACCTGCAGCAGTTTTTACCGAGGAAATCGGTGCTGCCGGAACAAGTTAAAATATACATATACATAAAAAACACACACATGTGGCTTTAAGCTGTTTATTTTGCTTCAGATGTTGAGGTTTATGAACACAAGATACTTGTGGACAGGTTGAGGAGAAAAGGCCTCTGGGTGGAGCTTTGTCAGCGGTAGAACCTCCAACAAATTCAGAACACAGAATAACTTCCCGGTCCCATGAGACGTCCTGCTCTACGATTTTTTCTTCCTCCATGCATATGTTTGCCAAAGGGACATGGATGTATGTGTGTTTCCATGTGTTTCCCCCCTAAAGTAGCACAGTACAGATGTACTGGAACGAGAGAGAAAGAAGAACAGATGTGCTGCAGTGGGGACCTGCGTTCAGTCTGACCGGCTCTGCTGGGGCAAGTGGCCGCTCATGTTAAGCCTCTTAGTGCCGATTCAAATGACACCGGGCCTGGGTTACACAAAAAAATGTGCACGTATGTGCGTGTGCACATTTGCATCTGTTCAGCTGTAAATTGAAAGACTGGAAATGCATGCGCACATGTTAAATATGTGTGATTCTTTTTTTTTTTTTTATGTGTGCACTCCAAGCCACCCAGTGCACAGGCATTAGCAAAAGTACAGTATAGAGCATTACGAGGCATAACTCTACATGGTCCTATATCGCTGCAATATGCTGGAAACAGATGCTTGTGATGAGGTAAGATGGATCAGATCAGTGCGTGATCTGACATCAGCCACTGATGGTTTGCTAATATGGATTAGTAGCCGAAGAGGTATGGGAGATGCAGTTTATATAGTGTGCCGGATGTAGACAGAGATGGGATGTGATGATACATATATATATAGATATAAAAATAAAAGTCTTAAGGCTTAAGGAATCAATACGGAAGCAGCATGAATGATCTGAAAGATGATGCAGCATAAGGATGGTATTAGGGCTCTCGCAGCGTGGTGAAATATATGAAATATGCATAGTGCAATTCACAGACTGACCAGTTATTTTCATTTTATATTTATGAAAAATAAAATTAAATAATTTAGCACCTGTGTACGTGTTTTCTCCACATTTTTTTTGACATGCAGCATGAATCCAATACAATATCTAATTTATTATAAAGCATTACTGTACGTCTGTTTAAGTAACACTGATTTTGATTTTTTTTGTTGACTAAAACATGGAACCACCAGACACTTCCGGTGCAGCACTGTACCGTATGTACAAGTGCAGTCAGTCAATTACACAATACATGTGACTGGACATATACACTTAGACAATGAAACATAGTTACAGCACGACTGTGTGAGAGAGAGATGTCAGTGTATTTGTTTGAGGCTGTTCAGTCGCCAATTTACTTCTCTTTGTCCGCTTCCTATTGTTCAGACAGACACTCTCCAGCTGAGCCCCCTTCAGCTCCACTCGTCTGAGTGCTTTCCTCGCCCTTCTTAACAAACCTTTCACTCATTTATTTATTCCTTTTTTCTTTTTTTTTGTTGGCGGGGGTTGGAGCCAGCAGCAAACTGCTATTGGGCCCTTCTAACCTGACAGAGCGAGGGGGACGGATAACAAGGAGGAAGCACGTGGAAACAGGGCAAACTTTATTTTCATTATGAGAGATGTTTGAAGGATCAGGCCCTCATGTTCTGAGCTAGTATTCCATTTATTTTGCTGCTTCATGCAGCGGCATGTAAATATACTGAGTATGTCAGTGCGCCCATATTCACAGATGTTATTCTTGTTTTAATCCGTCCAATATGCAAAAGTGACACCGATTACCAAAACCCCCAAAGCAATGTCTCTCAGCTGTTTCTTTTTTTTTCCCCCAACAACCCAAACCGCTTGAACCACTGAAAATGCAGCATCTTATGCTCGTTAAATGACTCATTAATGAATATTGATCAAACTGTGCAAGTCAGGAAAAACAATAGTGAAAGTGAAATGACAAAAAATTCTATTACATCAATATTTGAGAAAGACTGTTACCGTGTAACATGACCCAAACTATAAAAATCAATCTTCCTTGTCCGATTTGCATTTACGTCAATGCCTACAACCTCATTCTAGGGCTTTACTTCCAAATGACCAGATCAATTGCCGGACTACAATTTTAGCTCCCATAATTGTAGGGATCTTTTTTTTTTTTTTTTTTTTGCCAGTTGCTTGGAATATACATATTGACAGCTGTCATCAACATGAGTCCTTCGTACACAGTGGGCTGACCTTGTGATGTGACCAAAACTAGTTTCTGATTACATTAAATAAATTAAAACACCAAACTCTGCTGTATCACCTGATGTACAGTTTAAATAAGACATCACACACTTATTTCCTGTCGTTCTGATGAGAGCTCTGCTCAGGGGGAAGGTAAGGGTAAGGGTATTCTCGCAATTACACAAAGCCATCAAACTGCTGGGACAATGCAGCTAACAGGAGATTGAGTAAGACGTCAATCAAGCCCTAGTCTAGTCACACCCACACAGTCCTGAGGAGAAGAGGTCCAAGTCAGCCAACATAAGTGGAAACACCTGTGTAGGTGTACCATGGATGTTCCCAGTAGATGCTTACTTGCTTTTCATTGCAAAATCTAAGATTGAGACATGTAGTCTGGCCTCCTGAGGTTATGTAGCTGCTTCTAATTGTAGCCTTGCCAGGCTGAACACCGGTACTTCTTGGTCTGCTGGCTCTCTAGGCTGTTGGCTCACTAAAATGTTGATGCTCACCTTGTTACTGTTTTTCAGCTTGTCATTTTATTTTCCACACAAGTATTTTTTTTCAATTGGACATTCCAGACACAAATGATTAAATATATAATATACGTAGATCACAATGTAGTCATCTTTTCAACGCAGGACTTTTACTCGTAACAAAGTTTCCACTGCGGTATTGCTACTTTACTCATATACAAGCTCTGAGTCCTTCTTTCACCACTGCTCACTAGTTTAAAGGTTAATGAGGCTGCATGGTTATTGTATAACAGCTAAAAGCTTTAATGAAACCCACTGGGTCGATTTCAACAAAAGTGGATGTACAAGTTGCTTTGCTGAGGCTATGCAGAGAAGCAGCTCACGATTGTAGGATTAGTGTTTTAAGTAATGTTTCCCCAGCACACTGGATGTAACAACTTCAAATAAATTAATAAATAGGATAAAAGATGGCAACTGCGCATATCTCATTTATGTTTTATCTTCCTTTGTATCATCCCTTTCTTCTCCCTCTGACTGATTCTTGGTGCACTGTCCCCTCCCTCCTCATCCACCTCTCCCATCCTTCCACCTTGTAAATCAGCCCTCTGCAGAAGCCCTCTCTGCCTTAGCCTGTCAGACTGAGACTTTACTCTGGCCGACTAGGGGACTCCTTCCCTCTCCCCCGCCAAACACCGGGTTAGACTCATATCATGTTTCAAGCCATTACCAGCAAAGCCGAGCCCCGGGAAAGCAATGAGAGGAGAGAAGTCGGGGAAGGGAAAGGGAGAGGGCCAGAGGAATGGCCATCCATCACTCTCTGGCCCCTTTGTCCTCTCACTGTCACTCTGCTCAAACACTCACCAACAAGGCTGAGACGGAGGCAGAAGCCTGCCACACCCAGGTGGGGGTCAGAGAAACGAGACAGACGGATGGAAAGATAAGAAGAGGGAGAAAGGGAGAGCAAGTTTAACAATGTCATCTTCTCCAAGCAACAGGCAAAGAGAAAAATGAATATGGGATGATGGAGGAGACAGACAGTCGAGGAGGAGAGAGCAAATGAATATGAAACTAGAAAAAGAGACAGACCATAACTAGTTCCTCATTGGCACATTTTGCATCAAAACACGCCCATTCTGCCCAGTGTCTGCACATCTATGGGTATGTCTAATCAGAAACTGCTAGGAGCTAATGCAGCATGACTTAATGATGATATTAATTTGCCAAAATGTAATTTTAGCCATGTCTGCAGCCTACTTCACTGACTCCAGGGCAACGTTCCTCTCTCAAAGCATGATGGGAGCTGTAGTGCCACAACTCAAAACGCAAGTCTACTCAAATTGCTGATGAACATTGTGAGGTCTCATGCAACGCTTCAGAAAAAACTTAAAATGATGACTTAGTGCTGACGTTTTCAAGGTCAAGTCAAATTATGATGCTCAACATTTAGTCTCACGTGAACAAGAAGAGGGGCTCTGTGTAAATATGAAGATTTAATATGATAGAAAGCATCAGATCAGCTACTTAATGTACTTCAAGAAGTTCAAGAATAAACTGAAGTTACACTTACTATCATATTATATTTGTGGCAGTGTTCTGGAAATAAGAAAATCCTGAAGAGACACTCTAAGCTTGACACCTGCTGTAAGGTAGTAATATCTGAATATACAGGCAAACAACTCTCTATATTAATAACAAAAAAAAGGGGCTTGTGATATGTTTACTGCCACTCACATGCCAAATAACAGCATACCTGACTATACAGGAACCTGCAAATAAAAAGGGTGAAAAACAAGCACAAGCAGCCGGATTCAAAGCAGTGAGAGAGAGAGAGAGAGTGTCAGTCAGACAGAAGTAAATTAAGCTGCAAAGACTGAGTATGATACTGGTTGAAATATTTGCCAAACACCCAGCAGTGACAGCAACTGAAGAAATGGAGCTGCTGCTCACGGTGACAAGAACACACAGCGGTGCATTCGTGAGATATGCTGAAAGGGAAAATCACCTAAGAAGAACTCCGCAAACACCCTTCACATGCTTCACACTCAAATTTAAAGTCAACTAGCATGCACGCAACCTGTTGCTGTAATTAAATCCTCATTCCTCCAGGCAAGTTGACAATTTACTCATGTAAATAAGTTGTACGTACAGTAGTGTTTTAGACAGTGCGAGACATACCTTGAAGGCATTTTGCCTAGACAGGTTGTTAATTGGTCCCGTTCAATCAAACCGTCAGTGAAACATGACCAGTATAAACAATGACTTTGAAATTAGGGATAATTCTATCTACTCCAGGGGCGGATCTTAACTCTCATTATGACTTGTGCAAGAAATGCAGTAGACCTATGGACAGAGCAAGAGCAAAGAGTGAATACTTTTGCATATCACACTTTGGGAGTTTGGGAAAACAAATTTGGAAAAGATGCTGAGGTTCTCTTTGGGAGTGACCAAGATGGATAGGATCAGGAATGAGTTACATCAGAGGGGACAGCACATGTTAGAGGTTTTGTAGATAAAGTCAGAGAGGCCAGACTGAGATGGTTCGGACATGTCCAGAGACGAGATAGTGAATATATTGGTAGAAGGATGCTGAGTTTTGAACTGCCAGACAGGAGGCCTAGAGGAAGACCAACGAGGAGGTTTATAGGTTGACATGAAGGTAGTTGGTATGAGAGAAGAGGATGCAGAAGACAGGGTTAGATGGAAGCAACTGATTCGCTGTGGCAACCCCTGAAGGGAAAAGCCGAAAGGAGAATAAGAAGAAGATTGAAATGTAATTTTTATAAATATGCAACACATCATTATAATGGAGGGACTGGGACATGTTGTTAACTGTATTAATTCATGCATGAACCTGATTGCATTAATTGAGTCAGTTGTTTGGGTAGTTTGAGAAAACATGTAGGTGAGACTGAATTCTTCCACTGGGGTTAAAGTCTGCAGGTAAGACAGTCCAAGACTTTTGCTACAGCAGACATGCAGAGTCAGGAAGACAGCAAGCTAAGTATATATTTAATTCATCTTGTAACCCCTATATATTTCAAGGACGTGACTTCAATGAAGCTCTCTTCCTGACTGTCGCAGGATTTTGATTTCACCAGGACTCATTGTAGTGCTGCTTATTCTCCACCTGGGGCTTAAAAAGAGTAGATAGCTAACTGAGGCTCGTCCAGTTTTGCAAGTAAAGCCAAAGGCTTTAAAACTAACTTTTAAAAAACTGTTTGTTCTGCTATTTTTATGATTTAGAAGAATAAGATCTGTGTCTTTTACTGCTGTGTTATGAAGTTGGTATGACTTGATGTGGGTCCAGTTAAAGTAGGGTAAAGTAGGTGCCAACACATCTTGCAGGGATGAAAGACAAATATTAGCTGCATTTGTTCAGAGAAGAACTGCCCACATGTCCCCGCAAGCTGTAGTCCAAAACTAAAAGGATGGAGATGGAGAGCAAATATTAGTTAGAACACGCCCTGAAGACGGATGCATGACACAGATTGACACCTGTCTCTTTAACTTTCTCTTGCTTTCCTTAAACCATCACAAACTGAGAACCCTCTCTCATACACACCTGTGTATTCCCATAAATCACAGCAAGCTCATTGTTTATTAATGTAGAGCCACAGAGACTGAATCGCAATGTATTTCCCACTTTGTCGCAAAGGAGCAATAACCGCCACAGCTGGACCAGCCCTTGCATGCGAACCATACATCAACACAGCTGCGGCTCAAAATCCCCCCAAACGATTCTATACGATGCCAAATAAGATGTGGAGGGGAGCGACAGAGCGGGGCTTGATCCAACAAATTAAAGTCTGGACAAGAAAGAGAGAAGAAGAAGAAGAAGAAGCAGAACGAGAAGAGGAAAGAAAAAGCATCTCGGGAAAGGTTAATGTGTGTTTGGATGTTGGTTGCCGCAGGGTTTCCAGCACTAATGAGCGTGAGAGAAAGTTCCGGAAGCAAGATGGCTTTTGCTCTTATTTCTAATGGCAGAGGAGGGAAGTTGGAAATGGAGGAAAGGCTGAAAGAGGGATGGGAGGAAAGGGAAAAAAAAACCTGTGAAAAGCGTTAGGCCACAGTTGAAATTCCATGTGACGAAATATTTCCATCATATACATTTAGAAATCTGTGATATGTCCACTCATCCATTTTATATTGTTGACATATGCAGTGAGTCTGCTGACAGAGAAGAACTGTAATGCTCATACTCTATGGCCTGTATAGTGTTTTGCTGTCTGAGCAACTTGCATTTTGTTTTTTTGGTAAAGAGCCATCATGAGACAACAAATTTAACACGTATTTACCACTTAACTCCACTGGGCATGGCTGCGATATCTTCGGTTGCACTGCAGCTGTTTGTGTTTCAGAACCAGCTCCCCAAAAAACACGCTGATCTGTTTTTGTCCGATGCCGCGATCGGCCGAATCGATCAGCACGAAGAAGAAGATCGAACTGGTTGGACGTCAGACACAAAAACATCAAAGAGAATCTTTGAAACTGGTCAGTTTTCAAAATAAAACACCAGACAGACTCCCAATCGTGAAAAAAATAAATCTGACAAAAGGGAAGTTGTGCCGAAAATCTCAATTATTGTCTTTTGATTTTGTACAATAGAAGTTTAGATTCATATTTCAGTCTTTAGCATCCAGTGTGTACGATTTGGTGGCTATCTAAAACCAAAGCCATTGATTTGTCCTTTCTGGGCTACTGTAGAAACATGGTGGTTCTACATGGCATCCTTCATTGAATAGGAGCAGATATGTAGATACCAACACCTCCTTGTAAGTCAACAAAAACACAACAATTCTTCTTCTATGTGATGATACACTCATGAAAATATAGTTAATATTGCATTCAATTCCTGTCATATTTTATAAATTGAGCCCCAACAACTGGGATTATGAAGACAACAACACATCATAACGTATTCCACATTCTTATAATTGCAGCAATGCATTTCAATTTTAACATTTTCATCAGGACGGAAGGCAATTAAAGTCATTACCATTCACAGTAACAATCAGGTTTATGTTATATACTCTCACGTCCGTGACGCTTAACCTGCTTGTTTTTTTTTTAAACGCACGCCGAGCTGTGATTAAATGGCAACGATCCATCTGTGGGACAGAAATTACACTGCAATTGACATTTCACTGAGAGCTGTATAATCGAGAACAATTACTGTACGTGGGTTACAGTGTATGCATAGGTTTATATAGAGGGCACCAGTCGTACAGAAGAACTTTGTACATGAGAACCTTTTAAAGTCAGCGCTCCTCAAACATCTGTGAGATCTTGCATTTCTGATGATTAAACCGAGGGAGGCTTAATGGCGAGTTGTTGTTACTAAGAGCAATAAAGAGGGGGAGGGGCAAGAGGGAGAAAGAGAGAGAGAGAGCAACGGAGAGACAGAGAGAGAGAGAACAAGGTCAGCAGTGAAGTCGCATTAATCCCACTGAAGCCCTGTTCAGAAGGTTAATGGTGTCTCTGTGCAGTGTGACGTCTGTGTAAGTGAGCCAGACCAAACCTAATCCGTGTGACACTCTAACCAGATGACATTTCATTTGCTTTACATGCAGCTGATTTGGGATGAGCTATAGTATCGCTGGCTCACGTACGACCATGCACAAACATACTCGTGCAATCCCTCACACATGAATTCTGATCGCTGCAGGTGACAAAACGCACACAGCAGACATTCGAATGCGCGAAATGTAACTCGGTGCATGTTTCCATCAACTACCTTTTAGGCAAATACATTCAAGATGATGTTGCACGATTACATAAGAAAGCGGGCTACAGTGACTTCACTGATCTCTCACTTCTCATTAAAGATTTTCAAAGATATTTAGGGCAGCTTGGCTCAGGAGGTAGGACGCGGTCGGATCGGAAGATAGATCGTTAGATCAGAAGGCTCCTGGTTTGATCGTAGGCTCCTACAGAGAGTGTGTCAAAATGGTCGGTAGATGAGAAAGTGCTACAATTATACATTTATATATGTATATATGGGGAAAAGAAAGAATTTGAAACACCCTATGTAGATCAGTGTGTCCCATGGTGAATTCTGATACAAGGAAATGTGGTTTTTAGAAACCCACCTACATAGTAAAAACACACATGTAGACCTAATCAGTCAAACGCCTGGTCGACCCATATAAAACGCCTCCATATCAGGGAGAAAGAAATATAATAACAATGTAGGCTGCAGGTCAAAGCTCTGAGGTCAATTCCCCACTGAAAACAGTACAATCTCGCTAATGGCGCGAAATGTCAGAATACAGAATGAACGTCATTACAATGGAGCGGAAAGGTTATCATGCATGTTGTCTGCAAACAGAGTGTTCTCAACAAATCTTTCAGTATTACAGACCTACACTGTCACAGGAAGTGAGATATGTATTATTAATGTTGTGGATGTCGGTGCAGCATTTAAAAGGGTGTATGAGGAGGGTTTACTCAAAGTGTTTCACGTAGTAGTAATATATAATATATATAGGAGAGCATACACATGTAGTGGAACTCCAGCAAGACGAGCTTCCAAATGTCAAACGGAGCGTTAGTAGAAATGAGACGGACACAAGACAGAGCTTCTGTTCACGTGTGAGAGCTGAGACGGACACAAGACAGAGCTTCTGTTCACGTGTGAGAGCGTTTAGGGCAGAGGGAATATGATAATTGAAAAAAGCCTACAACACTAATAGATGTAATTTGACTCATTGGGATGAATCATGATCTTTTTTTTTCATTTATTATTGGTTAAAAATTAGCATAACCATTTTTAGAAATTATTTATTTAGGGCCTTGCTCATTCCACCATCTTTTACGGCTGGTAGGATAAAAACTAACAGAGTCTGACCACTACAAAAAGAGAAAAACGAAGCATTGCATGAAACTGTACCCCATTTTATTTTTGTCTTTGTATCAATGAGTTTCCAAACAACATTAAATACATTTATTGTCCTTGTAATACTGTTGTAGCTGGTCTACAGGGGATGCTAAACCTTTGAGCATCCATAACAATGTCTCCAGTTGTTGTCCACAGCGCTGTTTGTCCAAATGAAACTGGCCAGATTTAAGCAGATTTTCTGCATTCTGAAGTTTGCACATAAACCCACAAACCACCCATATTTTTTGAGGAAAAATAAGTAATAACTGCATTTTTTATCAAGCCCCAATCCCTTCTACTCACCAAAGAGATTTCCCTCTAACATGCCGTAGCAGTTTTGTTTCCTTGTACATACCAGAATCAAATTAAAATTTAACGATAACAAGTGACAGTAGTTTCCCCACAAAGTAGGACAGAGGAGGGACGCATGAGAAATAAAACTTGGTGCAAGAATTTAGTGTTACCTCAGTGCAGACACAGATTTGGTTCAAAAGGAGTGGGATGGAAATACACACTCAAAGATTTTCCTGTTTGCACGCAGGTGCCCCAGAATCTTTTCTCTTAACGCACTGTTGATGCTTTGAAAATCATCTGCGGATTTTTTTCTGTTTCCAGTCTTTCATTTTGTCTTTCCAGACATGCTGGACACAGCTTCTCAACATCCAAATGTAAAACATCATTGTCTGTATTTTTTCTGAGAATTACCAACCTAGCCAGTGGCTGTTTTCACAGAAAAATACCAAAGTGCTATTGATTGAAATGAACTAGCAATACTAATACCACACAGACACAAACACAGTAGGTATTCGATTGGAAACATGGCAGATTGTTGATATTCTGTTACAGCGGCCTAGAAAATATCAATCGGTTTCATCCAGTCGTGGTTAATAAAAGACTTCTTCATACTAAAAAACATAGGAAAGTAGACATTAACTAAGCTCCACGGTGGCTTCAAATAAGCAATCGCTGCCTTATGCTTTAGTTAACACACTCCAGGAGTTCACACCCTGATTAGGATGATTGACTTGTGCTGAGATAATTATCATTCGATCTAATTGGAGTTGCGTTGATGCTTCACATGCGGTTCATTATTCGAAGTGAGAAGCCGACTCGGTGTCCCGACGTCCTCGCTGACAGCTCCTGCCTGTCCATCTTCCTCTGTGTTCCACTCAGGGCACTAAGCTGGGAGAGCTGTCTGTGTGTGGGAGGCGGGTGTGTGTATGATGTGTATATGTGTGTGTGCATGTTTGTGCATGCGTTGCAGTCAGTGCGTGTTTGTGATTTGTGAAAGAGAGCGGGAGCAGACGGGGGGGAGAGAGAGATCGGGAGCGGGGCGTTTGACATCAGTCACTGCTGACAAGTGTCGGACGGAGTGTTGACAGCTCATGAGTCTGACGTGTTCATCTCTGCAGGAATGAAGCACATCTGAACTGGAGTCCACAGTGTGAGAAGTGTTTGATGCCTTTTTAGATTGAGAATGGGCTGGGCCAAAGCCATTGGCATTTAGCATTAAAAAAACATCCCTGTATGCAATGACAGTGTTTGGTTTGGTAGAACTCTCTACTGCCAGCGTTCTGTTTGGGACAGAGTTGGTATAACAAGTTAAACATTCCTTGACGTTAGTCTGTCTGACTTGCTATATACACTGCTGTTTCTCAGCAAGAAGGTCTTGAAATCAACCCGACCTATCTACTGACTGATGGAGTTTTTTAGATTTACTTGCCTCTGTTCCTACTGTTTCCTTTTATCAACACATTCTTGCACTCTCTCCACAGAGCTGTCACATCGGCTCCTCCACAGTCCTTTGTCTTCATTTACTTGACGCGGACAGAAATGCATACCTGCCTCACCAATACCCTGTGCATGTGTACGTGAGGAGGGTGGCAGTAGTGTGTATGTGGAGTGTATACTACACATTATAGGCTGGGAGGACTTTAGCTTGTTTCACCTGAACAGCAATATCTAACCACTTTACAAGCTGACTGCTCAATAATCCGCGATTCAGTGTGGGAAACCTGATAACTGTAGAATGGACCACTACTCTATGAAATGTGTTCGCTGCTGAGCTGTTGGCATGCAAACAAGACCCTGGCTCCTCCCCAATAAATAAATAAATAAAGAAATCCCATAATGCATGCACGCAAGAAATAGAAAAGTGGATCATACTGTTTAGTACCATGTAACCTTTTTGAACAGTGATCAGAGATCCCTTTTTTTTGCATGAATGGCCATCTGGTATTACACACGAAAGCTCTTTTTCTGACAGCATTGGTTTCTACAGGGTAGGTTGGGTCATTTTTGTGTCACAGATGCACCCAGTGATATTAATCCTGCCTGGATCAGCCCTGTCTGGCCTCTAACTCCTGCAAATTACAGAGTAAGTACTGTTTTTCATCAAACTGTGAGATAAAGCAATGATACATTCCTAATTCATGAACATGTATGGATGTAATCAGGTCTTTTTTTTAAATCTAATTTATCTAGTATGCATATGTGAAAGCTCATGTTGTTGTTTTGAACTGATCCTGTGCGACTAAAAGTGCATTCCCACTGTAAAATGAACCCGAGATCAATCGGAGCTTCAGGAAAAAAATAAAGTCGTAGGAGTAAACAACTGCAGGCCAGTCTGTTCCATTGTCAGACTTATGTCGGATGTGCTAACTAGCTAGTTACTGTGACAAGCAGCAGACATTAAACCCTCATATTCCACAAATAGATGTGCCACCGCTGCAGCTAGCAATTTAACTGCTAACGAGCAGACCATATTGTATCAGACTGCACTCGCCACCTTGCAAACAGCTGACACTGCTAACCCCCCTGAGCCCATTTCTATAAACAGCATCAGAACCTCACCATCCATCACTCGCCACCAAATCAACTCCAGCTGGGTGTAATGTAAATGTAAATGAACTGAGTGGGCAGAGAGGAGAAGATGGAGGGAGAATGAAGGGAGAGCTCACTGTTGCTGGATGGATGAGAAAGACTAGTTTCCTTCTGCCTTCATCTCGCCCCACCCAATGCATTTTTCCCCTCCGTTATTCTGCTTTTACTTCGTCCCCTCTGTTTTTGCCTCCACTCGTTCCTTTCCTGCCTTTTGCTCTTCACTCCAACCTCACAGTTCCATCTCCTTCCCTTCTTGCCCTCCTCCATTGCTTATAGGATGGTTGTACACTGGTCTTTATTTTGTCTTATATCTTTTACCCTTTATCTCCAAAATCCTGACTCGCACAGCCTCTGTAGAGAGAAAGCAGGTGAGTTCGCCCGTCATCGGTAGATCTCGCTCTTTGAAAAACAGATATGCAGACAGACAGACAACCCACCAGTTCAACGGGCTTGTCAAAGAAAGTCTTTCAGAGACAGCTGTCAGGAATGTCCCGAGGTCAGAGAGAAGAGGCGCAGAGACAGGTAGAGGGTGCTGAAACAATTGTGTGATTGACGGAAAACTAATCGATTTTGAAAAAACATTGACGTCATCTGTCACAGGAAGATGCTAAGTTGCAGCTTATGGAACCATTGAAATGTGACATTTTGATGATTTTGTCATTGTAATTAAATACTGTTTGCAGTATCTTCAGTCATTTTATAGATCAGAAGAATAATCAGTTCATCCAAAACATCACTGCAAGATTATTGGATAATAAAAATAAACTTCCAACATAAAAAAAAATAAAAGAAAGAGAAGGGGGGAAAAACATAGCAAGACAGAGAGATAGGGTGAAACATGTTGACAGAATAGTGAATACTGAGCTCTTCTGATAAATGATGAAACTACTGATACTGTCTAGACAGTCACACAAACACATGCTCCATGTCAGGCTCCAAAAGAGAAATGATGTAACCATCTGCCCCAAGGACAGAGATGAAGAGGACCAACGCCGAGGATATGACACCGAGCTTACCAGCTTTGTGTGTGTGTGTGTGCATGTACGTGTGTGTGCGATTGAGGTGTGTTTCTCCATCAAGGTGAAAGTGACCTTCTGGAAAGCTTCCCATTTCCCCTGGAAACCTCCCGTGTGGTAACATAATAAGTAATATGCGGTTTAACAGCTCCGATTTCCTGGAAACTAGCCTCCTACAGCTTTAGACTCACCATCACCGAGGCCATTTGCTGTTACTTAGCATAATAAGATACAGCGCAAAGGCAGCACCCCCCCCCAAATAAACAAACACAACACAGGAAATAATTTTTCATTGAGCTTAACATCCTAAATCCTCCCTAACTGCAATGTTTCCAAAATAAAACCATCTTCCACTGACACTAAAGTCGCCGTCTCGACTGTCTCCTCTGTGCTCCCTTTTGTTCTATTTCCTCTAGTGCTGTCAGCTCCTAGGCCTCCACTAGAAAAAGCCAGCTCCACGCAGCCTCCCAGAGAGAAGCTGGCAACAATCTTTGAAGCTAAAAATAACCGCAGCAAAATGCAGCGAGCTTGGGATAATCAGAACCCACACCCATACGCAGGCGGCACCGCTCGCTCACATGGCCCGGCCTGCTAAACTGCTGAGTGGCAAAAAAAAGACCTGGACACAATCACACCGGGATCAATATCTCTTACAGGAGGGCAGAGGATGGCTGAGGTGACTCATATAATGTGCATGAAAAATGTACCGCCAGACATTGACACACCCACATAAAAAGAATCATTATCTATAACTAACCAAGAGGGAGGATCTCCGGTACTGATGTCAGAATTAATGGCCATGAAAACAGATTTATTAGATTAGCTTGAGGTGTTCTTTAGACAGGCCCCTCAATTCAACCGATCATTTGCACAAACAAAAGTGTATGAACTCCTCCTTGGCCAGTGGGAGAAGAATACAAAGCCAAATACTTAAAGGTGTGTAATGTGTAATTGCTGGTAGCAACCCCCTCACGTCACCCTCTTTTCCCTTATGAGAAGGAGAAACTATGGTGGCCATGGAAAGTGCAAAAGTCTCTATCTAAAGCCAGTCTTTAGTTTTCCACATTTACATGAATATAAAGTACTATATTTGCTGGTGAAAGCTAGTATCCTCTTCAAAGCACTTACAGGTGCAAAGGCAACCTCCACGATCACTGAACGGGGGTTCTTCATTTCACTTTTTCTGGAAAACATAACTTTTCGAGAGCTTCTTTGTATCATCCGCTCTTAACAAACACTCCACAGAGTCCAGTCAACATCAGCAGACTACTGGTAATATGAATCAGAGAAGCTGACCTTGAGAGACAGCCGGTAAGAGACATGAGGAGAGAGAGAGAGAGGAGAAAGAGAGATCATCAGCTCAGCCATTGAAATAAAATCACATCAGACCAGAACTGGTTCAGGCCTGAGTTGTTGGGCACCCTGCTAGCTCTGTGTGTACATGGAGGTTAAATAATCACTGTCTAAGCATTTTATCTTCACTAATAGCATTGTTTACAGCCAGGTGCCAACAGCATAACGAGCAGAAGGCAGAGGGAGAGGCTTTCCGCCGTGCCAATGCATCACTGGTGAACATTTTATGCTTGAAGCACAAGACCGGGAGAGGTCAGACTGTGTCACTGACTACATATGTTAGTTGAATGGTATAGGAGCTAACTTACTAAATATGTTTCGTACAGGATTGGACCAGAACTTAATGAACTGCAAAGCAGATCCACCCTACATGTAGTGTACTATGTGGACCATTGTTTCCCCTTTGTCCACTGGTCTTACACTAAACCACTCGAGCTGCTGGAAGGGGGTGGGACGCCAACACACACTTTGTTTGTCACCCTGACCTCTTCCCTAAGTGGTTTTCTGTTGCTATAATAACATAACTCTACTTTCTACAGATTTAAAGATTGCAAGCATAGGCCTTTTTATTTTTTTCCAGTGGACCCTAAAGGTCATCTGGTTACCTGCCCTCATAGTTAGACTTTCCCTGCCCCCATTTGTCACGGCCCACCAGGTGCCAACTCATATGAAATAACTACAGAGGAACAAGCTGCACCACTAGCTGTTGGCTACGGTTGAACTCCTAACAGTCTGATATTTATTTGCTTACTTGTGTTAAACGGTTTTTCTGCTGTAGGCCAGCTGACAGATTTAATAAGAAAAAGAGCCACAGGTGGGCTGTGGGAGAAGGGGGGTGTGGATTATTGCCTAGTCAGAAACCTCTCCTATTGAGTAACACAAAAATCAATATGCGTTTCTTAGAAGCTCTCTGATGTATTCTATGGAATTTGAAAACAACATATTAGTTTTGAGGTTGAATATACATCCTGCTTTATCAGATATTTCAGAATGAATACAAGACAGCTATGGATTAGATGCTATTTCAAGAAAACCTGCATATTAAATGGAAGTGCACAACACAAAGCATTGGAGGAATATATTTTATTTGGAATACTGATTACCTGATGAGATGGTGAATTTATTTCTTTTTTTTACGATTTTTTTTTTTGGTATTTTATGCCTTTTATGCCACAGCTGAAGATAGACAGGAAGCAGAGAGAGGGGGAGTGACACGCAGTAAATTAGCCGTCCGATGCGGGATTCGAACCGGGGCCAGCTGCAGCGAGGACTATAGCATCCACACACGGGGCGGCCGCTTAACCCACTATGCTACCGACCGCCCCGTGAGTTTATTTCTTCTCTGTAAATGCCATTTAATGTAAGCTCTCATCCCATTGCATGTCTTTCAGAGGTTTGGTCATCCAGCCTTTTCGGACACGTTATAAGATAATGTATCAATTTATCTATAGTTATTATTGTTGTTAGCCCAAGTGTAGTGTAGACATTAATACTCATATGACCTTTTAAAGACTGGGGTGCTGCCTCTGTACTTTAACTAGCATTCTTAACCTTAAGCCAAATGAGTCTTTATCATCTCAATGAGACCACATTTCCCATCAGCAGTCAGAAGCAAACACCTCAGAGTATGGGGACATTTGAGCAGTTAGCTGGCAGGTGGCAGCCTCCTCTGGAGAGCAAGCGCAGGGCAGGTGAATCCCAGAAAAGGAATTAACTTCTCTTACATCTTGTCAGCCACTTTCCTGCCACTGGCTCCAATAAACTGGAGCAAGTCTCATCTAATCAAGGCAGCTTAAACCTGAATTCATTATTAAAAGCTCCTCTGAAGTTAGCAGCAGCATTTAACCACTTTGTACCTCATCATCATCTGGACCGGGCTGATAGATGTGCTCAGGAAGGGGGGAGACGGGAGAGAAGAAGAGGGGCATGTGGAGAATTTCAATCTTGGCAGTTATGAAGCGGTTTTATTTTAAATCTCTTCACACACAGCACATCTGACTTTATTTTCACCAACAAGAACAATCCTTCCAGCACGGAGAATGAACACACTCTGAACACCTTAATTTACCGAAGATGTATGCATGTACGGGGAATTGCTCAGCACGGGATAATTCGTCAAAGGGCCATCTTCAATTATTTACACTTTCCTCTACATATTGAACATGTTTCTCTTTCGCATCATTAATATTTCATCGCTCTTCCCCCTGCAAGGCGTTTCATCAGAATGAATCAAAGTGACGTTAAGCTTCGTTCGCACGGCATCGCCGACAAATTAAAATGCAGATGTTGTGACAGGTTTTTGACGTGTTCAGTTCGTGGTCAAGCACAGCAGTCTCAACAACTGTACTGCATTGTGTATTCTTAACTGTATCATAAGATTTAAAAAATGCCTTCATGTTTTAGGAGCAACATTCTTATAGTAAGTTATCTTGGCAATGAAATGAAGTGGAACATGAGGAAAGAATGGGCATTTATTTAGATGCATTGGAATACAAACGATGGGTTCCCAGATATTTTGATCATGGGAGTCTTGAGATGTGTTACGAGCAAAGTTGTAATTGGAATTCATTTCGTAGCCCTCTAACTGTGCATCAGGGTTCACTACAGAATTCATTTAGTCTGTTATGAAGCTCTAAAAACTAGATTTTAGCACAGGCTGCCCGTCAGACAGGGCTTCAAGACTGAATAATAATGCAGAATTACAGACCGTACTACCTGGAGCACTGTGGATAGTGTCCCATCACCACTTTTTTTGGTTTTCTTTTGCCTCTCAGAACTCTGTCAGTAACAAGCTGAACTATCTGACCCCACTGGCAGAATTCCTCTACATATTTAAGTCAAATTAAGATTTAAAGCCTATATTTAAGACTAAATGACTTGTTAGGTGGACTTTTTTTTTTTACATGACAAATGAGTCATGCATTCTTTCATGATCCAGCCTTAATGGGAATTAAATAATCATGAGATTATATAGGTTCAGTGAGACTCTTGAGCAACCACTTTAAAGCATGTTAAAGATGAAACCCAAACCATTAATGTTCTATCTTGAGCATATTTTTAAGGAAGACATAACACAGTGTTCACACTGTGGATTTGTCATATTTTAGTCAGCATTGCTTCCACCCAAAAGCTGTCATTTTGTCCTAAAAGGTCCTCTCAGCTGCAAGGAAGCAATCAGACTTCAAGGATGGTGCTGATTTCAGGTCGCACACATTGAATGTATATAGACACGCTTTGACACATGCTACCATGAATACTCAAGTGTGTACATGTGTGTATGAGCATGCGACTGTGCAGAGTGCACGGACACACACATACATACATAGAAAAACCACACAGGGAGTGTGTTAAGCAGCTCACAGAGAACTAATCCAAGTGTAAAGATTGTGAGCTCTACAGCCGTATTTAAAACCAGAAATCTGGTTTAAAACCTAAAATCTCTCTGTGTGAGATGATTAGTGCAACGCAAACATGTACATTAATGCCTTCAGTGTTGGCCAACAGTGATGAAAGTTACATTTTGTCATTTTAGTCCATCTACCACACAGGGAATATCCCCAAATGAAGCAAAACATAATATGCAGAGATCCTTTGGAGACAAATGTCCAATAAAACACATGTAGAGTCAACTTTACCGATAATTGGGGTTCACTTATTGTCATTTATATCTATGCTTTTGGTTTGGAAATCCATCTACTGTAGTTGGTTTAAAAAACAAACATGCCAGGACACAAATATTACACATCATACATGATTTTTAATTCTTCATAATTGTTTATCATAACCATGACACAGCTGAAAGCCATCCAAAGATAACGACCATTTCACAACCTGCACAGTTGTGCAGAGGTTATTGGATGAAAGAGGCCTAGACAGAGGGTCATATACCCCATAAATAGGTTAAAGAAGGACTTTGATGATATATAGAGGCTTCATAAGGTGTCTTATGACACAAGATGAAACAATAAATCGCCATACCCAGTACTTTTTTTATTCCAGATGCCTCATGTCTGTTGGATCGGGCCATTTTTAGACTCGTCCTGGCTTTCTGCAGAATTTGAGCCATATACTGATCATAAAACGTTATGTCCTCATAAAGGATTTTGGCCTGAAGCAAAGAACAGATTTTTGCCCAAAGAGTTGAGAAACATTCCATCAACTTTAAAAATTTGCACTGTTGAAATATGTGTTCATTAATGTAATCCAAAACTTGTTTTTATGGGAACTACATGTTTAGGCAATCAGTACAGCACTCAGTAAAAGTTTACGCTTTATCGGCCTTTGGTATTTTTAAAGCATCTGACTTTGAAGTAATTCCCACTCAAGTTTAATTGGAGTGCATGACTCAGCATAATATGCCATAAGCACTGAGAACAGATTCAACTGCACTGCACTGCTATGGTTGTTACATTGGTGTTGTTATGATGTGTGCAAACCTTTTCCTCTGGGCTCTTCGGTGTACCCTTGAGGGGGTACGCAGCTGAGAGAAAATGTTCCCTTAAAAACGTCACGTTAGCATCATTTGATGAAAAACATCCTGCCACAGACCATCTATCAAAACAATCCTTCAGCAGTCAGGCTGCTTGTAAGCCCATGTAGAGTGTGTGTGACTGATAGGTGGGCTAATGTGATTCTGTTGCCTCCACAGTCATGGTGATGGGCTGTTAATCTGGATTTAGGTTTCAGGGCCACTGTCTGACTGAAACCTAATCCCACTGAGTGGCTCACCATGGAGGCATCAGACTGCACCAGAACATGTTTTGAAGAGCCGATCCTGACGATCATGTCATAGTCTACAATCATAGTCCAGATCTACTGACCACATTGTTTTATGTTTTTGTTTCTCTTGAGTTATTGGGGACATATCAAATACAGCAATACAGTCCCAGTGCCTTCTCATCATTCAAACCTTTCTAGGGATTTACTCGTCATTACAATGACTCATCTGCAGTATTAGTTCCGCTTTTTATCAAGACTCTGCATGCTCATGTCTTATTTCAATAACTGTTTTAATTTTAGATTTGTTTAGTACAGCAACAATAATAAAAATGACATGTCATCCGTCTGACACATCATCTGTGGTGAGCAATAATCCTTGAGTGAGCAGTCAACATTTCTGATTCTCGTCTAGTCTATATGTAAGTATCATTGCATTATTGCTCGTAACTTGTAATCTTCAGAGGGGAGATGAGTAAGGGGGCACAGATCCGATTTCCAGGTCGCTTGATCCATGTGACATTATCGCTGAGGCATCACCTGACATTTTGCTCTGCCGTGCAGAGGTCACTTCGCTCCTCGTTAATGGTATCATCTCTCCAAGGCCTCTCCTTCATTCTCCAGCCTATAGAATTTAGACGGTTTAAGATTTTTCTCAGATCCAACAGATCTAGATATGTCAATCACACGTTCAAAGTGACATTCGCTAAGTAAGACTGTAATATCTTTCTACAGTTGTCAGACCTTGACTTTTTCCACGGTTACCACCAAAGCTACACTGCAGCACCAGAGGTTCTCATCTTGTGCATAAAAAAATAACAGCTGACTAGCAGTTGAGGGATTTCAAAGGCATGTATGGCTATATAAAGAGGTTGAGCCACTGGGACAAAATGAAATAGAGTCTTTGATTAAAAAAAAAAGTCAGTACTCAGAATGTACAGTACCCTGGTCCAATGGGCCTGTACTCTGTATCCACAAGCCGATAGCCCTGCCACAGTGCAGGCCTGTGGATACAAACGTAAGGTCAACAACTCCCAAGGTGCAGGTTCAGGTCAGGTTGCAAGTTGTCGGATCACCAACTTTAATATCGGGTATGTTTGCTGCTAGTGGCGAGCTAAAGCTGATGATTATGCTTTGTAGAGACCAGATAAATACACACAGCACTTCCCCAGAGCAACAAAGGGTTAAGGGTCATGGGTATCTCAGTATTTGCAGCCATTTTCTATATCAAATATGATTTCTCCACAATGAAGATGAAGTAAGGCAAGGTAAGGTAAAGGATGTCCATTACAACCTATTGTATCATCTTCTATGTTTCAAGGATATTGTTGAAAGATAATTGGAATACTTATAGAACCAGCGTCTCATCCCACATTTCAAACTCCACAGGTCAAAACAGACTAGGGAGATCACCAGAGAGTCCAGCCCAGTGTGAAATGAAAATCTATGACCGTCTCTATGTTGTGACCCACAACGACGGGGACAGCATCAATAAGAGCACACAGATGGCCTACTATACTTAAATTAATAGAATCCTCTCAGTTTCTGAGCACGAGCCAACACAGGCAATTCAGTAATACCGTGTAACACATTCACACATAATGGATAGTTAATGTGAAAATGATGGCCTTTTCAAATCAAAGCAGCATGTGGGTGGTAGAACAGAGGGGGTGGGAGGGTGAAGGGTGTTTAGGATTATCGAACCAGTCGGCTGTTTCTGTAGTGGCAGAACTTTCTCAGGCAAGCTGTAGAGGGAGTGACATTTTCCATTGGATATCTATCAACCAGGCTTAATGGTTTCCATGAGCACTTGCTGGAGAAATGACACTTTTTTTTCTTAATGGTTAATTAATAAATGAAGGGATGGTGATAAATGGCCCCTATTTTCCTCCTGGTAATGAAATGATACACAATTTTCCCCTGTGTTTTTAATTATCAGAGGGAACATTCCCTGAACTCTGCTGTAATCTGGGGACATTTTCATCATCATGGGAACAAATGAAGCATCCGCACCTTTGCATTCCAGAAGACAGACGCTGCATCAGGTGGATTTAGTTTATCAGTTATTAATTATGTGGCTGTAATTGTGTATTTATCAATAATTCAATCAATAACATTAATAATATATGGATCACACATTGCTGCATACTATATAATGAAAGAATAGCAACACTATTTAAACTGAAATGCCATCATACAGCTATTTAGGTCAATGCAATTGAATTAATAACATACAACACATGCATATATCATATTTAATTGGTCCAGACCTTGGCATTAAGTCGGATAATATCATGCCAATGTCAAATGAAACTACAAGGAGAGATCATGTGTGTGTATATATATATAAAAATGCCTGTACCACTGGTTTTCATGAAATCCTTGCTGATTTTTTTTTCTCCTCACTGCAGACAGGAAAAGAGCATGAGGTCACACTGTTAAAAATATAACCCACTCCTGTCACTCTGAAAGTGTCTGCATAGGCACAAGCCAGAATCAGAGACACGAACATCACAAGCAAGAGGGAAGTCCAGCACATAATGTGACACCATTTTGAGAGCAGAGAGATTTATCATGGAGGAAGCTGTGTGTTATGTGTGTGTGTGTGTGTGTGTGTGTGTGTGTGTGTGTGTGATCTGTCATCGATTGTTGCAAAAGAATCCCCGTAGCACCAATCAATACCATGTGTGCATGCCATGACTTGTGTCAAGGAGTCAAGGACAGAGATGGTAAAAGCAGAAGAATCAGCATCCATTAACAGATGGATTAGAACAGACTTCTTTTCAAGTCATTCCACAACAAATAATCAGTTTAAATTACCTGTTAAACAAAGAACAAACGTACAGAAGTGTGTCAGTGTTATCACTCCAGACCTAACCTTGACTTCTTTGAACCAGATGTCACTTTTAGTTTTTTTTTTACATTGCACCACCATGGCCCACATGCACTCAAAACAGAAGCCTACTTTAACATTTTATTTGCAAAACGAATGCATGAGAAATGACGGTGCACATTGTTTTAACTTCGTCATATCCGTTCACCTCCTTAATAATCACAGTGCAGCAATCATATTGCACATCATACCTAAAAAAAAAGGACATGATTGACACTTTGAACCAATCCTTGCCCACATGTGATGCGAACATTACCTAATATGTCGAGAAATACTACGACAACGTTTCCTATTTAAGACCAAAGGTGTATGGACCGCCATTGTTTCTCTACTACTAGAAAAGGTTTAACCATCCACAGCAGAAATATTGATTACTGACTCATGCAATAGTTCAGATAGCTTTACTGTATCAATCGATGCTATTGATTGCTCTTTTGCAATTCTCAGCCTATCGGAGTGTCAAATGTACAATATCCAAAACAGGACAGTAGCACATGTCAATTGCAAACCCAACAGAATTAAAGAAACCAACCAACCAACCAACCAACCAACCAACCAATAAACAAACCTTTTACACATTTCAGCCAGTAAAACACACCTGTTGTACTTTGCCCATCTATCTGTTCAACCAAGCCAAGTCAGGACAAATCAGTTAAAGTTAAGACTTCACTTCAGTGACCAAATATGTTGTCCTTTTCGAGCAAAAGATAACTGAATCGCTCTTTAATATCTCGATGCATAAGAACATATGGCAAGCCTTTACAGATATAAGTGACTTACGTGGTTTGCGGTGGCTGTGCGTACGCGTGGAGATTGTGGTGGAGATCGTCTCTGTAGTAGTATGCTCTGGGGTCCACATCTGTGTAGAGTCATGAAGTACAGTTGGATTGGATGGTGAGGGGCTAGATGTCGCCGCTCCAATTATGAAGGTTGTCCGTGGTGCTGCCGTGGTTGTAGTAAAACCCGATGGTCCACGTCCATTTCGATTTACAGGATTCCGGGGAGTTACTTGGCTACCCGAGGCTCCACCCCCTCTAGTGTTTATAGTAGTAGTAGTAGTAGCGGTGGAACGAGTTCTACCTTTCGCAACAGTTACAGTTCTAGGCGAGGGGTTCCCACCATCAACTGTAGGAGTAGTTGTAGTGGTGGTAGTATCGGGACCTTTAGGAATCCCACTTGGCTTTGAGAGGAATATAGGATCCTGGCCTATTCGATTCGCATCCACCAGGTCTGTTGGTACGTAATCCCGTACTGTACCAACAACAATCCATTTCAGCAGCATTAGGCTCAATCCAAGGCCAATGAAACCAATAAGTAAGGGGACCACACACAGCCATGTCTGCTGGCGAGGCCAAACACAACGAAGGGCACCCTGATCCTGGGCCTGGCCTTCACCACGTCCCCCTGAAGCCCCTGAAGCCTCAGGTTCCTCCAGGATCACCGCCCCGGAAACAGCTGCACCAGAACACTCACTCATTCTTCCCTGCCGTCCTTTATGGCTCATTGAGGGTTAACCCTGTGATAGACATCGGTATCAAATAACAGAAAGGTTCCCAACAATGCCGGACATGGAGAAGAGACAAAAGGAAAGGTGAAGAAATGGATACAAAAAAGGACCCCACAGGAAACAGACGCTCAATAACACATACACAAATACGTAATCCGAGGATAGAAAGAAGGGAATAGGTGCAGGAGATACATACAGACACACAATCACAAGCACACAAGCACGCACACTCACACTCAGAGACACCCAGTGAGAAATGAAAGAGCTGGCGTAGATGGATAATCGTCCGATTAGTCCGCGTTTAGTCCTGCCCAACTCCCGATGTCCAAGTGAAGCAACAGTAAACTTCAAGAACGTTCACAGCAGGGTAAGCCTGAGGAGAAGAAGAAGTGATTCTTCTAACAGGGAGAACGAGGGACAAAGATAGAGATGGGAGGGAGAGATGGGTGGGAAGGAACAGCTTTACATCTGTGCATGTGAGGAATCTGTGGCATCAGTGTTCGGATGTCACTGCAGCAAAAATCCACAGCGATTTCTGCTTAACATGCGTGTATGTCCCCTTCCACGTACAATCCACGACGGGACAGTATTGTCTAATCACGTGAGTGAAACTTGCAGGGTGGGTCTTGTTGCTTCCCCACCCTGTGCAGGACCAAAAAAAAAAGAAAGATGTTTCCCAATGCAGCCTGTTCCAACAGCTTTAGCCGAGTCAGCGTCCCTCGGCTCCCAAAATCTGTCTGTTTTGTAAAGGAAAGAGAGCCAGAGCAAAGATATCTGTCGTTTATGCGTCTCTCAAACACTTTCCTCGGATTATCCACTATCCTCGTTGCCCATTGCTTTTCAATCAGCCTCTCCTTTTTTTTGAGGATTTTTCTTTTTTTTTATCACTCTTCGGATCCCAAACCCACTTTGCTTCCTTTGTGTGTGCTCTAAATTCCAGTGCGGGCTAAAAATAAAGCAGTACAATCCAATTAAATTTCCAGATCCAGTCAAAAAGCACTTCAGATGAGTGCAGACAGAGGGAGATGTGGAAAAAAAAAAGAGAAAAGAATGAGGGGTGTTGTCGCGCAGTGGTATCACTGGGCGGATAAATCTGCAACTGCGATGCGTGATCCGCTTCTTCTCCAGCCGGCTGTGGATCAGATTTCCCCAAGCTGTCCGCTCAGCGCCCTGCTGTCTCAGTATACTGTCCGTTAATACTGCAGCAAGCACTCAGAGAGCATCTTCTCATCTATTTGAAGGGAACATTCCGCCACAGAGGGATAAAATGAGAGAGAGAGAGAGAGGACAATGAGAAGCAGAGAGTGAAGTGATTGAAACAGAAAGAGCAGAAAGCAAAAGATAGGAGGAAAAACACATACAAGAGTCCACAATGTTCAAAAATATCCCAGTGAGTCTCTCTTTCTCAGAGGTGTTTTTTTTCCCCCCTCAGTCCCTGGAAGCCTGTGCTCTTTCGAGTCAGCCTGTGATTTGTTAGTCGGGTTGCTGGGATCCTCTGCTCTGCGTCCGTCCTTCCCTCCAGGATGCTTTCTTGGATATGATTAGAAATGTGTGCCCCGCGCTGGGATGAGAACTTGCAACCGCAGCACCAAAGGCTACCTAACCCCCTCCCCTTGTGGGGTTAGCAACATCCGACGATGCAGCTGTCTTTACCTGTGGCAATTGTAATGCAGACGCACATACAGCTGCCTCCCTGAGCTGCCGCCGCTGAGAGACAGAACGAATGAGAAGGGGGGAGAAAAAAAAACGCAGACAGAGACTGAGCAGAGTGTGCACAGTGGTAGAGCAAGGAAACAGAGAGAGAGAGAGTGAGAGGGAGGGAGGGAGGAGGGAATCAGGGATGGAGGGAGGGAGGGAGGAGAGAAAGAGGCTGCACCTGCTAGATGCACCAGCACTGGGAAGCTTGCCCACCTCCGTTAGCAGGGAGGGGAGTAAGTAAAGATGCAGAATGCATACAGAAAGAAATGGAAAGGGGGAGTGGAGGTGTGTGTACAGATAAAGATAATGAGAGTGGGAGGGGGAGGAAGAGAGATAGAGCTCTCTGCAGCGGCAGATGAGGCAGTTACCAGCACGAAGCCCAGACGGATCAGAGCAGAGGCACAATGCAGGAGCTGTCACTCACTGCCTCAGCCCCGCCCACTGCATGTGCATGGCATCAGAGGGGAGAAAATGTCTTACCCCCTCCTTTATCCCCCCCCAATGACCAAACTTACAGTAAGTCTATCTAAAGCAATATTTAATATTTATGCACATACAATCTTTAGAAATGCAAGCCCATAAAAAACTGTACGTCAGCTCGAACTGTCAAGTGCAAAGATAACTCTAAATTCATAAATATTATACCTTCGTTGTATCAGCCGCTTCTTTTATGTATAATCTTTGTTTGGTTTGGTTCTATTGTTTGTTTGTTTTTTTTAGAGATAGCTTGCTTGTTCTCAATATATGTTCGATATTTGGGATGTATCATTGTTAATCTTTTTTCTATGTGACAAATTAATTAACAACGTATAAATAACAATCATACTATATATTAGTTACACTTAATAATCAGTTACAGCATCTTTTTGACATGCTTAATTTTAGTTTGGATTATATTGTGATCCTTATTCATTGAGGAGCGATTCACATGATTTAGGTCCTTTTTAATCACACGTGTGATGAAGTGACAAGCAAGAGAGACGTTGCTCAAACTTCCATTTGCAGAGGAAATAATAGAATAATGGATAAAAATTGTTTTAACTCGGTCAGAAGCTGAAGTGCGGTGCGCAGTATTCAGTGTTGCTTTGTCTGGGTAGCAAGAAGCACCGAACTCTCTTTATTCTTTTTAATTTTCAGTATATTCTTCATTAAAACTCTACTGTGGATATCTCATATCCTGTTTTATTATTCCGCTCTTTTCATAAAATTCCATTAAAAAAGAAAAAAAAAAAAAAAGAGATTTATAGAGACAAAGTTGGGGACAAATGTAGAGAGAGGGAAAACGAAATATTAAACGGAGCCGTAAGTCAGGAGGAAAAACTATGGAGGCAAAACAGACAGAAGACAAAAGGCTAATAATATTTTGAGTTTCGCATCACTGCTTGCTCTGTATTACTTCAATCATCCAGTTTAAATGGCTGAGCCTCAGTAAATCCATCCTGGGTTCAAATCAATTTAACAGTGTACAGCACTGTGTAAAACAACCTTTAAGATGCTTGCTGTAAAACCATGAACTGTATCCTCTGTTGTATTGTGACTTTATCTCCGTGCACATGAACGTGTTTGCAAGTGTGTCTACTCGGAAGTGATAGCATCACGGGAGACACACACATAAAGTCATGCAGATAGCATCTGCCTGTAGGGGTATCTTTCAATTGGTCCCGTGGGGAAACTCAAGGGATGTTGTGGGTTTTTTCACACCTCTGTCTGTCTCCTAACACACAAATGTATGGCAGCGACAGTCTGTTAAAGCAGCCATAACGACACTGTGGTGGTTTGAAAGAATCGTCAATAATGACGCTGGCAAACAGCCACAGGGACTCAAATTAAATGCTAACTCATTCGCACTTCCACTTGATGAAGACGACACTTTTGATGACATTAAAATATCAAAACTTATGGTAATGGATGTTAATGAAACAAAGGATGCAAATCCCTGATGAGTATATTTATATTTCAGTTGCAAATAGGTCAATTCACCAAATTCATCTGGAAGTAAACTGCTACGCCTCCAAAGTAGAACAATTTGTAATTGACTGCATACAACTCTGCAGACAGGACGGACCTTAACTGTCTTTAATTAAAATATATCACGGCCTGTGCCGTTCATGGATTAATTACTTGTCCTTACCTACAGTAAGAAAAGTGTGTGTGCAGTGAAATCCAATACTGAACAAGGTCAGTATGTTTTTCAATGCGCTCATGTTAAATTTGTCGTTGTCCTTTCCAAACATTGTATCATGGAGGCCTGGAGAAAACTGTCGTCGGCATGTTTATGATAAACAAGTAAGTATTGCGTCAGGATCCTTCTGTCGACTTGAACCCACCGTATGTGATTTATATTTATACTCCGCTCATAGTTTTATTTTTAAGCTCCTGCCCGAGATTCTTCTAGATGTAAACATCACTTTCACTTCTGTTGTTCTCAACATCCCCTTTCCATCTGTTGTTTACCATCAAGCAGCATAATTCATTCATATATGTGTCTGGTGTTAGATTGTACTAATGTGTTTGCTTCAGTTTCACTTTCAGCGTCCCAGAAGTTTCCAGTTTTTCATGCACGAGTGACCCTGTTTTGTCTCCAGTAAGTTCTGCGTTCATCCACTTGTTCTAACTGGCACGGAAACTAAGCAATGAGTGCTGAGTGCACTCAGCATTTAGAAATGTTTCAAATTCATTTACCTTGTGAACGTCTGGAGAGGCATTTAATAAGTCCTCCGTCAGGGTATTAGTAGTATAAAAATTGTGTTGAGTATGAAATTTAACATTCTATTATAATATCTGAGAAATTTACTAGTATTTTTTCTTTTTGAAAAGAAAAACCGAGTTTCAGTGGTTAGCTGGGAGACAAAAAAAATCGTATATACTATAGATAGGCCGCACAAACAAGGATACATACAGTATACAGAGATCAAAACAAAAGAATAAAGAGAACACGGAGACGTCAAGTTATCAGGGGTAAGTAGAGGAAGGCGTAACAGCCGCGCAGAGACAAAAACGCTCAGAAGCCAGCCCTCACTGTCCGCATGACCTCCCAGACTGCAACCTGCTTTTTTAATTAAAGGGCAAACAAATGTATTTCCTCCAGTCAGCAAACAATGAGCCCTATTCAAAAGGTCAGTGTTGTAGTTATTTGTTCAGAGCAATAATGTGTGCATGAAGAGTTGGATCTCGGCTTAATCAGTCCCTCCAGGAATTTCCAATCGCAAAAAAAAAAAAAAAAAAAAATGCGAGTTCAATCAATCCTTGCATTATTTGCAGCTGTTTGTTTTAAAATTTAAATCATGCATCCATAGTAGAATACATGCAGATGTTGAGTTTATTATTCAGCATTAATCCAGTTTAGATCCAATGGTAAGAGCTTTATCCTTTGGGATTTCATTGCTTCTTTTCGTCTTCGCAGGCACGCTATCATTTTTTTTTGCATTGGCTCTGCTGAGTTCTACAACACCTCTGCAATCATTCACAATACGATTCGAGTAAATTAATTTGGTTTATTTAAATGCTCCACACTGAACAGCAAGTTTTTGGCTATAATAATCAAAAAATAATCCCACGAGAGCGAGTCAGGACTGCTTAAAGGAAAAAAAAAAATGACTAAAGACTAAGAAAATCTAACAATATACAATACAAATACCCAGGAAGCAAGCAAATATGTTTCAGAAAATGGAGTATCTGATGAACATCGTTCTAATAACACTTTTGTAATTACAGTTAATCACTGTTAATATTATTATTTTTTTGCTGAATGCTTGTCCCTAAGTCTATTTTTTCTTCCTAATCTCCAAATGTTTGTGTCCAGATCATGTTATTTGTGTTTATTCATGTACCCCATTCATTCATTGATCTAACAGAAGCCAATGGGAATGACATTTTGCAATGAATATGACATTATGGGATGATAATCCTCTGCAAAGGCTTAACTGTCTTAATGTATGTCCATGACTTTCTTCATTCAGAGATCTTATACTATGTGTTCCTTCAGGCTAAAGGTCTATGTAAGTGACAGAAGACACCAACTAGTTAAAATCCTAAACCTATTATACACACTCTTTTCAAAAAGCAGGGATCATTACTGCCTCGCTTTGACAATGTCAACATCAGCGGCAGTTCAGGCAAACTGCACTCAGTAACACCTTGTTTCTAACGTGTTTCATGCGTCAGGGCCCGAGGATTAAGCAGCCATGCGATGTTTCATCTCCGTCTGAATGCCATCGCTCTTACATCAACAATGCACTGGTGTCTTCTGGGTCAGTCTGGGTCAAGCCCTGAGGGGTTAGAGAGGAGACCAGCGAGTTACATATTCACACCTTGTGCATGTACACAGAGATTTGTCACTGCTGAGGTCCTCACGGCTTTTGACAGCGCGCGCAGGATTTACGTGCAAGATTTATGGAGGCGGCAAAAATGACTAAAAATGACCAAGTGCTGTTCAATCTGTTTCTGTCCCATTATGCAGAAACATCTTGCAACTCTATATTATCTTATTTTCCCACAAAATCAAAGATTGCTTCTTTTTTTTCTCTTTTACTAAGATAATGGTTTCTAACTTTAAAGATTACACTCAACTACAGTATGAGTGACGGTATAAGACACATTTTCCTGCAGCACTAAATCAATGTGGCACATCTCATAAATAATGTCGGAAACTGTATATAAATGGTATATAAATATTCACCAGTGGTACGACAGTGTTGTAATGAGAAAATCAATGTCTTAAAACTCACGTCTTAGCCCTTTTCTCCTCATACTACTGGAGGCAGCAGTTTCCTCAATTACGCATCAAATGGTAATTTCTGCTGAATCAATGCAAATGCAGAGCTTTGTCAGAGCTCGCACCCTGGAGACCTAATGATAAGGCCCAGAGAGCAGATTGCAAACACTCCAGGATGGAACGGGTGTCAGAGGTCAGTGGATATCTCACCCATTCATTAAGAAGTGTGATTGTGTCCTTCTTAAAAAAAAAGAAAAAGAAAGGAAAACAACAGTGCAGGCCGGTATCTTCTGAAAGCGGATGTTTTAAAAAAATGTAATACATTGTTCATGAATGAACACGTTGGCTAAAACTGGCAGAAACTAAACATTTTGGAAAACATCTGCAGCAATCAATATTTCTCATTAACAATAAAATCCATTCATGTGAAAGGTCGCAGTGAGGAACCCGCAGAGAATTATCACCGGTTCTACAGTGCTATGGAGGTTTTCAGCCTGTCATCAGTTATTAGTTTAGTTCCACAACAAATCAGGAACCCAGTTCTTCACTACATGTTCAGCAACAAACTACAGAACAAAGAAAATTAAAGACCAACTGGTGGAAAGCACCAGACACGGGACATGGCTCCAAATAAAAAGGTGCTCTACAGTATGTATTAATGCTGCCACGATTAGTCGATTAGTCACGATTATGTCGACGAACAAAATCGTCGACAACTAATCCTACGCACATGCGCAGTAGTGGTAATCGGTGTCAGGCCTGACGTAAATGATACCATAACACAGACCCTCCAGGAATTTACGATGTTGCGATTTGCAACTTCAGTGAATCCCCGTGAATTCAGGGCAGTGTTACAATCACTGCAAATTTTTCGCAACTTCCGCGCAGTCTCAACTCGGCGGGTCAGGGACAGCCGCATGGTGCGGGAGGATTCCCTTGTGGGACCTCTCCCCGGCGCTGGCTGGCCTCCGCCGGGCGCATTTCCTCCGCGGCGGCTCTGGGTCGGCATGGAAAGACTCGGGGGCGAAGGTAGCTCGCGGCTCCGTCCGCGAGCTTTACAGCGCCCGCCTACCCACTCCTCTCCAGGACAGTCAATTTACGTATGATCCGATTAGTCGACTAATCGAAAAAATAATTGGTGATCAGTCAGCTATCAAAATAATCGTTTGTGGCAGCCCTAGTATGTATATAGGTCGTGATGTCTGTCTGCTTGTTGCGTAGTTCTTCCTGTCGCCAAGTGGTGGACAGAAATAAAAGCAGCTTTAATTTACTGGTTTAATCTTCTGAATTTACCTCACCTCACCTTTTGTGTCTCTTTGCCCTGAATTTATTGTCCCAGATCCAATTTGTTACCAAATCATGGGGGCTGTGGCTGGTTCTGTCAAGCCAACAAAAGGCTATAAAGATGAGGGGTTACCTGGGAGCTTTAACACAAATAAACCAATAAAATTGTCCTGCTGCTTGGGCCCCCTTCCCCTACAGTGAACCTCGTTAAAGGGCTCTGATGTCATACATGAATCAGTTTAATTTAGTGTAAGTGGAGAAAATGTGCATTGATACATTTCAATTGTAAGTTATTTTTATTTATAGCCACACACACACACTACTTATTTTGTTGCATTTTTCATCTTACATTTCCTAATGTGGAGATCCATTACACAGTTTTGGCTGAAGTCAGGGGATCTCTTGCTGACAAAATGACTGATCTGGCCTGACCAATGGGTGATTTGAGGATCAGGTCATGATTGGCTTGTCTCCCGTGTGTTGTTAAAAGGTCGGCATGCCCTGGTTTTAATTGCCATCCAGTGCTCCTGGCCTCTTCTGTGAGACCTTGATCATTATCAAACATGTTCAATACTTTTCGCTGGTGGTCTTGTAGTGTGAGCAATCGAAGGAGACAAACTGCCACTCTGGCCAACCCAAAGGAAAAATGTTATAGGACATCTTACTTTACTGACTGGTAAACTAAGTAAAGTGTTGAAGTAAAACAGGCCAAATTTAAATGAATCATATCTGCATTATACAATATGTCACTCTCTCAGATACCATGCTGTTTTTAGGATATAAGGGCTTACCAAACTTCTTAAGCACATGATCACACTGCTGGGATCTACGCCAAAGACAAACTATTTAATTCTGTGCTCTGTCTCTTGTTCCACTGCACAAATAAAATCACAAAGTGGTAATCCTCTTCCCTTCATTTGGCTTCTTAACCATTTTGCAACAGCTTCCAGTCAGGACAGTGTAACAGCGTGAAAGCGGGGGAAAAGCACGACCACACTTTCTCTGAAACTTCTCCAAAAATCTTAACGCTTCACCAGAGAAAGATTTGGTTAATCGTTAAATGAAAAAAGACAAGCAAAAAAACAAAACAAAAAAAAGCTGCATTTATTATTTATAGGGTCCACTTGGGGGCAGCAAAACAAGCAGCAAGCCTTTTTTTTGGTTTGTTTTTTGGGGCTAAATCCTAAGAAAAAAAATATAATAAAATCTTGCTCTTTAACTCAACACTCGTACCTGTCTGCTTGCCACTTGATGCTGCTTGGTCAGTCTATAGTCAGTTCAGAGCTTTTTTTTTTTTTTTTTTTCCACTGAAGAAATCTTTCTGCTTGTTGACAGCAGTGAGACGAAACCAAACGGCGAAGTTAAAAGTAACCAAAGAGCTGGAAGATGCTGACACGTGGAAATAATTCTCTGTGGGTCTGTGGGCCACTAAATCCTACACACTGGTCCTTCAAAAGGATTGCTTGGTGTGTTTGATGATTGCAACCCTGTCCCCTCACCATCACCTGCCTAGCATTGGAAATAAGTCATTAAAAGGGAAGCTTAGTGACACTGCAACACATTGGAGAAACTGTGTAAACCTTGAAATGTGTCAAAATGTGAAAAGCCCCATCGAGAGGTTTGTCTGTTCTGTGCTACAATAGACAGTTCAACATTGCGGACTATGTGGAAACAAACCTGTAGCATCTGTAGATACAACTGGCTCATTCGAAGGTAACAGAAACACAACAGTTCTTGTTTTCAGGTGATTATACACTAATGGAAACATAGGTACGCACATTATATTTCATAAATACCCCATGTTTAGTATTATTAGGTGCAGTTTTAACATGTTGGAAACTGAATATCTGTTAAGCAAAAACATGTCTCTAGTAGTTTTTGATTGAGAATAAAATGTTTTCTTAAGGTTAATTCTTCATAATCAGTAAAGTCTGTTAGCGGCAAAAACATTTTGATAGTTTCACCGTTCCTTTTTCTTGATTTTGACAACCCCCTGCGGTTAAAAGCGGTCATGCCGATGGCGTTTTGCTTCCAGTGACAGTAATGAAGACATCTGTTGAGACTGTGGCTAACATGTTGGGAAAACGACGCATTTTGAGTTCAACTAAAACACATCTGCTTAAAAAAAAAAAAGTGTTAGTGTTGAGTTACAGCTCCAAGTCTGTTTAAGTGAGATGTTTTAGTCTGGCACTGCTCTGCATGTAGTGTATGTGACACATACAAAAAGTCTATGAATTTGTAGATCAGTCATAGGCAGCGCACGTCTCGAAACCTGGCTTATTGTTGATTATGCAAACAAATCAACCCCTGAATGAATTTCCTTTGACCTCGTTTTTTTTATTTGTTTGTTTTCGCCTCCCATCTCTGCAGTTTCCGCCGCTCTAAACATCGCTGTTGTTTGTGTATAGATCCCTCTGTTATCTCATTAAGCCCTCCAAACACTCAAGCTGCCTGAAGCCTCCATTATTCTTTTTATCTCTGATTAGGGATTCTATTAAAAAAGTAAATGAGGTCTGTGGGGTCCTTGTTTTTTTTTTTTTCGTTTTTGTTTTTTTCCACAAAACTTGTCGTGACCACGTGTTTAAGGCTTCGTAACTGAATTGATTTAGAGAGGTTCACCATCGACAACTAAGCTCTTCATATCGGTTCTAATTTAACGGACGGGCTGGTGAGACATCGCAAACAATGATGGCATCAAACAACTTTGGACTGATTCTCACAGAGCTTTAACATGCACGGAGCTGCCAAGGCAGAACTGGAATATGAATGTGAACATATTGTATATGATTCCAGTATGTAAGCTTTACTTTAAGCCAATCACATGTGACTCCAACAAAACAAAATACTATTAAAAGAGCATACGGTTGCACAGAGGCAGTGAGAGAGTGATGCGGGGGCTAAAATGAAACAGGACATGTAGGGTTTGCAGCAGATGTAGCACTTACCGGAAAATTACAGGCATTAAAACAGTCATTGAGCTACAGTAAGGCTGATTAAATCCACAGTAAGCCACTATGAGACAATGGTAGGTATTATAAAACACAATGCAGCTCACGCTCGCTTTTGACCATAAAGTGCTTTGGACACACTGATAAAGACAATGTTTCTTTACTGCTGGGGAGCAAAACTTCCATACTGTTTTCTGACTCACTAAATTAACTCTTAAATTAACAATAATTTAAATAAAGCACTTTCATCAGCATAAAAGTAAAAAGCACAATATCCACCAGCAGCGACTGAGGCATTTTATAGTTACGTATAAACAACTTAAGGTGCTTAACGTGTTTACAGTATTTAATCAAAAAGTACAATCTCCCTCTTACCAAGTTGCGCACATGAGTTTTAATTTCCTGAGTCTTAATCAATGCATTTTTAGTTGCAGACTTCACTAACTCACTTTAATGACTTATTTCCACTCTACTAGCCCCAAAGAGCCTATGGCAGAGGATCCACGATGCCAAATTAATTATTCTGCCGTAACCAATTTGAGTCATTTCACAGTATGCACTGAAATAACACATTAAAAACATATACCATAATACTTTATAATAAGTATTGCTATTACAGTGCCATTTAGGAGCAGCAGTACTCCAGCTACTTCTTTATTAGCAACATCCATTACACTGTAAATGTATTATTGTACTTTTACAATAAATTACTTGCTAATAGTTGAAGTAAAATCACAGAAATATAGTGATTTTATTTTCAGTATTATATGAAAATCACAATATTGTACTGTTTCTACAGAAGTTACTGTAAAAAACAAACACAGTACTTTAATGTAAAATTACAATATGATTTTATAATAATCATCATCTTTATTGTTAAAAATACAATATTTCATTGCACTGTTACACTATGGTGCTGTACCCTAGTCTACACTTACCATTTCTACAGTGTTAATCCTGCAATTCAGTAGCCAGTTAATTCCCGCAAATTTAGAGGATGTGTACTACGATGAAATAATGCACCGTAACAGTTTTTTGCCGTCACTTCAGAAAACCCCTTCCATCTGAAAAATCTTAAAAATGTATCAAACGTGTGCTCATGAGTGAGCTCCCAACATCACATCCACCTGTCAAATATCCAGCTGTTTCTAACCAACTAAAAACTGAACTAAAGAAACATTTTTCTTACATAATTGATGACGTAAAGCTTCCAACAGGTCTACAGCTGGAGACAAAGTTGAAGTGCACTCCACTCCTGGAGCAACAGGTGCTTAAGTTCTTTGAGGGTAAAAGAGTAGAAAGTTAGAGGCAGAGTGGAAAGTTAAAGAAGAATGAAAATAAGCATGGAGCCAGGTAGAATGTCAACTGGGCCAACAAGTCATGTATGAAAGCAAACCAAAATCCAAGACATATCACCAACCATTGCTGTTCAACATAAATACCAAATATCAAGTCCTGATTTTGTCTAAACCTAATCATTAGATCGTGACTTAAGCTGGAATCAGGTCCAAGTGCTGTTATACTTTCCATTTTCCGATTTTGCCTCCTCCCTTCCCACTCCCTGTGTTTACTGTGTTTCTGTCTGCCTTGTATGTCCATGTGTGTGAATATCTTTAACTGTTTAAATTATCCTGCTTACCACTAGTTTTTTTTTGCATAAGCAATCACAACTTTACATTCCGGTTAAATCCTGTTTCCATCCATGCCCTGAGGAAGACCGGCAGTGGTCGAAAAAATGGTCCGCGTTTTTTGTTTTGTGGATTCTAACTCTAATATGCCCTAACTTACCGATAAAGGCATTTAAAACTACATCACTGGCTCTGTGTGAGTGTGCCTGAAGTAAGCCCAGAGGGCTTGCAGTTGACCTGCTCGATTTCTACAGCATCTTACACACCTGAAGTTTGCTGCTTCGCGATTGTGAGCATATGGTGTTGTAAAAACAAGTATCCATCTTAGTTACAGATACAATATCATGGCCCGGAGTTTGCCTTAAAGTTTTCAACATTTGTCCTCATTTTTTAAATAACTCCAAAAAGGTACTGATACCCCTGACTCCTTATTAACAGCCATCAAAGCTATTGATCAATAAGACCAAAGAGGATGTGTCGGGTAATTAACAAGAATAAAAAAAGCACCCACTTTCAGACACATACAACACACACACAGATGTATGCACACACAGACGACGCCTCATAGACTCGCTCTCTCTCTTCTCTCTCTCATGCGATACAGCCGCTGTGGCTGTTCTGTGGTGGTTGCCATGGTTTCTTCTCATGTCACGGTTTTACTAATGAAGGGAAGAAACAGTTGGGGTCTGTTCATTGACATGGATATCCCGCCTACTTAATTACCCGTAGGGATGACCGAGAGGGCTTTCTTAAAAAGGTTATCCAAGGAGATACTGGTTAGTTAAAAGGAGGAGGCGGAGAAGAAAGGTGGAGTTGAGGTATGAAAAGACATAAGGTGTTAGTGTCGGTGGTGAGGAAGATAAATGACAAGAGCACGTTTGAAGAGGAGTGAACTGAAGGAGATACAGAAAGAGAAAGGCAACAAAAGAAAGGTGTGGAGAAGCAACCCGGTGCTGACATTTTATATTATCCATGAATCATATCACATTCATAACACCTGAACAAGACTGTGTTAGCGCTTGATATTTGAGAAGAATATTTTTTTTTTTCTACAGTGTAAAGCTTATCTTTGCTACCCTTTCAACCCGAGTCTGAGCCCTGCTTTGTACTGAAAGTTGATTCCACAAATTATAATAGAGGGAAGTGAGGAGCGGCCCTGTAGCACACAAGCTCCCCAGTGCACTCCAGCATGAAGTTCATTTCAATGAAAAACTCTTTCAAGTCACACCAGTCTACGTGGTAAAATTAAGAAAATGGAGTATTCCATCAAACACATTTACCCACTTTGATCTCCCTGACAGCTTTTGGCAGCAGAGTAAGAGATAGCGAGGCGTCTGGTGTCTGGAGTTTTGAGTGGGCGTCTGTGTATGTGTGAAAAACCCAAAATGGCGGGGAGTGTTTGGAGACTAGCAACAACAAAAAAGGTTGCCTGTGCATCTTTGGTACATTCTGATTTCTATGCACACATGCACAGATTACCCCTGCTTTTACTACTGTCCATACTTTACACCTGAAGCCCAGGACGCTCGCATACCTCATCGTCTCACCTCCCGCTGGCCTCCCTTCCTCCTCTTCTTCTTTCATCCGTCTCTGTCCCTCCCTTCATCTCCTCTCCCTCCTGTCTCCCTGTGGTTCATTAAGCGGTGAGCTGTGTAAATCTTTAATGAGGTGCCCTCTCTAGAAAGTGTAACTGTAACACAAAGGGACAGTCTAGATGGGCTGAAATGTGGCGAGGTGTATTCAGGTTCTAAAACGCAGAGAGAATGATATTGACACCTGTCCTGAATGTAAGTACTTGCAGGTGTGATGTGCATATATACAGTCCATCATATGCATTCTACAAACCTTGCATATGCCAACATACATTCACCAGTATTAGCATTGATCTCTCTGCCAAAACATGCACGACTTCAGTGAGGATAATTTGTGGCCGATGCATCAGATTTGTTCCTTCTGGGAAAATAACACGGATTGCTTGTAATCATTGGGCGTATTGAATTAATTGCCATGTTTACCTCTGTGTACAAGATACTCTGTCATTGCAGGTATCAATGCTTTGCTTTAAACAATACAGAAAAAAATCTGGATTAGTAACCTTGAGTAATTAATGTAACTTTAGGTGGTTACGAACACTTTGAGGTACATTTTCCAAAAGTAATGATATTTGACAATTCGTAAGGCTTATAACATGCTATCATTCCAGTTTTCTAGGTCATGGAGTTAAACTATTTCAACAAAAAAACATGTGCAATACACTGCTGCATCTGGACTTGGCTGTTAGGGCATTTCTTTACTGTTCCAGGACAGCTAACTACATGTTTAACTCCATCACTATTGTTGGGCAAATGTAAACATTTAATTTTAAGTCAAAGACTAGACTGGATGTGCAATACCAGATTTTACCAATAGGTGTCTCTACTGATGTGATTCAGCCACTCCCAAGTTGAGATGCAACAAACACGATGGTTGTCACGGAGAGGGGTTATGTTGTATTTAAAATGGAAATTGATGGGGTCACTTGTTTTTCAGCAATGTTTCATGAACTTACTGTAAATAAAAAATCACTATAAGAATGCTTCGTAGAGATGAAAGCATTGTAGCGACAACGGCTGGCATCCCTGAGAGCTGCTTCTTGTCGTAATAACTGAATCTGACCCAACCATATAACCGTCACTAAACTCAGCTGCAGGAAAACAAAACTCAAAAACTCTGTTCGTCTCTCAAACAGCTGCAGCATTGATTTTGAAACAAACTGTCGTGCTACATGACAGCTAGCACACCTGGCTCCCTGAGCTCAGCCACACCATCTCTTTGTGTCTCTCTCTCTGACACACACACACACACACACACACACACACACACACACACACCTAACTCGTCTTTCTGCCAGCATTTTCATTCAGCTTTGTGTTGTTCTCTATCATGTTGACTGAAGTCAGAGTGTGCCCGTATGACGCATGCCTGACAGGAATCTTTTTCTTTTCCTTAGACTGGATGCATAATTAGGCTATATCACTTAAATCTGCTAGGTGGAAGAACGCTGACTCGTCATATGAAATGAACTTACACAGCAAATTGTGACTGCTGGTGTCCTGTACGCCTATAGGGTTTCATTGTTGTACTTTCAGGTGCATTACAGAGGTAAGCAGCATCCAGTACGAAGGGACAAATTCATCAAACCTCTCTGGAGTACGCCACTGCAGAAATATGAGAATTTAAACCGCTGGAGGTCAGCATTTTCAGGTAGTGTTAGAGTGTCCCGCTACTCAAAAAAAAAAAAAGGGTTTTGCTTCATTTTAACTTCATTTGGGAATTTGACCATCAGTGGTCAGAATGATGTATGTGCAGAGTTTGACACTTGGAGGTCATTTTCATTAACTGAGAAAGGGAAAAGTCTCCTTGTGCTTAAATCTTAATTTTAACACAATCAAAAGTATGATAGCGGTCTTTCAAAAAAATGACAGAGGAAGTCAGAGCCAAAGATAAACAGAGACATCATGAATCAACGCTACATAAATCTGTTAAACCAGTTCTTAGCAGCGTTGTTAACCAAAGTGACCTAAGTTCAATGAACTCCTTAGGCCACTATAAGTGTACAAGTGTGGTGTAATGTAATTGGGGGATCCTATTTATGGTGTATCACAGTGCAGCTACTGCATGTCAAGTAACCCTCTAATTATGATGGGAGCAAACGAAGTGTGGAAATGTAGTATATGGAGCGAGAAAGTGTCATGGTTGCTGGTACTGGCAAGGAGAACCCAAAAGCACGACGAGTTTAAGAGAAGATCAATTTACTCAGTCCAAGGTACAGGCAGGGTCAAACCAGGAGATCAAACAAATCCGACAAGGGGCAGGCAGGTATCCGAAGTCCAAGACAGGCAAAACAGGGTCAGGACGAGAAGTCAAAGCTGGAATTGCTGGCGAGCTTGGCAAAAACAACACAAGACAATCTGGCAGGGATCACGTGGAAATTGACTAGTATATATATGCTGAGGGGCTAATGAGAAAATGGACTGCAGGTGAGGAGATGGGCGGGGAAAACCAGGTGAGGGAAATGAGCTGATTGCATGGAAGAAAGGTGGGATCTGAAATGACAGGAGAATTAGTAGAGACGTGGAACCAGTTAAGACAAAACTGAGTTACAGAAAGTCCACAAGGTGGATGGATCAAACACATGCAGTCTTCCACCCAGACCATTGTGAACGTTCACATTTACCTCTAAGAGGTAAAGTCAATGGCACTCAACCTGATCAGTTCTTGAAGACGTAGGGCACTTGCGTGGATGTTTTGCTCAACATGTTGTCCTGACCTGAACAACAAAACAGGCATAATAGCTTGTACGTAGAGAACACAGAAGTTTCTTGCTTTAAGACTTTTTGAAGAAATTTTTTTTTGCCTCCTACCAAATAGAAAATAGAAGTCTCTGCAGGGTTACCAGGTGTGCATGTTTTCTACTAGACCGTTTCGATGGAGACTGACAGAACAATTTACGGGGATGCTCGATGAACTGGCAACCTGCTGTACTACTGTCAGCTAGCAGCATCACTGGCAGCAGTAGTGTCTGAGTGGTGGGGAATGAACAGTAGTTTCAAGTGATTAGCACTGTAGTTAAAACTTTATATTAAAATATAAATGTTGGTTCATTTGTGATCATTGCTCAGATATATTAAATCTAATGCTTGATTTTCTGGTTCTTGGTCAGATCCTTTTTATTCTTTCAGAAAAACGTGTCTAGAAAAAGAGAAAGAAAGAAAGTGTGGATTAATTTATCATCTTTGACATTCGTAAGAAGTAGGATTAATGTTTATAAAACTAATATCCTGCCCACCACTTCTCCTTTTCAGGGAATAATCAGGAGGTGAGTTATTTTTGTGCGAGTAAAAACGGTTGCTTTAAAAACTAATAAACTGTTTCATAAGCTGATTAAAAAATAAATTATTAAACCTAAGGAAGTAAGATGTAAAATACTGAATTTGCATTTCACTTTAAACCTGGAAAGCTATGGGAAACGTGAACAGATAATCTTCTTTTTTGATAAAAGGAGTTATAAAGTCTTTTCAGATCCACTACAAAAAAAAAGAAAATATTAAGAGATATTTAGAACTTATCTTATATTCAGTTGACAGATAACCCAAAAGAAAATGTAGTCTATGTCTCAATTCAAAAGACATGGAAATACCACAGAAAAAGAAAACTGCAATTCTAAAAGGCCTTTGAGGAGATTTGTGTTTGATTTAGGAGTGGAGTGATCAAGCACCCAGCCACCCATCGATTTAGATTAGATAACCCACTTCAAGATCCAAAGATGAAAAATTCTACAAATGTAAATTATGTGACTTTTAAATAAAAATAAGACATCAAGAGCCGTCGAGTCTTCACAAAACCTTTTCAGCTTTCAGTGAGTGATCAGGTGTATAACAGATGCCGAGTGATGCTATGCAAAAAGGTGCAGAATTATTTTCTGGATGTTTGTCCTGACAGCGGCAGCCTGATCACAGACGCACACAGACGGTGAGCTGTCTGGCTGTTTATGACCTGATTGAAAGATAAATACAAAGTGAAGTTTTTAAAGTTTTAAAGACTATAAAAAATATTCAGTTTTAGACTCAATACAAGCCTTGGCCTTGCACAAGTAATAGACAAGTTAAGAAATTCTCCGACTGTCCGACTGCTACCTGGTGGCGATAGGGTTACAAGGCACGGACACAGGAATCAACTGCAGGACTTGGGAGGCAGATACAGGAGGTAACCAGTCTTTAGTCACAATTAAAGGTTCGGTACACGGGAGATCAGTCAGGTAAGGCAGGCAAACAATCTAAAGGGGTAAGGCAAAAGCACACTAGAGAAAGGACACATGGTACACTGACAATCTGGCACTGGGGAAGGGGAAACAAAGGGTTTAAATACACAGGTAAAGGTGATTAGGGGCGTGACAACACAAGGTGGGAAACTGGGAGATTGGAGTAGGCGGAGCGGGGACTGCCTGTGACAGATAGACTCATTTATCATTGTGTGAACTTGTCTGGCAAAGGCTTGAACATAACAAACATTCATTGATATGTAAAACCAAACCTACACCCTTGGTAGGTTTGCAGAACCAAAGAGGCAAACATGGCACAGAACATAAAACTGGAATTGTAACGGACACGAGGAATAGAGCATCATAAATCCAAAGGTAGACTATTCAGAGCATCAGCCTATCAATGAATGTTCTCCAGCTATTGTTGAAGGCAGTTCTTTTCCTCGATCGCATGTGAAGTGCTTCCAGAAGTGCCAGGAGCCATGATGGTGTAACTGTATGAACTAATGCTTCAATGCACATTAACTCTCCATCTACCAGACAACGGGTTCAATAGATAATTGGCTTTCAGACACAATTCAGAATGTAGTGATTCAACAATTTGACCACTCAGTCCGGACAGAGACAGAGATTGTACCCCGTGCTGTCAAGTGCTCATTTTATGGACGAGCTGATGAGGGACCTCACGTCTGTATGATGGAGCAAATTACATGCAACCCACAGACAAAACACCAAGTGTAGTTTCTTGTATATTACAATGTGACAGCAGTCGATTAAAAAATAAAAATTGAAAAAAACGCAAAATTCAACATCTCCAATGATATTTTGAGGAACGACTTAAAGTTGCCTGAAAAAAGAGGATGTAAGATTCCTTAATCTGACTTTAATTATACATTTAATATAACATCTGCAGACCTTGCTGGAAATAATTGTTTTGTTTATCACCCCAGCTTTTAGACTCTTAATCTTCTCATGCTCCTACTTTTTTTTTTACCCTTTGCTTTTTGGGCTTAATTCACATTGGGTACAGTTATGCAGCTTTCGTGCAGATTGAAATCTGCACATTTGGGCTTTTTTCTAATTGGAATTAGGCAACGCGGCATATGGATCGCAAACTCTGGCTGTGCCTTTCTTTGCATTCAGATTACTTCCAGTGTGCTGGTTCTATGACCGAAGAATTGATAACACAGAAAAATAAAGCAATGACTTTTACAGATTTTACACTTTTGATGTGAAATATGATGGTCACTTGTACTTGTCTTTTTAATCATAATCCAGTGATTCATTTATTGTTTTAAATTGTTTTCAAATTTGCTATTTTAATGATTTTAAATGACATTCTGATGTTTTTAATTACATTTTCTTCTCTTTTTAATTTTTAATTTCTATTGCTATTGCTTGTCTTAATGTCCAGTGTTTTTCCTTGCCTCTGTAAAGCACTATGAATTGCCTTGTGTACGAATTGTGCTATACAAATAAACTTGCCTTGCCTTGTCAATATACTTATGTGGTGTTACGGAAACTTAAGCGTGTGCCTGTGTGTCAGATTAAGAGTTAAGAGTCACTGCAGTGATATGTAACCCAAAATTTCAAAGTTAATAAACTAAGATAAAATAGAAAGTACAGGTAAGTGAAGTTATAATGTAATAAATATTTAATATCATGAGAGTTGGTTTTATTTATCTTCAGTGTAGTACCTTGAAACATCACTGTGCTTGTTTATAGCCAGCTGACTGCTCCTGGAGATCTAAGCGACCTACCAGGTTTATATTCTTCAAGCATATCAAACATGTATTTTGGCCATCTGCCACAAAGTGATTTATGAACCAGTTGCAGCATTTTAGTAGTCCATGTGAATTAAATTCCGTTATGCTACAGCATACAGATCCGATCTCTAAATTAAACATTGTGTGTCCTCCTTATGTTATATATTTTTTTGTGAGTCTGTGCACCTACCGCTTGGCACGTCATTAATTATCCGTGCAGTAAGACGGAGAACCCCTTTGTGTATACATTAGCTTATCGGGACATTCCAAGCTGAATTTGCATAAGCAGTAACGGATACTCCTTCAGCCAGACAGCGGCTAACCACAGAGACAATGAAAGGATCTGTCAAAGAAAGCAAACAATACTGTTGTATGTCTCCTTATCTACAAGCATGAAGGCTTGTGTTGTATCTGAGCTATTGTAGCAAGCAAACAAACATTCACCCGGGAAAAAGCAAACTCGCTAACATGATGCTGTCATGAGGACCTTTGTCTTGAACGTCATTGCTAGAAAACCTTCAGTCATTCATCTGGCTGCAACATAATGACCGTTGTCATATCTGCTGTACATTATGAATGAGACTAATTTAATCACTTTGTGTGTTTCCTTTATTTCCCTTCCTGTTCAATGCCCCAACTTGCCCATATGACTTAACCTTCCTCTTGTGTTAGGGTCGGCACCGACCCGTTTTAGTTTTTAAATGCATAAAAAGAATCACTTAAAATTAGTTTATTGCATCAAGGCTTTTCGACTTTGTCAGGAACCTTGATTTCAACAAAATTTAAACAAAACAAATTGTTTTCACTACATTATGAAATGCTCTGGTTGAAATTATGTCTCTGGTTAAAAAGCATGTTCTTGCACACAGAGACTTTTACTCCGATTTAGCTTTCTAATAGTTTTGGAAGTAGTAATTGATTTCCATTGGTTTGATTTGTTTGATTGGTTGTTGTTTGTTTGAACTTGCAAATCAATATTTTGTGTTATGACCTGTTTTGTGTTTCAATGTGTTTATATTAAAGTTCTATTGCTGACAAAAATGTATATATATGTTTTGCATTTTCTGGAAGAAAATATATATGGGTCGAAAAAGACCCATAATACCATAGATGTTACCATAGTTATTCATTTTAAAATGAAAAAATAAATCAAGCTAATTCATTTCAGAGATGTGTTCTATACCCCTCAGTAATATTCAGGTGACACAACAACCTTTTATTTATTTATATGATTCTCTTGAGGTTAATTTTTCTTTTTTTTTTATTGAAATCAAGAGGTATACTGATTTTTTAAAAAAAAGGCCCAGAGACGCACACCAAAATATTAAAACCAACATTTTCATGGATAAGGAAGCCTAACAAGGTAACCAAGAGATGACAACAACATTGGATGACAGGTTATTGTTTTTAGTGTATTTTAAAGCTGATTTAAGACATGGGTCGAAACCGACCCTTAACACCGGGGATGGTAACAGAAAGCTAAAACAGGAGGAAAGTCAGGCAAGACAAAGACTGTTCTATTGAAGAAAAAGCACACAGTCATCCAATATGCTGAAAGGTTTATTGAAGCTTGGCCAAGGATAATGGAGAATCCATCAATATGTTTTTTTTTCATGGCGTCATGCCGCTTTAATTCTGAAGAAGCTGCCCTCTCTGGATCATCTGTTTGAATAGTGACACAACTCTTTATGTCTATGTCCATAAACTGATTAGTCTTGTATCCAGATTAGTTCACTTGATCATTCAGATCATCATTTAACATCTCGGGCTTGTCTTTGCAACACAGCAATGTCAAAGTCACTGAAAAAAGTTTCATTAAGTCTAATTAGCTGCTGGAAAATGCACAGACGTACACATTAACAGCTGTATTATTATGTATGACGTTAGTTGAAGGGAAATTAGTGCTAATTATGTGGACTTACAATCTGTGCTGGTCACCTGTGTTGTCCATTAAAGCAGTAACCACATTGTGCCATTCATATCACACGCTTCAAGTCTCCTGGAGGTCCCGTTAGTCTCCTGCAAAGGAGCTAATTAACTCCCATAGCCCTGGGAAATGAACAAAATGTTTCTATCTATTCTAAAACAAACTATGCACATGTATTTAACCAAATTCTGCTTGTTTTATTTAGTTAACCTTATTCGATCCCCATATACCATATTGGATCGTCTTCTGTATCAGTACCAGCTGACACAGTGTTTGCGTTTGTGGAAATTACTTAGTTAAATATTTTATATATTCATATTTACAGAAAATGAGAATATTGGAGAACTGTCGTCAGGCTGACGCAGTCAGTGGTGTGCACGCCAATAAAATCATCCCTCAAATCTCAGCGAAAATCAGTTCTGTCAGCTTGAAATATCTGTAATATAGACCGAAAGATCAGTGATATCCTTCTCAGACAGCTTGCATTAATGTGCCTGCATGCACCAGTATGCATTATAAACACAGTTTTCAGTAAAAAAACTCTTCAGTCATAAAGCCTGCAGCACAAGAAGACTCATTTGATCCAGTGGAGAAGTCTAAATCAAATTTTTAAAGAGGGTTTGGTATGTTGAGTTGTATTCATACTTTTAGTGTGAATTATGTTGAAACCATGTGGATATTTGATATATGAGTGTTTTGGCATTCTGCCAAACTACAGTCCAGAGACATGGCATTCATATAACTGGGGACCCTGTGGTTCATGATGCAGTTCAGCTCAGATGAGGTGGAAAGACCTTTAAGATATCTAGCAGATGAAATAAAGCAGTAATATTATCTAAAACCTAACAGGCAAATAGGATGGTCGAATAGCACGATCCCGACCTGCTTTTAATAACAGGAAGGCAGGAGATTATAGTGATCAAGGCTATCGGGGAGGAAAGAGTATAATTAGAAGAGATAACTAATTAAAATGTGTCCAAACAGCGACACATTTTCTCCTTGGGTTTTGTGCAAGACTGTAAAAAAATAAAGCTGAGATAGTCATCACAGCGTGAGGATACGTGGAAGCCAGCTGGTGTTTGCTGTACATATACTATACATGTAGCTGTCATGTCTGAAATTATCATGTTATCTCTTATCCTCCTGTCTTGTCTTTCAGGTCTCCCTGGTGTGTCGTCCCTGCTCCCTGATTACCTGCCTCCCTCATGTGTTTCACCTGTGCCTGATTGTTTCCCCTCCCTTTTCCCTCTATTTAGTCTCTGTGCTCCCTTTGTTTGTCGCCAGTTCATCTTGTCCTATCCAGCGGCTCTTTGTCTTGTCTTTTTGTTCTCTGATTACCTGATCTTCAACCTCAAGCCTGTTTTTTTTCCGACCATGAGCTTTGCCTTACGAATTTGTATTTGTCGCCTGTATTTGTGTTTTTCTAGTTGGACTAGTAAAACCTTTTTGAACCACCAGCTTTGTCTCAGAGTCTGCATTGTGAATCCTTCTGTGAGCCCACCTGATAGTAGCAAATCGAAACTCAGTCTAGCTGTCAAGCTGAGATAGGCGGTAAAATCAAGAAAAAACACAATGTCACTTGTTTAGTTAGATATCTAATAAAATATGATAACACTCTGATCAAACTATACAAAATAAATATCTCAAAGTTAACTTAATTACTTTTTTTTTTTTTTGGCCAAAAAGTTTTCAAATTATTAGGCATCAAAATCATTTACATGCATAAAACATTTTCAACATTTCAACAAAGACAATATTCCTAATTCTCCAATTGACGCACAATCGCATAAAAATGTGTATGTTTGAAATTGTGTGCACCTAGTTTCAGAATGCAACACCACTGTCATGAATATGTATAGCTGTACTGTATATCTGTTATGATTTATATTATTTCTAATCAAACTAGTGAGTGACAACTTTGCAACTCTGTAAATCAGCACCTGGAGGACATGGGAGCAAAAGCAGAAAACATTTGCTCCATAAAATATGATCAAGTTTCACCAAAATAAGTGAAAGGGTTGTTGGTGTGTGACCTAGTGCTGTAAAACGTCCTTGTGGGTGATACACAGAGCATAAAGTTACATAGTGCAGAAACAGGCGCACTAAACCAAACACATAATTTAGGGAATTACGTTCCCTCCCAAATATTACCTGCATTTGAACATGTTTTGTAAAAGGTAAGACAGAGTGAACAGCGTACCTTCCTTGTCACTTCACACACAGCTTATTGAAAACAATACAATACAGACAAGCTTCCCGGCAGTCCTTTTAAACTTCCCCCCCACTACAATCCCCATTCACACCAGATGGAGCTACAGAAGTTTGTGCACACATGTAAACGCAGCCAACCACCCTCACAAGATGCTCACACAATGCACAACAACAGCAGTAGGTCCAGCTGTGATTGGCAGATCATCCAGAGGCGACACAAAGCCTTTCTTCCACCCTCAAACTGAGCTGTCAGTCATATCGGAACATGGCAGCGCCGCAATATGCTTGCTGAAAATAGCCTGTCCTCACCTCGGGCCTTTTCAGGGGACACACTGGGAACATAATGTTTAAGGCAGCAACAGAACTGAGAGGCCACATTTACCTGCACAGTCTTTGGTGATGTGTGATAAAGCCACCAGGCCTGTCACAATTAAGGTACAAAGCTTCAGTTCACTTCTTCATTATATTAATAAGATATGATAATAGACTTATTGATCCCACACCAAGGAAATTCACTTGTTCCAGTGGGTCCTTGGGACTCAACTGGTAGAGTGGGCTCTCCATGAACGAAAGACTAAGCCATTCCTACAGCCGGTTTTGACTTGAATGAGTCACCCAATGCAACATGAAGTAGTCTGTATAACAGGAAAAAAAGGCACATCAGTAATCTCCATAGTTCAAGTCGATGTTTGCACACAAATGGATGGAGGTTCGTCTCAGGGAAAAAAAAAAAAAAACATGAAAAAATAGCTTATGCTAAAAACTGTACTGTAAATACATGGCGCCATGGCAACACACACACAGCAATTCAAACTGAAAGATTCATCCATATGCCATAAAATGTTTCGTTTCTTTTTTCTTTAACTCATGTTACTGCTTCAGGACCATCTTGATTGACAAATTGATTGATGATTTCATTCAACATTTAGGCGCCATATTTCAAAACTCAATCACTTTCAAGTTATTACATTTTATCCCAACAGACTCATCTGAAAACAAATGAACAGTGTGTTTTTAGAAATATCATAAAGTAATTAAGACGCTGGTTAAGAAGATGGTTTAAATAATAATTTAGTGACGACTGGGCAAGGAAGACTCTGCCACCGTGTGCATGTTTTTATTGTATTGATGTATTTCCCTCCTGCATGTTGGTATTTCACAAATAGCCGCTGAACAAATGTGTGAACCACAATATTGACGCTGACATTATGTGAGGGACATAAATCTGACAGTGTTTTAGTCTCCAAGACGCAAAATTCTATTACATTGTGGTGATGAACGCGATCGCTGCCTGGATCATGTTTATTTATAAGGTTTCTTTGAGCAAATTGAACACTACGTTCATGTGACACGCCGGAGTGACAAGGAGGTAGTGACGCCAGAGTCCTGATCTCTGGTTTAGACAACAAAAGCACTTTGGTTGAGGTTAGAGAAAGATCGTGATCGTGGTTAAATGTTGCTGTTCCAAGTAGTGTCAACATTTTGCAACTTAATTTAAGTATGTATTGCTTTTCAGCTCATTATGTTCATGGAAAACTAAAGCCAGTTCTCATTATGTTTCTCTCAAAGTGCATTTCCTGTTGCAGATTTGCTGTAGATATTATTTTTTTTTTTCTAGGAGACAGAGTTTGCTTCAGTAGCTTGAATTCTCGCCGAACAGCAGTTTACATGATGCATGTGTGCTTCCTGTCTTACATTTACTGTGATTTGATGGAATTGGCGTAATTACCCAGATGGGTTCAACCTTTTGAACACTGTCCATTTTCTTTTCAAACCAATAATGACTTTGGTCGATCTGAAAATGTACCTTCCATTGCATCCACGGTTAAATACCTGGAAGACACAAAGACAAAGTAACTCTAGCAGCAGAGGGAAAATGTTTCGTCACTTATTTTCAATCCCTCTCCTGCTCGCTCTCTCCCTCTTACCTGCACCGATCTTGTGTTTTGGTTTAGTTCCAGCTCTGGTGAAGCTCCGTCTGAGTGCTGTTCAGTACAGCCTTGCTTCAAAATCTCTTTTGAAGCACGACGGAATCGAGAATGCACTCTGCTTACGGCTTTGTGGAAAATACACTTCCAATTCAAATTAGCAGTGCATTACAAGCACGTGTTATTTTAGCTCGACACTGTGTGTGCATGTCAAGTAAAGGGGTGTGTGTGTGTGTGTGTGTGTGTGTTCCCCGCCTGTCTTTCGTGGCTGTTTGTTATAAAATGAAGGTGCTTCAGTTCAGAGTTTCCTTTCATAAATTAATGTGTGGATAAGTGCCACCACCTTCTGCCCATTTATCTTCCGAGTGTTTGAAATGCTTCGCTGCTTTTCATCCTTTCTGCCAATCCTCTTTTAAAACTGGAAAAAAAAACAGTCATGTTTTGAATAACACTGCAGTACTGTAAGTGTGTCGTGGCAAATGGATTGTGCATGTAAGAGTCCATATTGACATTTGGAGACACAGACGACGTGGTCTTGTATCTTGTATCTAAGCTGTCCAATATGAGAATATATTAAGACGAGGAGAATTTCTCAACTTATACAGATTTTGTTTTGGCATCATTGGTCCTTGCTCAAGGGCATCTCAGACTTTTTTTTACTCCCTGTACGCATCCAGATCTAATGAACCAGTAAACACTGCGGTCTGTCGCATGACAGAAGCACAATAGATTTGCAGAAGGAGGAAAATAAATTGGAGACCTTATCTCTATCCGCATCAGATACTTATGATTTAGTCTCTCGTAATTACAAAATCTTTCTCTTGGAGAAGATTTTTATTTGTAAGCTCTATCTTGTAAAGATGCATTAAGACCTGGTGTTGTGGTAGTCGGGTCAGTTAAGAAGGGGCATGCTGAGTTTTATCGAGCGCTGACAGCTATGTTTTGGTGTCAGTGTAATAAATTGGCTATCATGAAGTACTGACTCCACAATAAACAGAATCCCATCTGTTATTTTATTTATAAATAGATATCAGGAGAATGCACTATTATATTCAGTGAACTAGTTTAAACTTTGTTGGATATCACCCTTCCTTGCTGAAAGAGAAGAGACAAAATGTGGCATTTAGGAAACTTCTTCTTTTTTTCTAGTGTGTCCCACATTACCATGATGTATGACTTTATCTGTTTAGCGCTCTTGTAAATTGCAGTGTAACGGTGCATCTTGATACCTATCAGACGTTCATAGGAACTCATAAAAGCTTTGCAAAGCTGAATCGGTTATGATTATGGCCATATAAATTCCACACAGATTTTCTGCACAGTAGCAACGTTGAGAACAGTTACACATGGGCAAGCAGTGCTGTAAAAGGGATTCGGGTGATGCATTGCAAAGGAAACAACATTTTATTTAAAATAGGAACGAAATGCTTTGTAACAGGCCGACAATACGTATTGGAAATTGCACATTTTTCACATTTTGATCGGATCTTTGTGCGTGTTTCTGTTCGGAAATAGCCTTAAACTATTTAACTTTTATTGAGAAAGTGCAAATCAAACCCATTTGGATCAGAACAGCAGTTGACTCATATTTGAATATGTCTGCAGTTTGATTTCCAATCATAATCTACACAAACATGTAGTTCATTCGATGTTTGTGTCCACGGGCAACACCTCCAGCTGCACTGGCAAGAACTTTACACTTGTTTTGCCAGAAAAGCCATTGGGAGGGCTGAAACAATTAAACTCTGTATGCAGTTAAGCTCTATATGATTTGCTCCCTCATTACGTTTTAGGTTAGCGATCATAACGGATTATGCGCATCGGTGTTTATTTGCATGCAGAGTCTTACAAATGCTTTTAATGTTTTTCAAGTTGCATCCATATCAGTGGATCCCTGATGACTCCTCATCAATTTGCTCTCAGCTATCATCACAGCCGCCTTTCACCAGCTGCAAACATTAACAACTGGTGTTGGTTCAGTGCCAGAGTCCAGTTTACACTCTGTGTACTCTCTGTTCATAAAGATATTTGGCTCCTCTCAAATGTGTGTTTTGTGTTAAGAGTTCATTGTTGTGTGGTGATGTTGGAAATGAACATTTATATTTATGCGTGTTTGTGTGTCATAGAAAGAGAGGGAGGGAGAGTTAGGCTTGCCTTGTACTTTTCTTTTTCTGAGAACCAACTTTAGACCTTGAGAGTGAGGACATTTTTGGGACATTTTGTTTTGCCCTCTCTTGACCTCGCTCTAAAACAGGATACCACCACAGTGCAGAACATGCTAATTTTAGGCCGTGTGATGTATCATTGACTCAAAAATTTAGCATTTGTGACCAGTTGTGGATTTCATCACAACATATTTTTTATATATATATTGTCAGCCTGCAAGTTTTCAAGCCATTTTTGACTATCCATATAAAGATGATTCATACTCAGTCTTTATCTCCAACTGCGTCTCTGCATTACCACATGTTTTTTGAGGCATTATTTGACATTGATTTCCACTGCAGCGCATTTTACATTGGCATCACCAACCAATATAAGTGGACAAATTACCTGATCCATGGCAGATGGCAGACAGATGGATCCATTCCCCGGGAATTGGTTGATGGTGTCACTGCTCAACGGAGGTTTCTGTTTGTATGTTGTGTTAACAAGAGAACGAGTGTTATTTTTGACACCTAAATTGAAGTGATCTAATCGACAACCAATTTGGCGAAAGGGTTCATATTAAGTGATGAGATTAAATGGTTTCTTGGGGTTTTTTTTTTTTTTTTAATGTCAGTTCACTATGAAAATGAATGTACAAGCTGTGACTTGTCTGGAGCAAATACAATTTGCTGACGTTGTTTACACAAATGTAATGTAGTCCTAATGATCTAAATATCTTCCAAATTCATGATAAAAGCTGTGAGTGTGACTTTGCACCGTACTTTATAAGTTATGCTTATTTTAAAACTGATGTGCTCTTTTCCATACTAGCAGCTCTATGAAGTAATACTGGTGTCTTTTTATATTTACCCAGTTTGACCTTTCCTCGTGATTGGCTCCAGCTGGTAAGGTGTGGTCATCATCTCCTAGCTTCCTAATGAGCTGGAGGATCCTGGAGCGGCAACGACATAGGTTAGGTTGTGGCAGCTGGGTTTCTCAGCCCCAGGTATAGTAAGTAAAAGACAACGTCTCTTACGTTGTACTGTATTCCCCACTTTGGAACATAAACAAATCCTTCTACCAGTTGTGTTTTGATACACACACACATGTACACACCCACATACAGTATGTCATTTCTCTTTTTCCCCAACATTCCTGCAACCCCTGTCAAACGTTTCCAAACCACATCTTCCCAACTGCTATGAGCCGTGACACACATTAGCGTAAAACATTCAACAAACACTGCTCAGTTTCAAATGTGTGGAGCAGATGGCTTATACATTTGGTGTGGACTCCAGAGGGGTTTGCTTGAAGGGAACCCAGGACCGTCAAATGGCCTGGATTTGACAACAGCTTTCACACAAACTTTTAGGGCTGACAGCTTGAGATCTGGAAAAACACGTTCTAATCAGCTCAAGAGTAAACATACTCTTGGCACAAGCGTGTTTTTTTTCACTCCACCTACCTTAACTTTGCTGAGTTTAATGCATCACAGTCATTTCTGGAAGAAGCCTGGGTGTATGTGAGGCAAGGTTCTGTCAAGGATTTTCTTTGTAGGAAGATGAATCACTTTACTGTTACTAAGTGGGAGGCGGCCTTGCATACTCATTTTTCTTCAAGCAGATTTTCGTTATGCATAGTTGTGTTCAAACCTAAACATATGTCAAGGGATTGATATGTAGACATGTGATCAATATACTGACAATGATGCCGTTGACTAAACTACTGTCAGATGATCTAGTAACAGGTAAATAACTACTGAGCCACATACAAAATCTGCAGGAACAGTCCTTGCCCTAACCCTGACTCTGGGTAAAAATTATATGTATGGTCCTCTCACTCTTCCGCAACTGCACGACGCTACTGTCACTTTGATTCATTAAGGTGAAGCTACTCTATAGAGTACATAGGCTACAATGTAGTATAGAGTATTTGTAGTACATAGTTTAGAGAATATTACAAACAAAGCTGAGAGGAAAAAGGCGCAATGACTAATCGGCCTGCTACTTCAGCACCACGGACAGCTCCGCAGATTTATCAATACACAGCACAGTTTGGCTGCTGATATTTCAGAGTCTGTGCCATAGATTCTAACTTTTATAAACTTCGGTCGGATAAAGGATTAGTAAGTCAGGCAGACTAGACATATTGAACTAAACAACCTCTCTGCCCCTGCACTCGCTCTACTACTAGGGGATGGAGAGGGGCAAGGACAGGTTAACAAGGGGGACAGCAGCCTCCCTCAAACTACAAATTGTCTACTGCTGATGCAACCAATTCAGGTAACACACAACAACATTGTGCTTCCTCTGTGGTTCCCACTAGGAAACTTGTTATTTCTACCTCTGGCCTATTTGTAAAAGAGATGATTTTTGATGTGGAGTTGAAGGATGAAGCCATCTATCCCGTAAGCAGCGTACGTTATCTTCAAAAACAGAACAGAAGCACTGAATCTGATTCAGAATTTCAGATATGAAATATTTTACAATAGAGGATGATAGTGTGATGCATTTGCAGTGGGAAGTGGGGACAACTGAGGGGAAACTGGCACTGTGCTCTAGGTAAAACAGAGGTCAAACAAATAAGACACAGACAGGACAGTGTTATTGATGAGAAATGGGTAGAGAAAAAAGAATATGTACTGTAGAGCAAAGGCTAGGACAGAATTTTCTGGAAAACCGACCAACAATGATGCAGGCGCAGGAGGCTCGTCTGTTTGAAATTTCATAAATAGCTATTCATCACAAGACATCATCCTCCTCCTGAACAGTGACAGTTTTCTGAAATGCAGACAAGCAAAGGCATTGACTGGAAGAATACCTCTCCTCCTGATGAAGTGGAAGTCTCAGGGACTGGTAAAACGCAGTGAAATTATCATATCGACAAGAATAATTTACTCATACTTAACGAACCCCACATCAATATTTCACCCTGACAAGAACGGCAACACTGCATCCAATTTCAAAGAAACTTCAAAGTAACAGCAATTTTCTTTCACACATTAATGGCTAATCCGGTTCAACAGTCCCACTGCTTTTTACTAAAGTGGGGTGGATAATACAAATGCAGCTTGCATGGAAATGTCATCACTATGTCATGAGATACGATGTCATGTTTTAGTCATTTTATATTTTATTAAGTGATTTAAGGGTGGCATCATTAAATCTAAATAGTACCAGAGACATCAAAAAGGGTTTTCCTTTTTTATGAGCCATTCAAAACAAAAGACAAGGAGGATCTTGGGACCCGTTCAAATGAGACTAATGCAGTAGATTGGCAGAGGGAGTGGGAGGGCGCTATGGCAGAAAGCCAGAACATAAGCTTGATGGCCAGCTTTGCTGTAACATACTCAAATGATTTACATTTTTTGTAGATTATGTCCTGGAGTACACCTATACATCACTGCAGCAATGTGAGAAGTTAAACCAATGACTTTTAGCATTTTAAGGGGTCAGCCATACTGGAGAAAGATGAAGCTTATTGTAGAGCCTCATGCCCAGGTTGTGAAATATCAACCTGAATGGGAATCAAACAAAGTGGCTCATAGAAGATAAGAAACACAACACGTGACTTTCGTGCTGGGAATGAGACTCAACAACTATCCCTGAGCCACCAACCCAAAGTGTTGGTTCTTGACAACCTGGAAACATGAACACCTCCTGTTGTATTGTGTGACTCGCTATGATTTATTTGTTTGTTTCCCATGTACGTTGGCATTTCATGACCTTGGAATAATCCCTAGAACCCCTAGTTGACATCCATGGTAAACAGGGGAGCAAGCAAGTGACTCATTTATTTTAATCTCTAATTTTCTGAGTCTGCACTTCTACAGCTCCTCCTCAGTTTGATCCGGAGGTTCTGTCAGTTCGGTAATGTTTGAAATAAACTCAGGGAGAACTGCAGAGGAGTTGATTTGGGAGATGACAGCTTTAACTATGAGTCATGAGGCCTGGTGTGTTATCACGACGGAAACTGGTTGGAGACGGAGGAAGATTTGAGAGAAAGTAACTGGCACAAACACAAGCAAAAAATTCAGGACTCCATCAGCAAGGGCTAATTCCTATACATTGATGTCCAGTATTTCAACAACTTGACAATATTATAGAACTTGTTTTCTATATTCTCTTTGGTGGATGCAGTCCAGTGAGTCTCTGAGCTGTATGCTAGTAGGTTAGGCTTTGTTAAACCAAATAGCTAATCAGAGTCTATAGATGGTAGGACCTGGGGAATCAGGTCAAACCATATAAATTCATTCATCATTTTCTGGTAACAGCTGACAGTTGTGAAATTTCTGCTGTTGAAAAGCAAAGATTACGGTGGCCAACAAGAGCAAATGTGCTACAATGGGCCAAAGCATTCTATTAGGAGAAATGTGCTGAAATCAAAGAACCTACATTGCTGAATGTCAAAAAGAAAATGGTGCCAATTGGAAAACTTATACTGAAATCCAAAAGGACCGAAACATCCTGCAATATGTACTCCCAAAACAAACAAATTCACAGCATCCACAATGCAAATGCACAATCCAAAACACACACAACTGTGAAACAAATGCAACAGAAAAAACAGAATATCCATTCAGAACAACCAAAGTTCTCAAGTAGGAGCATTGTATATCTGTTGCTTCTGTATAATATTGTGAAAGACTAATATGTACCTTTTTTTTATGTCGCCCCATTACTACACTTTTCTTTTAGCTTTAAAAACAAACACAGTCATCAAGGGTGAACTCCAGATAGCAGGTTTAGTGAATACTTTGTTAACTGTGATAAGTGAACCTTGAAGGTTTTCACTTCCAGGAAGAGAAGGTAATTTAACCTAACTGGCAGGTGGTTTTCTTTAACAAACCCCAAGTTTCTGTCTATGCTGACTGGATGTTCTTATTGGGTTTTTTTTTTTTCCTGTAGCCAGGGCAAGTGTGAATTTAGAGTCTCTGTGCTTTTCGATTTTGCATTGTTTCTGTACATATATAGGTCATTGTGCATCTCTTTTCCATTTGCAGCACATTACTGTTGTTCAATACATTTTGCATTTTCATGTGTTTTTGAAAATGTAAATGTTTTGGGCTGTTGTAGCACATGTGCCCTTGTCAGCAAGCATACCAAACGTTGATTGTCAACCTGTTGTATAGGTTGTCAAAAGTTAGACATCTTTGTTTCTGAATGTTTGTTTTGTTTGATCCTCGTCTGCTATAGCTTTTGATGAGTATGACTGAAAGACGTAATGGCAAATAATGCGGGAGAAGCAGGATGCTTCTGAACCAACCAAGGATTTTACACCACTCGCATGTCCATATGCTAATTAAAGAGCTAGAGCCAGCAGGTGATGAGCTTACCCTAAAGGCTGAAAGCAGGTAGAAACAGATAGGATGGCTCAATCAAAGGGTAAAAACAACAACCAACCAGCAACCATAAAGCTCATTAATTAGTTACAATTTGTTTAATTAGTACACAAACATAGATGTAAAAATGACAAGTTGTGGTTTTAGAGGGAGTGTTGGAACTATGTTTTGGACAATCCAATGACTTCCTGGAGTCTTGTCATCACTGTGGGGATACTTCACGAAATCACTATTCTTGGCCAAGACATAGTTTGATACCACTGAGCAGGCCTAGCTTAACGATTAGTGAGGCTTTTTCCTTTTTATTATGTTGCCATTCGAAACTCTATTATTGTAACTGCTATATCAGATTTTTTTAAAGATGATAACAACTCTAATAAACTGATAAACAAACAAAATCTTATTTTCTTTTCTCTACTTTTTTACTTAACCATGGTGGCTTAATCTTTCTAAAATCTGCCAGGTATCACAATGAGGTCATTGTTTTGATGGAGGTTTTTGCCTCCTCCAATGAAGTTGTATAATTACGTTCTGGAATGCAGACCATGACTCAAGCACAACTTATCTGGTCACTTTCTCTTTGACCCAGTTTTCACAGTATTTCCCATTGTTCCCTTTCCCTGTGTCTGACATGTCAGTTTCACTCTGATTTGCATGTCGCTGGGTATGGCCTCCAGTTTTCCCTCATACCTGCCTCATCACTGTGCCACCTGTCCACATCGCCATTAATGCCTGATTTTAAAAAAATCTAATTCTCAGATGCTGCAAGATCATTCAATTATTCAATGATACTCACAAAATCCCACCAGTCATTCCCCTGCCACTTCCAGCTTTGTCTTGTCTCAGCACCTGCTCGTGAAGTTTTATCGTCATTACTAGCCCTGTACCATTCTGGACTTCCTTACTTCAAGATCTCATGCTGTCATTCTGCTGAGAGTTGCACTCTTGCATCTGTTTTGGCTCCAATTAACAGTTTGAACTGATTCTGGTCTCATGCTGGCGTTTGCATATCGGATCCACTACAATTCACTATAAATGTCACACAGTGACAGATACAGTTGGGTGCAAGGTTAACAGTGAAAGATGTTTCCATTTAATTCTTAATCTTGCTTAAATGCATTTTTAATCCTCCTTGTCTCTATTCAGTATGATTTGTATGATAGGTGCAATGGAACAGGATAAGTCACGATGCCGATATTGACTCATGCAGATCAACAGCTTTATCTCTCTTTGTTCATGGTCCCCTGGGAGACCTGACGGCAAGAGTAAGAAAGATGAAGAGAGAATGAGAATCCGTCAGTGAACACTGCCTGCTTTCCTCTGGGAAAACAGGACATTCAGTACCACAAACATTCAGGCAGATCAATTTGATGACGAGACTGGAAAACAGTCGAGAGGCACGTAGTCACATCCAGAAGATTCTCACACAGCATACAGTACGAACAAACACACTCACAAGCCTTTTTCTACTCACCTGCTCTCCCTTTGCAGATTAACAAGCTCGCCAAGACATAAACAAAACTGAACTTTTAGAACAAGAATAGTTGTGTTTCTACCAATATAATGAGGGACCGTTGTGTCTGTATGTGTGTTCATGCTGATGTGCGTGCACAAGCAGGCATATTTTTTTTGATCAAAACACTCAGTAACACGGTCCGTTTCATGATGTGAAAGGAAACAACAAATGTTGCTGTTTTTCCCCCCCAAGTGTTTGTACCGTATTATTGAGAGAGAAAAATAATACCAGCAGATCTAACACATTCTTGTTAGAGTCAATCCTTCAAATGTCCTCAAGGTTTTCTAATAAAAATGTGGTAGTCAACTTATCACAAACTTCTTTCATGTATGCTTGATGCGAATCTCACCAACTTTCAAGTTGCATTTCTAAGGATAGATGCGAATCTCACCAACTTTCAAGTTGCATTTCTAAGGATAGAAGGTGTTATGTTGTCCCCTTGGGACAAATTTGTGATATTCCTGACAGATACACTATGGTTATTATTATTATTATATTATTATTATTATTATTATTATTATTATTTCTTTCTAGCATCGAGATTTCAGTGGAAATACCGTGTATGTGCCTGAAAGTATACTATTGCATTTCAAAACATGTAAGGGTTTCTCTTGGCAAATGCTGTTTCCTGTCATTCCTGAAAGGGTTTGCTTCTTTTTGTTCACCACTCTGATCTCCTTTTTCCTTCTTCCTGACCTTTTTCTTTCCCTGCTGTCAGATGAAAAGCGAAAACACTCTGAGTAACAACATTTCAGACCATGAGAATGATTTTACAGTCAGTCCACATCATTCTGTGTTTTGAATAGGTCATTTATCATCTGGAAGTGCACACCACCACAGGGGTTAGAAGAACACCTCTTAAATTTAGTAGTCATGTCACGAGTCTAAAACACTTACTGCACAATCCATTAAGAGGACGATAGAGTCGACTAAGACAAGTCCACTTTAGAATATGTTAAAATCTCTTGCCTTGACTCTTGCCCTGAGCATTCTTCTAATCCTCCTTTGTGCTTTCTGAAGTACATCCACTGGTATCCCCTCTGTAACAGGAGAATGGGATAATATCAGGTGTTAGAGGATGTTAAAGGACAGGTAGACTGTCATCATCTTGTGCTGTAGGAGGATTTCTTGATAACCTTTACCCTGAAGACTTCCAAATACACTGATATCACCGTGGAAGAAATGGGGGACCTGCTTTATCTAGCCTGCAAGTAAAGCCGCACTCTGTCCTCACACATTTCATTTTTTATATTTTTTTTCCAATCACAGAATGTGAAAACGGTTTCAAAGCCTGCCCCTGACCCGAAAGAACAGGTTTTGTTATTGACGTCAGCGTGTGCGTTTGAGAGGCAGAGAGAGAGAGAGAGCAAACCAGAGATGTAATATATAAATCAGAGAAAGACAGCAAGACAAGGCAATCAAGGCAATGACCTAATTCAACACAGGTGACCCTCAAGGGCTGTAATCATTTTGATACACGATACTGCGGTTGTCTTCTTGTATTCTTTTTTTTTCTTTTCTACACCCCTCAGGCCTTGGTGTAAGCATCAGCACGAGTCACGTGGAGGCCAGTTGGTAAGCAGAGGTACAGTTAGCAGGAGTGGGAGATTTAAATGGATCGCACCGACCCTTATACCCATCCAGCCTAAACTATCATGGATCGGGGGTTAGCTGTTGACTTAGCACTGAACCAATTTTGGTCATCTGATTTTAGAAATGCTACAGGTTTATGGAATCGTTCAAAAAAGCATTTTTTTTTTGTTTCCAGATGTTGGTCATCAAGGAATCACATTGAGGGGCGGTTGGTAGCGTAGTGGGTTAAGCGGCCGCCCCGTGTGTGGAGGCTATAGTCCTCGCTGCAGCTGGCCCCGGTTCGAATCCCGCATCGGACGGCTAGTTTACTGCGTGTCACTCCCCCTCTCTCTACCCCCTGCTTCCTGTCTATCTTCAGCTGTACTATCAATAAAGGCATAAAAAGGCAAAAAAAAAAATCACATTGATAACCTTAGTAAATATTAACTGCAATTAGAGTTATGGTAAAGTATCAATCCATCATTGAGATTTCCTTAAACTATCTGCTAAGTAGGCAAGTGAACCTTATTCCCATGTTAGCCTACCTATACAGAACTATAAGATATACAACTGTATAAGAAACGAAAATGCAATTTTATCTGTAATATTCACTCAGAATGAAAATGAGCTCATGATGGAACATCCACATCGATGTGTGAACTAAAGTGAAATGCATTGCCCCCGTTAAATAAATGATACCACCTGAGTTTCTCATATATTAACCAAGGATATATTTTCTTTAATTTTGCATTGTGGGTCACATACACTGCTGGAACCTGCAGAAGGAAACTCAAGAAGGGCATGTTGAATGGCGTGGCCTGGTTTTTGTCACTTGCCTCTTGTGACTTGGTGTCTATGCCCCTTTTGGGTGTGGTCTGCTGCACACCTGTGTTGAATCAGGTTATTCCCTGCATGATTGTCTTCTTCATATTTAATTTGTTTTTAACAGTATTCACGCTGTGAGGCCTTTGGCTAAAACATGACAGCAAAAAATATTTTTTTTAATCCGCGTGACTCCTTTCTCAAACTACTCTAATTAGTTTTCGTTGCCTTTAGTCATGGACCTGGCAGGCAATAACGTTAATGAGTCATTTTCAGAACAGTCATTTAGGTTGAGAGCAGATATCTAAATCACCTAATTTGTCATTTTGGAATAATGATTAATTGAAATAGGAGTTCATGTGAAGATATGATAAGCTCCTTACCCAGCATCTGAGGCAGTCAGCTTTGCCTTGACTCAGTCAGCTTTGAGTGGTCAGTGCCATATTCTCAAAGACTGTTACATGTTCGCCCATGATTGTGCATTCTTTATAATTATCCTCTGGGTCAAGTCTTTCCATTGACTTCAATCCTTTCAAGAAACATTGAAAGAACACACCCTTACAAAGCCTGTGCTGTCACACAATAATATCTCTTATATGAGCTCATAAAGTATAAGCACAGTGTTCACCGAGTGTGTGTGTATATATTCAGTGAGTACAGAGCCCACAGGTGTTGGAATGCTGCGTGCAGCCAAATCACAGGTGGTTTGTCCTATAATTATCCACATCACCTGACCCCCATGTCTGCACATACGGCATATGTAACTGAGTGCAGAGTTCTGTCTTTTCATTTAATTATGATGCAATGATTGTGTAGCGAAGTTGATATGTATGTGGTATCTCTAAATAAAGGTCTCCACCGGTCCATGTGATTCAGTTACCCAAATCTAATGTACATAAACTAATAAAGACCCATTCTGAAAGTGACCTAGGGCTAATTACACCCATTTTAACCTGAGCCAAAGGACAGTGGAGCAATTAAGTCTGACCCAATTACGGCAAACTGTTGTGAATAAAAGAGATAAATGAAGAAGCTGTAAGTGGAGATAAAGATGATATCAAGCTTAATCAACCTGCTGCCGGGCAACATTCACTACCTGTCATTAAATAATTACGTTCTGTACCTTGATGATGGGTGAATACAACTATTAATTAGACAATTTGTTGAATATTACATTAGAAAATGTAATTAAGTAATAGTCAGTGATCAAGCACTCTTAGTAAAGGGCACATCTCAGTTTATTTAGGAAGCAGTAACAGATCTTTCAAAATAAAGAGACATGTTTGGGGGGAAAGTAATTAGTCCACTTGAACCTCAATTTGGATCTAAGTCCCCCCAAAAAAAGCCTGTATTTAATGATAATCACATTATACAGAAATCCCTCATGGAAAACTGTATTGCCTGTTTTTTTGGAGTCTACCTGCTCATCACATACTTGGACAGGTGTTGCAGTAGAAGAGCATATGTGCTTGTTTGTGCAAATATTCAAGTCTGCTGTCCAGCTACATTTGGGTCAGACTGCAGGATATAGATTGGGGCCCTAAGGGCCAAAAACACCTGAGGTGAGAAGTCCATAATTTTGTTACTGCATACCAATGTTGACCATAGGAAAACACCAGCTGAGTGAAATGTGTGGCTATCATAGGATTTGACTTTGGCTTATTACTTCTGAGGGTTGGATGTAGAGGCACTACTAATTTCTGCCGGAAAATGTTGAATAAAAAATGAAATGTCATTTTTAATGGTTAGGAAATTCAATCTTCTTCAGATAAAATTTCATCATATATTTCTGAGATATTTCATCACGTATTTCACCAGAATTGGTGCATAAGTATTCAATTGTTCTTCCTTGAAGATTGCCTAATTTAAATGCATCTCCTTTAAATGTGTGGCACAATATATTTACACTACAGATGTATTCAGTGAATCCATGGATACTGTACATGCTACTACTGTTTACACATTTTAGGATTAATGGAAAACCTTACCAGCATACTCACAGGTTCTAATTCACCAGGCTCTAACAACATGCAATTATTTGGTCCTTAAAATCAAAGTTTGTCTTCTCAGCAGGCATCAGAAAAGGCAAATGTCAACTCATGACAGACAAAACGGCAAGCTATTATTACTTTGAGGCATGAAAGACTGTTTTTATAGATATGTTGCCAAAAAAAACTTAAATTACCTTTTTGAGCAGTGTGGCTTACATCACAAGCAGAAAAGAAAAGAAAAAAAAAGGTCTAGCAGACCTAGACTGACAAAAGAATCAGACAAGGCTGTCTTGTGGAATAGGAAGCTGACTGCATCACACATCAATGCTGGAAAAAAAAGAGAGAGAAAGAAAGTGAAAAAGAAGAAAGTGTCCCTTCAAAAGTAAAGTGGAGGTATCAGACAACAGAGATGCTGTGACAGATGTAGCAGCTCAGAGAACTTTATTAAAATGTCAAAACAAAGTTGAGATCCAAGGCCTAGGAGAACTGGACAGATGAGAACATGGAGGCTGATTAAAATCAGTTAATACTGACATTTCACATTAGTAATCTTGAAACCATAAAACACACTCCCAGTTGAAATGCAAGTAGAATAGCTGACGAGTGTTTAGAGGTGATCTGCTTCTTCAGTTGGAAGGTTCCTCCTGATTGCACCTCATTTCTGTATGTCCATACAGACACCCGCGATCAGTGCAGGACGTTTTTAAAGCTGTATTTTAGAAAATCAAGTCTTTTATCATTCGTCCCTGTGAACGAGCCACTTGTTCTCAAAAAAACAAAATGACACTCTGTGTTTTAATGAGGACAAGAACAGAATGTGCTGAAGCTCAAGCCTTCTGCCTCTTGAACAAATCTTTCCCATTATTTTTAACCAAAAGAGAATAAAAGTGCAGATTGTTCAGAGTAGTAATCTTAAAAAACTCGATCTATTTTTTTGTTTTTTTTCCTACATGCACGGTCTAATCGATCATGTTAATTATTAAACAGAATGAAATCGATCACACATTCGATCAGCTCTCTCTCATGGCCTTTTAGTGCTTTTGATCCAGAGTTGCGATTCGTTCTTTCTTCTTCTTCCTCAAGCAGGACATCAACACTGTTTTGCAGTCATATCCTATGTGTTCAAATCCAAAAGTTGAGACAGATGTTCATATTGTTGTTTCACTACAAACTGCAATTACAAAAGCAATGAAACCAATTCCCCAAAACATTTCAACAAACATGGACGAATATATACAGCTTGCTTCAGTCATTGCTCTTGGATCATTGCACTGCAGAGTGCTAACTGTAGGACAATTAACAAAACACAATTCCACTTGATCTAATGGTCAGTGGATAGATCCTATCCCACCCAATGTCCACATATGCAAGACAGTAAATCCATTATTGCTTGCAGTATATGCGTAAAGTTGCTCTTGTCTCCAAAATGAACGTATTGTAGTGGTTAGAACTGTTGCCTCACAACACGAAGGTTTCTGGTTCAGACCCCATGCCAGGGCCGGGGTGTTAAATTGCCATTAGGTGTGAATTTGAGTGTTGTTGGTGACTTGCCCGTGTTGTACCCGCCTTTCACCCAATGCCAGCTGGGGTCGTTTCTTAGTCATATTCTATAACTCAAATCATACTTTTTACATTTCTATATGAATGTAAATATTTTTTTAATGCATGACCATATTTCCACCTTAAATTTTAATTCACTATATGTTCAAGGACTGTAACTTTAATCTGATAATAAACAGAAGCAGCAAATATATATATATATATATATATATATATATAATAATATATATATATATATGCAAAATCAACTACATTTTGTGAATGCTAACTGTATTTTCTTCCAGCAGGATGCAGACTTGCTCTTAACAGCTTAATTTATATATTCCTCTCTTCCCATCTGTTCAACATACATTGAACAGATTGGAAAGCATCTCCCCTCTGTGTTCTAACTGTTTTACTGTTTCCGTTGTGCTTTCACTTTCTTTAAATCAATCAGTCAGTGTAGTTGTATGGCTGATTCAAATTTCAGTAACAGTTTTTTTTTTTTTAATCATTATTTAGCCAGAGCCTGTCATCAAACACCTTATTGGCAATATCCATGCAGTTTCTCTCTCTTGCACACAGTGAATGGTGCAGCAGTGGGCCAGTTGGAGTGAGGCGGTTGAATGGAAATGACCTCCCTGGAACCTGCTGTTACCCAGGGTCCTTTGGGTCGCGCCAGCATGCCCTGCGGCAGCACAGTTAATGGGATAGCAGCAGGACTGCTGATCAAGCACACTGGTGGCACACACCTCGCTACACACTCCCATACACACAGCAGCAAGCGGCGGGCTGCAGTGACGGCGTGTTCGGCTACACTTTCACAGAGACACACCTACACAAAAAACCCCCATGCAGCCATCATCATTAAAGGGAGACAGACACACACTAAAAATTGCACACCTCCCCTCAGGATGTTCGGTGCATGTCTGTCACACAAGCTTCTGCCGCACTAGCTTTACTACACACAGAACACAACACGACATTTCCACCCAAGTCACAGCAGTGGAGATTGACACTGCTATTACAGCATCCAGAATTAACATCCACAGAGCGCAGCATTGTGAAGATGCATGATTATATCACCGGTTCTTAACCCATGAATCAATAACCATCCTGTCAAACACTAAAAAAATAAGTTGTCTATACTTGGAAGATTGTTGGAACATTTGGTCTTTTGTTTTTTATGATCTTGTTGTTTGTATGACTGAGCAAATTCTGCTTTGTGTCAATGATCAGCAATCTCTGCTTATAGTAGAAAGCATAACTGGTGTACAGTCGTCCCTCGCTATATTGCGGTTCACTTTTTGTGGACTCGCTGTTTCTCGGAATTTTTTTAGTGTAATTTTGCACTTTTTTTTACAGCGTACTGTACAGTATGAACGCGCATTGTGTTCTGCGTCCTGATTAACTAAGGGAGTACTGTACAAACTGCGGATGTAAACTAGCCTGAGTCTAACTCTGGTACCATGCATTAAATGGCAACATGTATGTTTTAATTGTACATGGTCCCTAATAAACGTATATAAAATGCTTGTAAAAAGGTGTATAAAAGTGTGTGGTTAGGGGTTTTACAGCCGTAAAACATGTATAATAATTGTAAAACTTACTTTGCGGATTTTGTTTATTGCGGGTTATTTTTAGAACGTATCCCCCACGATAAACAAGGGACCACTGTACATGTTTCAAAAGCGCACATGAGATCAATAAAAACATCATCATGTTATGATCATGTTCTTTTATTATTTTTGCTTCAAACAACACGTTTGTATTAAGACTTGATTGAATATAGTAGATCTGTCTTAACCTCTCTTACCTCCAACATAATGTACACTAAGTACTGTCGCTTGTTACATTTACCGTTCAGCTTTCACAGGTCTGACTCATGTTCCTCCCTCTTGAGTCAGAGTGCACTCATTTGTTTACTCAGTTTCTGTTGAACTGTTTGAGATATATTTCATGCCTAACCTCATTTTCATGCTAATTATATTAATAAAATTAGGAGCTAAAATTATACTTGCAGGCGGTTTACAGCGGTACATGCCATGGGCTGAGGTTTTCATTTAAAGTTCAGCGTCAGATACCACGCGTTGACAACACCACTGCAGTGCTGGGTGGTTGTAGTAATGTATGTGATCATCCACTTTGGAACTGAGGGCTTTCATCTGATGTCAAGTAACTAAGTGAATATGAGCAGCCTTGCAATTGTCGTAGTTTCATTTGTGGTGAGTTTTCAGTGGAGTTGCTGAATATTTCAGTGGAGAAGAAGTCTTTCTTTAACTTGAACGAACTCCACTGGCAGCAGAAACTTACAGGAGAAAAGTATTCTTTCCACACTCCATTGCCCCGATGTGTAGTTACATTTTTGAGGAGGCGCATGTCAACTAGGGTGAAGCTATGTGCGTAGGCTCCAAATATCAACCTGTATAGTTATATCACCACAACAGTGTCACAGTGCCGCAGTTGTACTGTACTGTTGCTAGTGTTGCATCACGATGAAAAAGGATATGCACGACATGTAGATCATGAAGGACATTCAAGAAAAAAAAGAACATTTGATTTAACCAGATTCCTGATTATCCATAAAGTCTTCATAATGCATGAATCCAGCAGCTGCAGTCTGGTATATTCGCATGTTCAGACAATGCAGCACCTCTGCCAGGTGCTCCATTGGAAATGAGCCGCTGTACACACTTGACAGGTTGGATGCAATCCCTGGAAAAGAAGTGCTTCATTATTGTGCAGCGGCATGTGCTTGCACGTTGGTGCTTTACGTTTCTGCTTGAGTATACAGTGTATTGTGTCAGTACTCTGTCACCGGTGGCTTGTGTATTTGATTATGTTTGTGTGGTGGAATAAAAACAGCAGCTTTTATGAAGTGGAAGACATTTTTCTACTTCTTCTGTTTCTCCAGAGCTGTTAATATTCTCAAACAAATGCTTTTGGGCACGTTCTCTGTCTGTCTGCCACTCTCACACTCTCTTTATCTCACTCCCTCTCTCTATTTCTTTGTTTCTGTAGACACATTTAAATCTGTACACACATATTTATAGAAATGCGGTATATAAATACGCCGCTGACTTACTTGCTGGGTAATGATACGGAAGCTTGCATGCAGATCAACACATTTATTTCAGATTTAAAAATAGCTAATTTCTCCCTTTAGTCATCTAAAGCTCATCCTGCTGCAGTGTGTGGTTTCTAAAGGTGGTAAACAGAAGCACCCTGCCTGCCAAGCTCAATGCAGAATACCTTGGAATCTCAGCGCGGTGGAAATATATTCCCCTCACCAACACATCACTATTTACTAATTAAATTCTGAACTTAATGACCTGAGTTTTAATATTTCATTTGAAACATTTCGCCTTGAACCTTGCGTTATACAAACTTGGCATCATTCCTAGATTTAACTGGATGCCTGACTTTTCTAAAAGCTCTTTTAAAATACAACATCATGTAATATTTAAGGCGGAGCAACATCAGGTTCATGGCTACTGTCAAATGTGCCACATTACAGAGGTTTACATAATTGGTTTGGAGCGGTGCTCTCTCTTAGCGCTGCAAACATCCGAACTCTGATTGAAATCTGGCTTGACATTGTGTTGGGTGAAATACAAATGAGCTTGAAGCTGGCAGATGTACACAACCGAAATGAGGTGAGCTATAACATTTGGCAGCTTTTGTGGAGATATTGTTACTATCTGAAAGTCTTCGTAGATGCTGTACACCTATGGGATACACACTGAACAACTAAAGCCTCCCTTTAAAGCTCTCGGTCCCCACTGTCATTAGCCAAAGACAGAGTATAAAAGCATCTATCACGCAAGGTGGAGTGACAAACTCCCTTTCTTCTCGCCTGCTGTCATCACAGCCCATATCACTTCACACATCCGTGTCTGTCTGATATTGTCCAGCCCTGCTTTAATTCCCCAAGTCCCACAGAAAAAAAAAGATAGGGGATCACGGAATGGATTTAGAAATAAACTGAAAAATGGGCAAGGACAGGATTCGGAGGAACCTTGGATAAATCTTTGATTGCAGGAAGTACTGTAATACAGATTTAGTTATTTCCCTTGTGCCTAAAGACTTAAAGATGTTTCCCATCATCCCTTTCACCTGTTTGTATCTCATCTATCTCACTCTGTTTGAGTTTCCCCCCACGCCTGCCTATTCACGGCGAGACCTGCTTCCAATCATCCAATCAACCTGCTCAGTCCTCACAGTCTCCATCAAAGTGGTGACAAAACGCTACCCCCTCTTCTGTGGGGTTTCGTTAATCTTGGCTAACCCTGATCTACCTGTGCCTCAGAATCCCTCTCCTGTCATATCCAGCTCTGTCCTGTATTCTGCTCCAGATTTTGGAGCCAGCCCTGCACCGCCAGGAACAATCTCACATCTCAGACTAACTGATTCTGATCTAAAGGCTTGTGTTTGCATACTGGGCTCGCTACTGTTCACCACAACAGATGTTACTTCAGAATGAGCTTTTACAGACACCACAGGTCTTTATGGAACAGAAACAGATTCCACAAGCGCCGTTCAGTTGACTTGAATCAAGGGTCATCCGGCTCTTATCAAAGAAAACTTGTTTTACAAACTATATGTGTCAAACCAGAGATGCAATGGGTTGAGGTCATCCAGCGTGTTTGAAGTCCGACCTACACTAGCAACTAAAAGCCAAGATATTTTTGCATCTTCTGCTTACATTCATATCATTCCTTCTGTGTTAAGAAAAAAGAGGATATACTCTGGTTATATGGAGTGTGAATGTGAACTTCAATTCTGTTTTAAGAGAGGAAATATATTTCCTCTGCAAATTCATGCTTGATTATAGCATGACTCATCAAAGCACACCTCATTAAGGTTCGCAAAACCACACTTTAGTTTGTAAAAACACAACATGCATCAAAAAAAAAAAAGAGGCAAAAGCGAGCCAGCTGCAGTCGCACTATGCAGTGAATGATTTGGTTTGTTGGAAACGTTACACAGCTACAAAAAGCTGTCTCCGAGCTACGCTCTCCCACAGCAAAGTACTTCGTGACAAATTGAGGAAACAGCTTGTGAATTACTAATTGCCACTTGATCAGCAGGAATGTTTGAATCAGTGCCTTAATCTGCCTTTGCACATGTCCCATGTTTAGGTGAGTCTGCCAGATCCCATGTACCCCCCCCTCTCTGACAGCGTGACACACAGGATATAATGTGATTAGACGTGACCCTGAACAGTATGTAATGACATTAGTGGATGGCAGAGGATACAGCACAGGTGGGGCTGACAGGTATGATTGAGGTAGTGCGTTGTGTGTTCATACAGTATCGTGGCTGGATGTTAGAGGTGTATGTTTGTGATGTGTTACACCTTCAAAAGACTTTGTAAAGGTGGTGTTTTTTAAATTTTGTTTTCAAATCCGTCACGATTCCCATATCTCATATCAATCTGTCATAATTAATAGACGTTAAACACGTCAGCAGCAATGCAATGTGTCTGTTAGATGCCAATCATCTTTCAAATTTTTTTCCAAATGTTTGACATGTTTGACAGCCAAAAGGTCAGGTGGAATTACTATATGCCTTGATAATAAGTTACTTAACCACATTTTAATTGACAATAGCAAAACAAATATGTTGTAAGGAAAAATATAAGCAGCATTAATGCAACATTGATTCCAGACCACAGAGGGATTGGTGATCTTACAAGAGGTTTTGGATTTTTATTCTGACTAGATCTCATTTTATTAGGGAGTTTTATGTATTGATCATCTTGACTGTAAAACTGTAAAAAAAAATGTAAAAAGTCCATAACTATGGAGAATTCGGTTTATGGGTTTTATTTATTTATTTATTTTTTCACAACCCCTATTCCAAAATATGTTTTGACCTCACATAACTCATTTTTTTGTGTATAGGAGTGTGATTTCAGGACATTTTATGGGGAAAATGAGGATATTTGACTACTCCTTACTTCTTTGAGGGTCTGTTTTAGGTTTAAAGGTTAGACTCTCCTTACTTCTTTGAGGGTCTGTTTTAGGTTTAAAGGTTAGACTTTAGGTTAAAATTAAATTTAGTTTAAGATTAGGGTGAACCTTGGCATGTAGTAGAGGCAGTTCAGGTTAGAGTTCAATCTGTAGAATGCATATCAATGAGGGTGCTCCCAAGTAATACAAACGTACATGTGTGTGTTTGTGTGTACATATAAAAGCAATCTTTTAACACTGCAGCTGACAGGTTATAAAATATTGACTGTGTATTACGCTCTAGTGTCGGTGCCAGCGGTGAATTGAAATTTACATGGAATTGTGGAAGCACACAAATCTTACAATATAAACATGTAAGCCATCCAGACCAGGACAGGATATGTGCCTCTCAGTTCTCATGCCCACTCATATACTGTTTGACTTAGAGTATTGACACACTACAGAGAGGGAGAGAAACTAATGTTTGCTGACACAATAAACACTCAAAGTGTAATTATTACATAGAGATTCCATGTGTACACACCAGCTGGTCACCAGTAAGGTGATGTGGGACTATGAAGAGAGCAGTACTGAAATGAAAGTCTCTTATTTTACATATAAAATGTATTTTATAGCTCTGTAATGTGCATGTGTGTGTGTGTGTGTGTCCATCCATGGTGGCTCATTTATACCTACTAACAGTTAACTAGCACAAAGTTGAGCTGCCATGTCATCAATTTACACTGTGTCTCCGTCCCTGAACACACAGGCTCTAATAATATATATTAAGAATGGGCCTGTCTGGGATGAGAGCATTACCATCCCCACCCGGCTTGGTGGCATTAGCATTAGCATAGTTGGAAGGGCTCGATTCCATGCAGCAGACCCTGCAACGAGAAGATAAGGATTGTACAGACGGTACACAGCAAAGGTCTGCTCAGTCCTCCCTCCACACATGCTAATGTTTCCGCCTCCTCCCATCCTGCTGACTCTGAAACATCCAGCCGGCCCGGGGAGAGGAGGCATTGAAACTATCTCTACCATTACAAGCAATATAAAGCATGCACATGGGGGCACTTGCACATGCACAAACACATTTTTTTTTTAAATGTGTGTCTGCACACACACACACTCTTCTAAGCGGCATTAGAGTAATAACTGTGAATCGATAGGAGGGAGAGGGGGCTGCAGGGATCTTTGTCTTGATAGGGCTTATTACTGTGTTTGATAGTTTGTAAGGGGCACGCATTTTTACCATTATGGCTCCATAACCACATTAGGTTATCGCCTATTATAATAAAGGATCCATATATGTTGTTAATTGTTTGACTAATTACAGCTATTTTTTCCAGTATTATTATTTTTTAACTACAGGCTTATGTATGATGGAAAAAAAAAAGTAATTTGCATTAGATAAATGCATTTTGTGAGGCAAATCATAACTTAAGTTAGTGCACAACCTTGAGAAGACAAAATAATTCCATCTCATTATTTTTCGGTCAGAATGTTTGAATGACTAATGGTGGACCTCCATTATCACCTCCATGTAAGACTGTTAGCAATAGACATTTTGGCAACAACAAAAAAATAAAAATAATAATGCAGCAGTGTAATAATGTACCTAAGATAAAAGAAAAAAAAAAGTTCCCTCCATATGTGTCACAGTAAACCTTGCCAAGGGGGCAATGGATAAACTCCAAAGCCATAAAAGTGAAACACCCACACTCACCAAAAAATATCACAGTAAACCTTGCAGTGGATAAACACCAGAGCCATAAAAGTGGAACACCCACACTCACCAAAAAATATAAAAATGACACTTTTGTTTTTGCTCACATTTTTTAATGAGATGACTTCTATGCACACAGATTGTTACAGAAGAACTGAACACTTCTACTTTGTCTAGATAATCCATCCACCTGACAGGTGTCATATCTACAAGTCAATGTCAACGTTGTGAACAGTGCCTCATGGCGGCGGTGGGGTCACTGCAAGAATAAGCTACAGTACAGACAATGAACACAGGTGCATTTTATTGGTGGCAGCTTAAATGCACAGAGATAAGGTTGTGACATCCTGAAGCCCATTGTGGTGCCATTCATCCCCCGCCATCGCCTCATGTTGCAACACTGATAATGAAACGTACAAAAGGATCTGTACACAAATCCTGGAAGCTGAAAACATGCCAGTTTTTCCATGGCCTCCATACTCAGCAGACATGTCACCTATTGAGCATGTTTGGTCTGGATCTAATTCTTGCCAATATCCAGCAAGTTTGCACAGCCATTGAAGAGGAGTGGGCCAACTTTCCATAGGCCACAATCACAAACTCTGTGCGAAGGAGGTGTGTTAGACTCCATGAGGAAAATTGTGGTCCGATGGGTTTTCTGTTGCGCTTTTATTTGTGTTGTGTAAATGAAACGTGGGTAATAAATGTTGCACACTTTGCATACAATAGGTAATTTAGTCTGTAGACTCAAACAGTCAAGCGGAATAAGGTTACTAAAGAAACGACACTGCCATAGGTAATGTTAAAAAACCCTCCAGTATAAATGTCAAACTCTTTGTGCGCCTAGAAATCTTTGTCCATCCTCCTTTTGTCTGTTTCAGATCTGAAACAGAAAAAGTAATAATGTATAAGGCTGCGTCCAGATAGACTTCTGCCCTGCATGGGAAAGATAGAGCCGCCTCGTTCATTTAAATGAGACCATTTCAATAATGCAGCAGTGTAGTAAGAAACGAAAAATTGCAGGGTTAACCTGCAAAAATGTCAAACCAGACTCAACAGCACTGACAAAATGACGTTGTGCATGTTGGTTCTGTACTGTTTGCATTGCCATTAATGCGATGCGAGATATAATTGTTGCCTTGGTGCTATGGAGGAGTGCAGAGTTCATGTCTAAAACAGTTTACACAGATGGAATTGCTACTCAAATTGACCTTTTTATTATCATATGTTTGGTCTCACCAGCAAGCTGTCTACACCAATGCAGTCTGAATTTGCATTTCCATGCTGAACACTGACAATGTTTCAAATCTAGGGAATATGATGTACTAAAACAAGATTATCTGGTTAAATCCAAAACACACATTTGTACCTGTTGTGCGAGTAACAACCAGAAATGACAAATTGGCAGGACAAGCATTCATTGCATAGCATTCAGCCATGAAATGTCTATACCTAAAACATGTAAATTAGACCTTTTATCTGCCTGACACTTATGAACACCTCACAACATTTTGTCTGACAATTTAACAACATGAAGAATGGTTCTCATATTTATCTGGCCCTTCTCCACATATCTGACTCAAAGGCTGGTGCCCTTCAAAGAGTTTCTGTTTCCCTGTTGGTAGTGACAGGAGGGACGACTGTGGGTGATCTGTTACCTGCGAATCCCACTGGGCCTGGACCTGACCTCAAAAACTGGGATTATGACACGGATGCAAATTTGTATTTGAGAAATACTGGCAGCCATCAGACAAAACAAATGATTTGCACATTTTATAAAGTAGACTTTGTTATGACTGTCTAGCACTCTCTTATTCATACCAGAAATATCACCTACTAAAATAGTTTCATCAACACATATGTAGGACTTGATACTTCCACGCCCTGAGGTTCTCTTTTTTTTAATGTGGTCTGTTACTTTATTTGAAACTTACAGACTCTAACAGAGAGTGAAAGTTGTCCCGCCAGGTATTACTTAGAATCTAATTAGACAGCAGCAGGGGGAGAGCCACTTAAATGAGCTAAACTGAGCTTCTTCAGGGTCCACTGTGCAAATGCAAAGTTCTGTTTTGACTAATATGAATTTAAAGCATGTGCAATGAAATCAATTATTCAAAATTAAAATGCAGAGCATCTTTTTGATCTCATTAGTCCCAGTTTAGGCAAAATACCTTTTTATTTATATATATATATATCTCACTGAAATTGTCTTTTTCTTTTAAATTGTGCCTCCATGCTGGGTATTAAAGCCAGTCAGCTGTAAGTTATGTGAGTTAAATAACTAAAATGTGATACTTAAGCTAGTTTTCATACTTCCATTCATTTGCTGACACGGCGGGGTTGTGCCATCTTGGAGGTGCCGCAGTGAAGTGCAAATGTGTGGGAGAGAATGATGTGTAAAATATGATGGAGAGATTTTGGTATATCATAACTGTTTAATGAGTGTTAGCAGAAGTGTTTGTGTTATGGTAATATGTGTCAATACATATGAGTAGTTATGAGACTAAAGTGAATGTGTGTGAGTTATATTCATCTGTTATATATTAACCCTGTCCATATTATGGAACCATCAAAGATAATCGTGGAGTCCGCAGATCCTCTGCCTCTGGTTGTGAGTCCACAACCGAGGCAGAAAGTGTCAAGCAGCTTCACACTTTTGTTTCTTTTCTGACTATGAGAGTGTTGTACAAGTGTAAGGTTGTGCAGAACTGCAGCAAGGAGAAGTGGGTTGCCCTCAAGAAGAGAATGGTGAACCAGATCATGGACGGACTCAACGGACTTCAACAATTAGTCTCTCGTCGTTCATGTTGAGACTCTTTGATCAATCTGTGATCACCTGGTGCCACCGGTCATGACGTAACGTTGATGTGAAGTTGTGATAAGCTACATGAACTACATATTCTATTTTATTTTGAAAGGGGGCGGAAGTTTATTATGTTGATTCTGTGTCGGATTTCCTGTCTGGTGCGATCTGCTCTGTTGAAATTTAATTTTAGGTTTAGCAGCGGCTCGCTTCAAAAATAGAAATGCTACGGAATGCTCGTGCCGTGGTGCGGAGAGAAACTTCTGAGACGCTCCGCAGCGCGCCCTGTGTGAGTGCTCTCATTGACTAGACTGGCAGCGATCAGCTCCGGTGACCGTGGCGCATACACCTCCGGTGTGAGTGGGCCTTTAGGGATAGTCCTCCTGTTACCCTCACGTCCACCCTCATGAACATTTTTTCCCCCTCTATAGTTAATTTCCATGTTCATGATGTAGTAGGTTGGAAAATGGCTGTTGGGGGGTGGGATTGACTGATATTGAAATGACCAAAGAAAAATATATAATTCAGCGAAACCAAACATAAAATTTAAAGTTTTTTATTAAGATTAATGATGGAATGTTCAAATATCTTGTGGTCTTGTTCATGCATGATGGGGAAATGGAGCATGAGGTGGACCAGTGGACTGGAGCCGGAAGGCAAAGCTCTCCATTTTCCAGTACATGTTCACCCACATCTATGGTTGTGAACGTCGGTTAGTGACTGAAAGAACGAGAGAAGCTTCATCCGTGGGGTACCTGGGAGTCAGCCTTGGGGATAGGGTGAAGGGCTCAGACATCTGGAGGGAGCTTGGTGTTTGCGTTGAAAGGATCAGCATCTGATTAGGATGCCTCCTGGGAGATGTTCTGGCATCATCATCCAACGGGTAGGAGAAACAGGGGCAGACCCAGCACTCCCTGGAGGGACTATATAGCCCATATGGCCTTGGAACACCTTGGGATCCCCCCAGCAGGAGCAGGAATGAGTTGGTGGGCAGGGGGACACCTGGAATGCCCAGCTAAACCTCAGATTAGTGGAAGGAAATGGATGGATGGAAGGTTGTCATAGCTTCAGTGTATTAAGATCTTGTTCCTTAGCATCAATGGTGTTGTGGAAGTTCAGATTAAACAAGAGCTGCCTCAAAGTTCAGTTCACAAAGATTAAAAATGAACTCGTTCACGTTTATAGTTTAATTTTAAAAGTTCACAGTCCCAAAAAATGAACAGTCCACTTTCATTTCTCCTGTTCTTTTGCTTTGCTGTGAGTTTGACTTGAGCTGGAGGAGCTTTGCACCGCTGGCTTGTGGTCTTACCGTTAAAGATTTCTTCTGATCATCCTTCACTTAATGAGCCATCGTTCCGCTTGATTTCCTCTCTCTTCAGTGATGCACCGAGGTAAGCGAAGCGGTGCTCACGTCCTCGTTCATTAGTTGCAAACAGATATATTACGGTACATCAAAAGTATGTGCAAGGTCTTGCAAAACGCTAATCATCAAGGCGGTGTCTTTGTTGTCTAAAGTTATTTTTAATATCCTTAAATTGAAACCACACATACAGTTGACCATGACAACTTTAAAAGCATTTATTTGCCTAATTGATCACATTTTTTTCATAAGCCCTTTCCTCATTCTCACACATTCAGTTTCCTATTTTATTTCATTTTTTTTGGGTTTGAATGTGGCGTTTTTGATATGTGTAGTTTATTGGGCTTACATCCAGTGTTTGTGTTTAGTCTGACAGATCCTGCTGTGGTCAGATAGGGGTGTTAAGGGATTGTCTGTGCCCTGAAGTGTGCTTAATCTGTGTCTGTTATATTATCATTTGTGCTCCTGTCAAAATGTGCAAATGTGATTTTCACTCACACGTAAATCTCCCAGATGAGTCCCATCTTGGCCTACCGCTACCACATCTAATCCCACTGCATGCTGTGTTAAAACGAGTCGGTGCAAATTAAATACTTTGTAGTCAAGGTACAACAATGTGAGGCATCCTGCCGGTGTCGAGTTCATACCCCGTGTGAGAGCAAATTGTCACACGTGCCTGTCCCCAAAACAGAAATGGTTGCTTGCTTTTAAAATAAAAATAAACTAAATCAGATTGGTTTACCTGCAGATAACCTGAATATACAGCTGAATACTTTCACATACGGTACACGGCACTAATTCTCCAGTTGTTTGCAGTAACGCCGTAGCTGGTTTATCCAACCATGGCCTAAATCATAACCATCATGTGCCCACCACTTGAGATGTTACCTCCCCAGAGTTGTTGTTATCTGCAATAATGCTTCCAGATGTCTGGTTCCATCCTGGTTATGTCAAGTTGGACCAGCCGTCTTATCTATCAAGAGACCAACATGTTCTCACACTTAACTCTTACCGCTTTTGCTTGAAAATACAGCACTGTAGGTCATTTCTGGACACACAGGATGATGCAGTAAAGTTAGAAACAATAAATATGCAACAACTGGTTAGACTTTCAAACTATAGCTTGCATGGATACTGTATGATTGCAGAATTGTCCCTCAACAGACGTAATTTTTGCTTTAGGCTACAGCTGAACACAGAGACATATAGTACATGTAAATATAAAACACAATGTGAGTCACAAATAAGCCTTTGCACTTCTCTGACTTCTCGGATAAATTAAAATAATTGTTTGGTTTGGTGTTTCCTGCAATCCTCACACTGTTCTACAGAATGAATCATCTGCTCCCCATCTGATCACACGCTGTGACACACATTCACACATAGATCCACACACCTGTTACACCCGCCAGCTTCGAATGAGACAACCTGGACGAGTGATTGATATTACAAAGACAGGGGATCGCTTAATAGCTTTCCTGATTGCTACTGTAGGAAATACTTCATGCCGCAGTGGTTTCCAACTGCTTGTTGTATGTAGGTCAATTTCATCAAAAAGGAAAAAAAAAAAAAAACAACACACACAGGCAGTTTCTAGGGTAACATGTAGTGTTTCTTCCTATTACTTCACATTAATCATGTCATCATAATTTTTGCATAATTCCCCTGTAACAAGCCAGCCAGGCTATAAAATTAATTTTCTTCTTTCAGTTCTGAACAGTGACAAGGCAGTTTTACTGTTGTTAGACATTTTCTGGGCTTATGTTAAAAAAAAATTTAAAAAAACATTTTAGAAGTTTCTAAAATGAACCGCTTTTTTTATTAGACTGTTCAGATCAAATTTTTAGTTAAAAAAAAAGGGGCTGATTTGGTGTGTATCTATTGCCTCAGGTGAAACAATGAAATACAATCGAGAAAGTCCAATTTGTGTGAAAGATACATGAGTCTGGAGACTTGACAAACACTGAAACCACTGCAATGTGGTTTATAATACTATTGTACATTTCTGTAGAGTTATTGTGGCACTTGTTTTACATTTTTAGGAAGTAATCCACCAGGTAAGTGTACAATTGTTACTCCTGGCAGGATGATGTTACTACCTAACTGTGACGGAGCAGCGCCGTCACTGACTGCGGCCAGCGCACACACAAACAACACAACACAAACAGAACATAACAAAACACATCCCTCTTCCCCTCACCGGACAATAGCACAGCCAAGGGTGCACACTTGGCAGCGCTAATTCAATGTATTCATACACACAGAGATGATAACTTACGGGGTGTGTGGAAATACGCCTGCCACCACTTACCTGTCCACTTCCGGCGGAGAAACAGGGCGTACGCATCACCGTCATTATGACGCGCGTAATTGGACACCATGTGATGCGGAGAAATATGTGGTTTTTAATAATGTCAATTTATCTGAGTACCAGGCAGTCTTCTATGAACAGTGAACATACTGATATAATTTTTATACAATTTGTTGTCATGATCACTGCATATGAAATGGCCGTCATAATGTGGAAAAAGATGTTTATGTTGTTTTTAGAAGTTAGTAGTCCGAGTGGGAGGGGCTACCACTATAAAAGGGTCTGCCGGGGCCCTAATCGAGGAGAGTGCGTGGTTGGTTACAGAGGAGGTAACAGTGGCTGATTTGTTGTCTGCGAGCTGAGTTATTGAAGAACTCGTTTTCCTTGTTTTCTTGTTTGTTTTTCCTTCCTTTGTTTTTAAAAAAAAATTGTATATAGAGCATTTTTGGTTCATTCACTATTTTTTTTTTGGTTTGTACATATTGGCACTGTTTGCACCTGGTGAGGTGGGGAATAAAAACCCAGAAAACCATCATTTTCCGACTAAGCCTGGATTTTTTTTTTTGGAACGAAAGACGAGGTTAGCAGAAGAACCCTGGGATACGAGGAGCCAAACCCAGCATGGAAACCACTGTTGTAGGCTACTCTTTTCCTTTTCCTTTGCGAGCCTACCTGCTGCTGGATTTGGCGGTTGTGTTCAGTCTTAGGTCTAAGTGTGTTCACAGGGATTGTAAACACTGACACTAGGTCATATCTATAAGTCCCTGTTCTACGTACTATATGATGTAAGACAGTACTATACTGTTATGTTACGTGCCCCAGCAGGACAGCTGCATAAAAAGCCAAAAAAATTAAGGCTTATGAGAAAAAGAAGAAGTATGCATCCCAAATGACGTTTAAACTTCAAACAGAAGCGCGGGGATGAGCCTGAGTGCTGAGAGAACAGTGGCTATCCAGTGAACATCAAAGGCATAAAAAAATCTCCTGGTGTGTGCGAGAGAGTGGAGCTACATGTGTGGGCATGTGTGGTGTGAAGAGTGTGGGCACTGCTTTGTATGAATGCACAGGCCATCAGTGTTTCATTTGTTAATTAGCAGAACACACACACACGCATACACACAGCTCGTATTTACCCTACCTGCCTGTGGCACTACCTACACTCATACACACATAGTTATTATGTGTTGCTATACACACTGCGATGTGCTTGCTCTTGAGATTTACAGCATTTCCCTCCATCAAAGATAATAAGTCAGCCTTCATGTCCGGTGGATCGCCTTCCTAATGGATCCAAAAACAGGAAGCGTTCCTTCCTGCTTCCTGTGCTTTATAATGGGAATCGCCTATGACAATCAATCACATCATACCACTGTGTTTCTGTGTGTGTGTGCTTATTCAAGGTTAAAGCTCTGTTGATCAATATTTAATAATAACAGTGAGTCAGGTAAGAGATGGTAAGGGATTGCTCAAAATTAAAAAAAACCCAACAGAGAGTTACTGTACCGTCAAGCTCAACATTAATATTTAGCCATCTTTTCCCGTCATTCAAGCTTCACGCAGGCAGCTGTTGTCAGCAAACAAACTCTGACAAACACTGCCTGCCTGTTCATCACTAATTGGCAGGCAAAATTAGCAATAAGATAATTAAGACAATGAAACATCCAGATCCGTACAGATTTGTTTTTCTCAAGTTTTGGTAGAGACCTAACAAACTTTCATCAGGTAGACATAAACACTTCTTGAGACTAACATTACCCTCGCCCGCCCCCCTTATAGCAAACAAGCCTATTCTTGTGGCTTTGAGGATGTGTTAGATGCAAACTAAAGTTTCCTTACATCAACTGCGACTGTTTTTTGCGGCTCCCAAAATGTGCCAACTATAGAGATGTTAGCTGTAAGCATGCACCAGCATGTGTGGGGCAGTCTCTCTTTTTTCCTCTACGATCAACACGTTCACAAAGCAGATTCTCAAAGCTCCATGATAAGCAAACGTCTTGGCTTAATTTGAGCCATTTTCATCTCATGTGCATGCAAGTGTTAACAGACTTTGCGCCAGACTGATCCTGTCAAATCACTTGACAACCTTGAAACTATTTGTGTGTGCAACTGAGTGAAAGTAAATGGAACGACAGAAACACAAGCTAAAACACTGTTAAAAAAACATTAATAATGTCACTTCGAGTGTGAGGTGCTGTGGTTGGTTTAAAACATTCCACGGCTGCGTTAACATCCAATTATCCCATCCACAGCCGCAAACTGGGTATAAAAATAATAATAAGACGAGCAGGCGGTTGCCAGCATTGAGAGGCTAAAGGGATAAGAGGTGTTAACAATAGAGAGCATTGATATTCAGATTTATAATAAAAGTGACCTATGCAGTCCACAAAAGAGGACCTGAAAAGACCTGTAGAGACGACAGGAAGACCTTTTCAAACTGCTGTAACTCTACCATTACTGAACGGTCGTTATTCATTGTTTGCAGGCTTTACTCTGAGCAGGCATTCATCACCCTGCCCTGTAATGTATGAAATGTTGTTCTGATGGGCTAATTATAGGAACTTGCACAGTTCAATGGCTCGGGTGCTAAAGGTCTATTCACATCTAGAGCTATAGAAAATAACTCGGAACTATAATGATTCAGTGTTGCTCAAGCATCCATATAACAGTGTTGTCTGAACAATGAGGTACTTACTTCTTTCTTAGAACTTTTTTTTTTAGAACTTTTCATCGACATAATGCTGCATTAGATGGAAATCACGGCCTATTATCTATAATAATATATAATCTAGATCTGAAATGCATGCCAGATGTGAGATTAACCAATTTTCCTTTTGCTAGTCAATTGCGTACTCTGGACGCAAAGTAAGGTGCAAAAATGTTGCATTTAGTGTCTTAATTAATCGTGGGTGTTAATAATAATGATCTCATCTCTATTCCCTTTTTAAAACTTGGTGCATCTGTATCTAGTGCATTTTTTAAATGGAGGATTCAGCAAGTTGGAAAAGTGAAGAAATGATGTATGTAGCCACTTCTTACAGTACAGTCGTCCCTCGCTATAACGCGGTTCACTTTTCACAGTCTCGCTGTTTCTCAGATTTTTTTTGTAATTTTGCATGCTTTTTTTACAGCGTACTGTACAGTATGAACACACATTGTGTTCAGCGTCCTGATTAGCTAAGGGAGTACTGTACAAAATGCGTTGTATGTTCTGCACTCGGGGAAAAAACACCTGCACCAAGGAGGAAAAAGCTGTTACAGCGGAGCGGCACCAGGACAAAGAGGAAGTGTGAAATACGGTTTCATTTACTAATACAGTATTGTACTTATTTTTGTTAAATCTGTGAAAGTTTGAACTTTGAGAGTGTTTAAATAAGAGAGAAATGTGAGAAAATGTTAATGCCTGTCTGAGAAAAGTGTATAAAAGTGTGTGGTTAGGGGTTTTACGGCCTTAAAACATGTATAATAATTGTAAAACTTAATTCGTGGGTATCCCCCGCGATAAACAAGGGACCGCTGTACAACCAATCAATGTGTCATTCAAATAACAGGAACTTTCTGCTGCCTTAATATAGCAAACAATGCGCCTGACCACACCTCATTTTAAGACTAAAATGTCGACTGGTGAACAGACGGCCACAAGAACTTGTGGCTGGAAACTAGCAATGACACTTGCTTCATGCTTGCGTGCTGCTTTACAACACGTCCCATTGAGGCTGTATTTTATTTGTTTCATTCAAGTGGTTTAATTCATGAGCATGCAGTTGACTCATAACAAAAAAAAAGGTACACTGCCTTGTTCTAATTTCAAAAAATGATGAAAGATCTGCATGCCTGCCTCATTAGTTTAAGAATGAGAAGGAATTTGACAAGCTATGGGCATGAAAGTTATCGTTAGGCATTACAGCCGACACTGCACTCAGGACATTGTGTTCCCAGTTTACATTTGAGCTATCTTGGCCTTGCCTCACAAATAGCTAGGCTAAATCAAGATTAACACTTAAACCTTTGGTTTACGGCTGTTTATTCATTTTTTGTGTGGGAATGATAAGGTCACTCCTGACATGTGGAGAGATGTACACAGCATCCTTGAGTGTCTGAAGAGTCTGAAGAACTATCAAATCAGCATGGGTCGAGACGACGTTGCATGTTGTTTACGTGATGTTTCGTATAGTGAATACCAAATAGGAGGACAGAAGAAAGTACCATCACTTCAAATGTGAAGCAGCCAAATGCATCATTCAAACAACTATGTGTCAGCAGCAGCTAAAAAAATATTCATGTGTGCAGAATGGCAGAGGTCAACTTGTGTAGCTTGTTAAATTATGCATGTCCTGATTCCGCCACTGGTCTGGAGAAAGCAGCATGATGATTTCCAGAGTAATCTTTTGAAGTATAATAATCAGAATTTTCTTTTTGTTGGCGTCACAGTTATGCACCGAGCAGCCTTCTGGCCCGTAAAACTGGGTTATTTGGGCTCATCACTGGAGCAATGAACATGATGCATGGCAGCAACATCTGTCTTGGCATGCTCTTCAAAACCTGCGAGGTCACAAATGTCCGTCGTCGTGACAACCCACCAACTGATGCACTTATAGTAGCCGCCCCCCTCCCTTTCCCGCACCTTCCTCTGCATCTCTGTGTTGCTCACCTATTCACCAGCCTGCCTGGGTTGAAGAGCCGCATCGGCTGCTGAGTGAAATGATAATGAAGACAGGCTAAGAGTCCCCTCTCTCTCTCTCCACCCTATATACACTCTCACTCGTATACTCATCCGCTCTGTCTCCTACTACCCCCCCGGTCTCCCCCCCACCCCACCCCCACCTATTCTCAGTAAATCTGTCCAAACACTCCAGCTGTAACCTTCGGACGCTCAAGAACACTGACTCAATCTGTATACATGAATCCCTTATTGTTACCAAGAAATCAAATCATTCTGCTGGCTGCTGACAGGAAAATTGCCACCTTGAATGCCACACACACACACACACACACACACTCATGCGCGCACACACACGCGGTGTGTTTTCATTTGCGCCTGCCACCTCCACATTTCTTTCACTGCCTCGATTCTTCTTCTTTGTCTCTCACCAGCTATTCAGGTAATCATTTTTAATAAAGGCTTATCAAGGAGCAGTCAATTCTGCTGTAATGTAGCCCACTCACCTGCTCGTGTCTTACATTAATATGTTTGAGTTTTCCAAGGTCAAATGACTCAGCCGGCTCACAAACTGGCAAACCACACCAGCATACTGAAAGGCAACCATTACAACCTATCGTTATAACTCATAATCCCAGATAGAAGAGTGTTTATTTGCTGCAAGAAAATACATCTTAATCCGGCCAGCATGTGTAGACCATCACACTTCATCTACCTATACATCTACACATTTGCATTTATAGTAAGGCAGTTTAGAGAGCAGGACATACACCAAAACACAGATTTAGAGTTTGATATACTTGATCTTTGAGGATATATACAAAGGAATTTAGTGCAAGTGTTGAAAATATAGTGGGTATAAAAACTGCCTCTTCAGACACAGACTGTAAATCTGCTCTTTTTTCTGTCTTGAAGTCTTGATCTGACTCAAACTGGTGACATTTCTTTCCAAACACAACAACACTTTTCACCAAAGTAAATGATCTAAGGGACTGCCACGGCTCACGAGGTAGAGTCATCTACTAATCAGAAAATCGTTAGTTCAATACAAGGCTCTTCCAGTCTGCATGTCGGAGAGAGTCCATTACGGCGGAGAGGACCAAACAAAAAGGCCAAACAAGTCAGAGAACAGGCAGAGCGATAAAAGATTAAAACTAAGTCTTCTTTGATTTCTAAAAGCTTGGAAGTAAAAGAATAGCAGAACAGGAAAAAGAGGTGTGAATAAACACGAGAATGGAGAATGAAAGGGGGATGATAAAAAAATATATATAACAACATCGCAAAAAGGCAAGTCTGTTTTTCAGAGTTTACTGAAACTGAAAGCCTCGTCTCCTCGGGCAGGTTGTTCCAAAGTTGACGGAGAAGCCTCCAGTTTTGAGTCTAGACCTTGGAACAGCTAGGAATGACCCACCTGAGGATGTAAGGCTGCAAACTGGCTTGTACAGGGTCAACATGCCAGCAGTAAAGTTAGGGGTCAGACTCCAAAGGGCTCTAAAAGTGATCAGTAAAATCTTAAAATCAATCCTAAAACGCAGGGGGCCAATGGAGGAAAGCTAAAAACAGGGTGAAGTAATGTCTGTTAAAGCTTGTTCGAAGTCTAGCCATGGCATTCTGAACTAGTTGGAGGTGTGAATGAATGATTTACTGCAGAGGCCGCAGAGGGGCAAATTGCAGTAGTCCAATTTTGAAAAGATAAGGGTGTAGATTATGTTTTCGAGGTCAGAGTGTGAGAGCATGGATTTGATTTTTGAGATGGTTAATAACTGGAAGAAGCAGAACCAGACAAGTTTGATGGATATAAATGTGTGTTAGTGAGCACTTCTCCCTTGCAGAGATAATTCATCCATCTGACAGGTGTGGCATATCAACATGCTGATTAACCAGCATGACTAGGCCACTCTAAAATGTGCAGGGTTTGTGTGTGTGTGTGTGTGTGTGTGTGTGTGTGTGTGTGACTTTGACAAGGGCAAAATTGTGACGGCTAGATAACTGGGTCAGACCATCTCCAGAACTGCAGATCTTGTGAGGCGTTTCTAGTCTGCTGTGGTCAGTACCACAGTATCACAAGTGGTCCAAACATAGAAAATCAGTAAATCGGTGACAGGGTCATAGGTGGACGAGGCTCAGTGATGCACATGGGAAGTGAAGCCTGGCCCATGTTGTGCTGTAGCTCAAATTGTTAAAGCGTTATTTCTGGTTTTGATAGAAAGGTGCAGACCTGGTCAGGGTGGCCATACTGACCACACAACAACACTTCTTTGATTTTATAATTTAAAGGTATTTCTTCTGTTGGTTAAAACTGTTTTGTTGAGTTCATTAAGAAAACTAGCCCTATTAGATGAAATGCTCAGCAATCAGCTGCTTTTTAAAATCAACTGATTCAATCACTGGTGATTCAATAGTACTCACTTCAGCTTAGGAGTCCTGATTTGTTCATTCACACACTTGAACAGTAGAGATATTGTCCCCAAGAATCATTTTAAAAGAAATCTTTAAAAAAGAAATAGTTTATATGACTCATCTTTGCATCAGCGTTTGCAATCCTGACTCCTTCAAAAAGCTTTTTGTTCATGTAACGTTGAGCCGGAGCAGTTCCTGAGGCCGTTCGCTGTGCCCCGGAGACTACACAGAAATGGTCACGGTTGAAACATCTTCCTCACAGTGACCCAGCATGTCGAAGCCTGCGCAACACAAGTAAGAGCAAATGTCACGTATAAAAGTCACAACGAACGCTGGAACTACCGCCATGTGCTTCTGCACTCCCTCCCGTGGTCGCAGCTGCGACGATCCTCCAGGACCGAGCCGGGGTCAGGTGCGGATGACTCCATGTCACGTGACGTGTGCTCATGTGGTACCGCTCTGACAGGTGATCGCTGTGTGTGTGTGTGTGTGTGTGTGGTCCTGAAGGGTGTTAGCGCTGTCACCTCAGCAGCACAGTTAATGTATGGCAGAAGTCAGCTTAAATAATAGTGATTAACACTTTTGGTGTTTCTGCGTATTAATAGAATATGTGTGACATGCTTTCCTCACTAAAACATAAAACAATTACCCTTAGTAAAATATTTTCTGTGACTGTAACGAGAGCCAAAGAAAATCGAACCTCTTAATGGTGAATTTAACATCTTGTGTTGAGTTCTTTGTCTATAAATATATTCTTATTTAACTGCTGAATATTTAAATCCAACTGGGAGCCACAGATTATCATCATATAAATAAAGTAAATGTGAATTTCTAAGTAAGAAAATGAAGCAAGTAAGAATCATTAACTCTAGAAACCACACTTTAGTGGCCATATTCGACGACAACATAACACCTCCTTAAACCAGCTTTACTGAATATAAATTCTTAAAATCTTAATTAAAAGCCATCCGAGGTAATGAATGCTAAAAAGTAGAAATTTGTCTCCTGTAATTTTGCCTGTGAGAAACAATATTAAAACATGTTAACTGGGAGAAGTGTAGCATGCCAAGAGGCAGGTAGGATCGTCATTATCTGGTAAAATAGGATTGGCGGGATGGTTTGGGCATTTGTGAAATGACTTGCAGCCTGTACACGGTTGGAACTGCAACTCTGTCTAAACGGCTGGAGTTGCCTGACAGCTGATTTAGAGGCTGGGCTGTAGTAAATGAAGCGCTACACTAATGGTCCTTTCCCGCCACAGCTTTAATGGACATACCCGCAGAGCAGCGGGCACAGAGCGTGAGCCTGCCAACATGCTGTGGGAGTAGGGATAGAGGAGAAAATAATAGGTGATTGAGAGGAGGTGATCTGGAGAACAGGAAAGTTTGAGTCCTGTGGTTTCTGGGCGCCGTCTTTTTTTGTGCCTAGAGCAAAGTCCATCTCCTTTGACAAACAGGAGAATAATGTCAAAGATCGGCTTCACTCGACGCAGCACTTATCTAGTTACCTCACTCTCACTCGCTCTCCCTCTCTCTCAGTCATCCACCCATCCTTCCTCCTCTCTCTCTCTCTCTTTCTCCTCCCTGATCACCAGTAACCTCTAGGAAAACATTTCCAGCACCCAGGAGGATCCCCTTTTGACAGAAACCATTAATCCTCACTCAGAATTTAATTCACGTTAACTCTCCGACTCTTACCTTCAGCAGTGGGTGGCTTTCCCAAATGGTTTTAATTAATGGTTACTAATTAAGGCTTGATTACTCCTGATTGCATGAGGTGATCTGGATTCCTTGAAAGACCCTGACTCGGCTTTTAACAGTTTAGCTCTGATATTGCTACTCAAAAATGTGATGCACATACATAAAGTCTACAGATCTGATTGTAAGGGCAAAATCATTTCTTTGTATTAAGACAAATGGGTAAAACTGAAAAGATGAAGGTTTGTTATTATGAATATTTCTATTGCTCTCAAATACTTTTTTTTGTCTTTGATCTAGTTTTCTACTCAACTTTTTAAACCTGTTTTTCAGGCTGAGAGGGGCAAAAATAAGCATGAAATATTCACTGGCAAAGTAATAATTCTCCGCGTCACGTTGTGACAGGTCTGAGCTGCAGGCTCGCTGGCTACAGCTCCATTTCCATCCTTGTTAACACGTGTGTGGAAGTTGCTAATGATGCCCAGTGTTTGTTTGTCTGCAGCTTTGTTTTGTAGCCCAAAGTACAACATTCAAAAGGATTCTGTGGATGTTCTACTTCCGCTTTCATGCCTCTGAGGCCCGTTGGACTGTTTGGGTGGCTTTCGCTAATTACAATTCAAAATGCCGTCTCCCCGCCTGTCTGCTTGAGTTGCACTCAGCTGTATTCCTGTATGCGTTGTCTGTGTGCATGTCATCAAAGCCCCCCGGGAGAACTATGACCCATCCTCTGAGGTTCATTCATGTTCATTTCACAGGCAGGGAGCAGCCAGCGACTTTCCTGACGGGAGTTTATAAAGTTTATATGTCAAGCTCAAACTTTATTAAAATGAACATGAAAGGATAACAATATCCCCGTATTCCATCCCCTCTGTGCCTGCCTAGTTTGAAAAATATAACAGCAAAGAGACGACAGGAACAGCTGTCCTATGAGTTCTGTTATACAGACTGGAGTCTCACGTTAGACGCAGCAAAGATCTTTATTTTGTAGGGTTGGGAATTGTTAAGATTTTTACGATTCCGATTATATTATCGATTCTCTTATCGATTCTCATTTGGGAAAAAAAGGAGAACAAACAGTTTGATCAGCATCATCTAGAGGAGGTAGTGAACTGGACGAGTACTAGTACAGCTGCCAGCCTCTGAGCCAGCCAGACTCTCTCTCTCTCGTCATGGTCATCTTCTAAATGTAATGCAGAAGGCATTCGTTTAATGTTAACTGTCATAGCATGTTTTACAAAGCAGCACATGGCGCTAACATGGTAGGCAGTGTGTTATTTACCTTCCGTAGTAACCGCAGAGGTGCTCATAGCCTGGCTGCTGCTAGGTTGAGATTCATCTCTAGTCCGAAGCGTGTCAAAAACACGACATTCATTTAAAAATATTGCATGTTGTGTGCGAAAATGTTTCTGCATGTTCGTTGTGTTCCCTCCCGACGCTGTTATCTCCACTTTGCAATGATTGCAAGTCGCCCTGTAGCCATCTATATTGGTAAAATGCAGCCAAACTTTGGAGGGTTTGAACCGAGTGGGTGACATTGTTTACTACTGATTGCACTGCACGTGCGAAACTTGCGTAAGTTACGTGCCGTAATTTGTCGTGCTTGCTGGAATCGAGCGTGCGTAACTTCTTGCGGAAGTTACGCAACATAATTCGTGCTTTCTGGAATCGATAAACTGCTAATCCATGGAATTGAAACACACGGAACCGGTTCTCAACAAGAACTGGTTCTTGATTCCCATCCCTATTATTTTGGTTTCACTATTAAAGTCGATGACTAGGATTTCCATGACTTTGATCGCAGGTGTCCACGGTGTCCATACGATGAATCCTAATGACATTGCTGACTTTCCCTCGAGGGCCACCACAAGGTTTATATCCTAATTGAACTTTGGTGATCTCTATGAACAGACATCTGCGTACGAATGAACATCTGTAGACATGGGACAGCGTTTTGTAATCAGATGCATTCTGGTTTCTCTCTGCAGTCCAAAGACCAATAACGTGCAATTTTTATTAGCTTTTTTTTTTTTTTTTGTCTTTTGTCCTGGCTGCAATCGTGTCGTATCAGTTCATAGAGGTTCGCTAACATGTATCCCATCAGTCTCGGATCTCAAGTTGCTAACAATGACAGCTCGCAGAAAGTCTTATCTGAAAGGAGAGCTGCTGGATTTACACTGGAAGCCTCACGACATTAGTTGTTGAGATTAAATCAGATTCTAGCCAATGGGTTTCAAGATCTGATGATATCTGATTTCTAGACATCTAGACATCATTATCAGGTCAAAATTTTAGTTTTTCTAATACTTACTACCCAAAATCATCGGCCTCAGCTGTACTTTGTGTTTAATGCTAATTAGCACCATCATCATCAGCATGCTGACTTCAGCATTTAGCTCAGAGCACCACCTAAATATGAGCTCGCTGAGAGACCCCAGACCTAACAGGGATAGATAATTATAATATCCCTCTACAGATATACATCTACAGACATTGGCTAAAAGGGTTAAATTCATTTTACTTGAGTCAGTAGAATTTGTTTTTAGTAGTAGCTCAGTTCAGTGTCGGCAACATTACACATTGATGGACATTTCACATTGTAGACCGACATCAGTATCAAACAATGCATCAGAATTGGCACAATGCTGCCAACAGAAAAATGTAATTACAAAACTCTTTTTTTAATGTTTACTTCACATTTTACTTCTTCTATTGAGTGAAATAATTAAAGGAACAGGACTTATTTAAATTAGCAATATTCATCTTTGAATATGGATTAATGAGGAAAGAGAATGTCACATTATTTAAATATTTATTTTGCATCGCTGAGACACATTAAAGTCTTTGAAAAGGTTTGCTACCTCCATACAGTGTATTTCCCATGTGGTGTCAGGGTGCTTGCTCATGTGTGAACACATGGGTGTGTGTGTGTGTGTGTGTGATGATTTCTCTGTGCCAGTGTGGTTGTGGTGTACTGAGAACTTTAGCATCCATAAATTATACATTCAGCCAACCTGACTAATTAATGTTCTGCAACATGCTCTTCTTCTTGCTTCTTTCGGGAACTTCTGTATGTTTACACAGCACAGATTCAGCTGAGGAGTTAAGGTTTTACCTAGAAAAAAGCATGTTTATGTAAAACCCAAGATAAATAAACAGTTAATAAACATGTCACGATGATAAATACGTGCAGCTCAGCACGTAGGCAGAAGGAAAAATAAGAATTATTTCTGTAGAATAGAAGTCAGAGCACATCATTAGCCTTGTTATATTCAGTTAAGAAGAGGCTCAATCTCATGCAGTCATCTATACAAAATAGAGTGTTCTGCACTTGCTTAATATATTTATTTATTACTTTTTGTTCATTTTTATTTTTTACCCAACTCTTCATTCAGTAAAACTCTGCTCCAAGTGTGGATATTGATGGGGAAACATGAAGGGAGATGAATGATGGGATGAAAAGTAGTGTAACACTGAGAATTAAAGCTAGTGCAGACTGGACAACTTTCAAAATTGCTATGCTGCTCACACTTAAAGATATTTTTTCCATACAGCTGTTACCATCTTTACATGTAACCCTGTCTCCGAAATGACATTTTTCATAGGACAGAATTGTCTTCCCAATTGGGGTATGGTGATAAACCTGATTGTTGGTTGACTTGTGCTCCGAGGGAGGCGGTTGCAGGACTTTGATTGTGAAGTTTTCATCTCTTGCGTGTGTTTAGGTTTAGGTCAAAATAAACAACTGTGGTTAAAGGTCCACTGTTTGATCTGTCCTTTTTGAATTAAGGCAGTTTTCATATATATTAGACAGGCTTTGGTGTTTGTATCTAAGTGGTTCTTTGAATGTGTTGATGTATTGATGTAATTCTTGAATTATTGTTAAAAGTAAAAATGTGGATCCCAAGAAGAGTAGCTATTCAGTTACAATGCAGTAGCTATTGGGGGCTTAAATAAATAAACAAACTTATGAATATCATATTTCATTTGTACCATATTCTGCCATTGAATCTGCCCTGAGTCTTACACCCGAACATTGTTTTAATGTTGAGGGAAAGATCATGGATTTGTAGACCGTGATAATTCCCTAACCCTAAGTGCCTTAAAGTAACCATAATGATGTTGCTTTTCCCATTATGGGCAGAAATTATATTACAAGATCAGATTTTGATGGAAAGCAAATTAAATGTTGTCCATTAACACTTCACTGATAAGTACAGCATCAACCAGCCAATCTTTGCTACTTCTTAGCTACATCCATTAACAACATTTCTTCAACATAAAAACAATATTTGCTGTTGCTGTGTATATCACCTGCATCATTTTTTGAAAAGGGTTCTTCGAGTTGCTGTTGGAAGTCAAGAGAAAAAAGCAGACGAACGCTATAAAGATCGGTAGTCGGTATAGCTAAGATCAATACTGCTCACACTAAACCATAGAAAGAATGACATAACAAAGACTTCCTGGGCCCCAAAAATGGACATTATACAGCAGAATCAGTAGAGTTTGGTATTGATGCATTCCCCACAAAGAATGAAATTGTAAAAATGTCATGTTAAGCCATATGCAGCCTTAACATGTATGTATGGATGTATTGAATCTGAAATTTAAGTCTCTGAAAAGTCTTTCAAGAATATTCAGCAGCCCTGGCTGAAATGGAAAAAAAAAAAGTAGTGCAATGTACTTTCAGAACCAGCAAAGGGAAAATACAATAGCACCAACATATTATGATGCTGATTTGGCCTTTTCAGCGCTTCATTAAGTTATCCTTCCTGCTGTCTTCCAGCAGGCATCTGCAGTGCCAGAACATTTCAAATTTATGTTCATTACATGTTACGAAGGACACGGCTGTGACAACAGTCTCCCTCCAGCGTTACGGAACATGTTCAAGCCTCACTGCTATCATTATGTGTTTTCTCTGTATAGATATATATATAATATATATATATATATAAACAACAAAAAAGTAAGAACTGAGTAAAGTCCATCCATAAACAAAGTGATATCCATGATGTAAAAATTGAAGGGAAAGAGACAGAAATGTCCTGAACTGACTGGAATAGGGAGTCAGAATGCTGAGAGCACTTAGAGCAGTTTATCCCGGCCGGCCAAACAGATCGTTAGTCCACCCAGAGGGATGCCAAAAAAACTCAGAGCATGCAGGGGTGGACCGTGTTTATCGATGCCAGTTGGAGCATCCCATTAAAATCTGTAGCCAGGGGACTTGGCAACAGACAACAGTTGTCCTTAATATAAAGCTGAAAACTTCAATGTATTTCAGTAAAAATGTTTTTTTAATGAAATCCATCTGTATGTTGAAATAGTAAAAGTAAGAACATTCCCTGTGTTTAGACTGCAGCAGACCTCAGCTTTAGTCAAGAGTACCGTAAAAACAGTAATTACAATAATTACATGAAAATGCTTCACTGAGAATTCACACTCGCTACCTCGAAGACAGACTGAGTTAATTACACAGCCAATTTGATGTCATTTTGATTAATTTTAAGGTCTACCCTGTGGGAAAAATATGACAAACAAGCACTACTAACAAGGAAAATGTTGCAAATTTGACGATGTCCACTGATTTATTATGTCTCTGTTTAATGCACTGAGTACAAATAGATCCCTTTATGATTATATAAAGTGGAGGCAGAGCACATAATTCTTCCCTTCCCCTACTTTTTGCAGGGGAATTGATGAAATTATTTCACTTCGTCAATGTAGTGATAAGATTTGTATTGACAGGACCTCTCAGTCCAGAGTAGCAGTGCTGGGCCCGCTATTCAAAAATCAATACCTGGCAGCAGGATAATAACCAAGCTACAGATTGCAGCCAAAAAACTGAGAGCTGGTGGCTTCCCTCTTTTAAGCCTGTGGATAGGAGTGTATCCTGTGTGTGTGTGCACGCCACCATTTGTACATGTCACACCTCTGTAGAGCAGTGCGGTACATGTGTTCTCTACAATGTTTCTTTCTTTTGTGCTACTGTAAATCTTGCATGCTCGTCTCCAGGAACTCAGCAGCATTACCTGTGTGTTCAAGCAGCTGAACAACATGTTTATCTTCAGTGGTAAAGTAGTCCAACATCCTTTGGTGCAGTGAAAAGTCGTACGGAGATGTTTGGGGTGAATTTGATCAGGGTTCATGTCCCATCTCCTTCCTACTTGGAGACAGTGTTAAAAGCAATCCTTCTCTAATTTTAATGACAGTGATTTAAGATGCCACAATTTCATTCTAGGGGTTCTGTGATCGCATGAGCAAATGTTTGGATTACACTATCAAAAGACCAACTTTGCTTGCGAAAGCTAAATTTAGTTAGACGCCCGACAAAATGTTCTGTAATGCAACCGGGGCGTGTAATGCAACCTTCTGCAGGTATCAGGGCAGAGGCAAAGAGACAAAAGGGGACATTGATGGAGGAAGCTGAGAAGATAAAAAGGAGAGTAAACCTGAGACTGACTGTTAGTCGTTGGCGAGAGCTTTGTGAAATAAAAGTGAGATGCTGAGCTGGGCTTCTTGCTGTTTTGACTAGTAAGTAATATTATCAGGCTGCACTTGCTTGATGATTGATGATGATTGATGGATTGGCTGTGTTAGCAGCAGTTGTAGTTTTGAATATTATTTTGCTTATTGTTGCTTTAAATTGCATACAATTAAATTCAATCCGATACAAGACCTCTACAGCCCCAGAACCTAAGAAGAATCTTAAGTTCTCCAAATGCTCTTTTTGTTTTCCATTTTTCCATTCCCTCTGCGATCCCGTTTGTCTTTCTCTAAACAACCACCGAGACACCAGATACATAAGTAACACTTCTACAAACACAACTGACAAATACAGCTGTTGTGTTACGGAATAACTCAGGGCAAAACACCGAATGGCCTGTCCAGCCCTTCAAATAAAGCTCCTCCAAACATTTCATTAGATGAAAGATTCCCTTGTACCGCTTTAGAGGAACAGTTTGTAGCACCTGGCCAAGGTGAGAGCATGGTTCTGGATTTATAGTGGAATACGCATAACCTCAAGGTGAACTAGCTAGTAATGACACTATCTCTGCGCCGAGAGTCCCTCTCCCCCATCTTCACACCGCCTATAAAACCGAAATGTGTCCAGAATCAAGGATCCTGCCAGCATCTGCCACTATTTTTCCCGGCGACGTTTTCCATCTGAATAAGGCTCTCTCTTTTTCAGAGATATGCCCCATTCACAACTGAAGGGCCCGTGATGTTGTTGTCTTTCAGACGTCGCTTATAGATGCCCTTAAATCTCACAGGGGGGAGAAGCGAGCCTGGAGCATTTGGGACGTAATGAGGGTGAGTTATTGATAAGACAGAATCACATAAAATGGACAGATGACTGGTCATCAAAAGTGCGCGGAAAGATAAAGGGGAACATAAAATAGATTTTGTGGATTATAGGACACAAGCTTTAAAGTTGTTTGTAAAGGTGTGTGTGTGTGTGTGTGAGTGGGCTGCATGTGGTTGTGTATGTACGTGCATATTTATGTCCGTTTTGTGTGAGCATATAGCTGCGGGGTGATATACCGTAGAGTTTAAAAGTGAAGAGGATATTATATAACAGCCATAAGCTGTTGATCACCTTGTCCGTTTTGAGCTATACTATTAGACAGCCACGCAGGAGTGCATGATAATAAACATCATAAAATTCTAATGCAAAATGAAGTCTCGTTCTTTGATGTCTTTTTCACAGACAAAAAAAAAAGTCCTCGGGACAGCTTCGGTATTAATGTCTGCTCTTTGTAGCATAAAGTGCATACTGGCAGGGAACGAGCCTTTATAGGAGTTCTCGCCAAAGGTCTGTGCTTTGGACTTTGAATAAAAAGAAATAAATAAAACGAGTCATCTCCTGTAGGCTTAGACTTGAAGGTGGTTTTTTAAAAGTTTGTTGCTCACTTCTATATGGAGGTGCAAGCAACAAAATAGTCGGCTAGATTCGGAGCAGTTGCAACAGATTTGTTTATGATAGTATAACAAATATATTGCCAGCATAGTTAGATATTTATTTGCATATGTCACCTACAACATGAGCAAAACATACTGCAGTGCAGCGGACCACAGTAGCCTCCAAAAGTGGCTGTGCATTGAAATATATGCCAACGATATGCTCATACTCTGCTGTACTGTAAATGATCATCGGTGAAATGTGATTGTACTGCCGACCTCTAAAATGTTGCCATTGTCAGGCTTTGTATTCTAGTTGCTTGATCCGGCATGATATCCATATTAATTCAATGTGGATCCCGGTACACTGCACTGAGATAATTGTATTTGAAGGACAAGCATTCCCAGCTCATTATCTCCTTCCTGTTATTGTTAATTACAACCCTGATTGCATTTTACAGCGCTCCCCAACAGTTTAGTAACTAAAAACAGAATCATTTTCAAATCCTTTCCCATCTACATTCAATTGAATGAATGCAGATTGAATGCATTTATTTTTTCTCCTTGAAAAGCTCAGTGGTTCACAAGCTAGGATGTGGCGAGGTTTGCCGGTTTGTGAAAATTAGGCACAAAACTGGGCAAATAGACATTAGTCAAAGCACAATTATATGTAAGTAATCCATGGATTTCACCATCTGCAATCCACAATAAAGATTCAGCTATGCCCGTGACCTGCATAAAGGATATTACTGCTTGGGCTTGGAAACATGCCAAAATAAATCAAAGTCGTTTGTCGCTGCATCTACAAATGCAAGATACGACTCTACCAAACCAGACTCCACCATGCAAAGAGAAAGCTAGATATCAACAACATTCAGAAATGTTATCGATTTCTCAGAGCCTAAGCTCTGTGCCTGAAAATGGAAAAGTCTGTATGGTCAACATTTCAGGTTGTTTTTGGAAGTTGCGGACATTACGTCGCCCAAGCCAAATTTACATTTTGCACGTCATCCCAACTTTTAGGACTCTAAATTGTAGGTAACATTCCTTATAAACTCTCCTCTGCTTCACTGTAAACCCAGTTCTTACTGCCTATTGTCTCTTCTGATTACATATGTAATCCTCACACAGCAGCCATGGAAGCAGCCATGCCGAGTTGTAAATACTCAACATTTGATACAATCAGATTGGATTTTATCAGCGACTGTGGTTAGATCAGTCTTAGAAACACTTCACATTACCACATAATCTGTGCAGTCTATCATTCCAAATCACGCTGAAGATCAGGGTATTCCCTCCCAGTTGTCATGATGTCCAACTATGCTGTTAATTGGACCGATAAGCCTCTGGATTATCCTCCCTTGCCTAACCCGCAATTCACAGACTTGCAATTGTGTGCCAGGGCTCTTGTTTTTGTAACAACTTCGTCTGTGCATGTTTAGATGTGTGCTACACATTTCAGTAGATGCGTCCATCTGACATGGTCATATTGGGTGGCATGCAACCAAAACATAAATGCAAGAGGCAGCAGGCAGAAGATGAGACTTAATGTGTTTGTGGAATGGAAACTAACTAATCAGCTTTAGGAGAGCGCTTATTGGAGCATTGGAAACTAATCAAATTGAAGAATGGGGCTATTCAAGTCCAGGAACAAAACATTCAGTCTCTCAGAGAGGACAAAAGAAGACATATTAAAGAATTAGAGTTAGTGCAATAACAGCCACACCTACTTTATTTCTGTTGTTTTATTTACAGCTGAGCCCACAAAATGTTGTCACTCCGGCGCTGTTTGCTTTATGAGACTGCTAATATATAGACATGTCTTTGAATTCATCACGGTACTGATTAGTTTCATTTACAACACGGACACAACAATAATTCAGCAGGATGAATTATTTAGAACTGAAGCAACCTGATAGCAGACAGAAGAAGCACTTGTAATGTGTAAACGTCCGAGTTCTGGCTTAAGATGAATGAAAATTTGACAAATCCAAGTATATTAAGATGTATTCATAGTGCCTGTTGTTGTTTTTTTCAGATCCTTTTGGCATTTTTCAAAGTGAATTGTATTGTTGTTACATTGGAAAGGTTGAGAAAATTATATGCACTCTCTTCTGTGACTCAAGAGTTTGTTCCTTTTCTATGACGTCCAGCAGATGACATTAAATGCATAATTTCACAAACCGCTGGGGTCTGGCATTAACTATGGCCTGTATTTCCATATTTCCTGTAGTCTTGTCCTCCAAGTGAGTGCTGAATCAATCCCCCTGTGGATTTTTACTTTTGAGCCTCAGAAGTGTTGATCTTCAACCTCAAACATTTCTAGTCAAATCACTTTTTTATGGCTCAGTATCACCTACAAAGTCCCAGTGGTCCATAACAGCAGGACACTCTCTGAGGAAACAAGGTAACCCCCCCTCCAAAAAAAAAAAGAAAAAAGAAAGAACCTTAGGACTTACGATAAAATGGAGGAAACCTCAGGAGGGAACAGTCAAAGGCTGTTCTCTCTTTGTGAACTCAGAGAGCTGGTGTTTCGCTGTTGGGGTAAATGGTAGTTAGGTCTAACAGTGGATTTCGGGTGTTCAGACGTAGAGGAGGATGACGCTCTGTCAGTCATTTTGAAGGAGACTGACACACGTGCTCTGTCGACAACCCTAAATATCGGTCTTACTGGGGTAAGATGATATCTTTAAGGATCATAACCACTTTGATAACTGTCTTTACTCTCTGGTGCGATCAGGAAGAAGGTAGAACTGAGAGGCTCAGACAGGATGAGCTTCTCCACTCAAACCACTTTAAACTTCTTACTTAGACTACATTTCACTTGCTTACATACTTATTTGCTCACATTACTTCCACAACAACCATTGCATGTTCTATTTTTATTATTACTCTTGTTTTGATTAATTTAATTTGTAGGAGCACACCTGTGTATGATTATATTTGACATTTAAATTCAATTCAATTGGATTGTTCAAAGTCATGTCAGACATATAATGCATGTTTTATAATAAAATGTTTTATGGGTATCAAATCTCTATATATAAATCTTTATGTTCTATTATATGAGGTAAGACGATAAAATAGTACCATGCATATGAGTGACTTGCTGTCAGGCAATGATCAGGATTAGGTGTGAGTGTGGCAGAAAGACAGAAGAATGAATTTCTCTTGTTGTTTTTCTTCAGATGAGATAATTCTTTGGGAACAAATTGCTATGAAGGTTGTTTATTACAGTAGTTTATTCTCCCTGGGGGCCTCAGTTAATGGTCCTTGTAAGTTAAATATGTTGGTAGGGTAAGGGTTAAATCATCGTCTTTATTCTTAAATTGTAGCATGCTCTTCTGGTGTTTCTCTGTTTGCCCTTTTGCATGTCGCAATAGTTGTTTGCTCACATATCAGATATTCAAACAATGAGAAAATAACAGCGACGAGTTCAAAGAAAAAGAAATACTTTCAACACAATTACAGTATGCACATAACCTCAAATCCGAGGCTTAGCACAGCACGAAGCAGCATGGCGTCCTCCCTCCCACACAACAAACAGCCCTGAGAACATCTGCGAGACATTTTTTAAGCGTTTCCCTCATACAATTGAATCCCATTATAAATAAAAGCAACTGCGGCGTCTACCTCAGAATGAACCAAAGAGATTCTGAAATTTCCTGTCAGCTTCTATAATCTATTTTTTAACAGTCTGCTATGGAGGGCTCTTCACTATGTTCCCCGAGCAGTCCAATGACAGCAGTAATAAATGGTCTTTTTATATGCTGGCTCTTTAATACCCATATAAAGCCCACCCCCCTCCCAACTCCAGATCTAATTCTGTGTGCGTGAATGTAAGTACGGGACACGGCTGCCAAAACAGCAAACATAAAAATTTGTGAGTGACTTGATAAAAGCAAGATAGTGGAAGGTAATGAGAGGAGAATTTCATTAAATCGGAGGCATTTTTCATCCAAATGGAGATGGGGAAAACAACAGTCCCTTTCTTTCTTATCGCCAAATGACATCAAAAGAAAGAGCTTTTCATGCTTTAGCGACTGATTTGCTGTTTGCATTTCTCTTCTATTTCTAAACACTGTTGACACTTTGCACAACTCCTACAATGGTGATAAGAGGCAAACAATTACAATTCCTGCACTTTCCCTAAAGGCACACACACAATTCCTGCAGTTTCTATACACACATCCACGGTCCCAGTCGAAGATATATGACTTATGAGATGGGTGGTATGGTATAAAATGGTCATATTTGGATTTATGGATTGTTTGCGTTTTGATAAGAGGGGAATTAAAAAGGAGGGGCAAGAGCGAAAGAGAAAGGTGTGTGTGTGTGTGTGTTTGTGTTTGCAGCAATGGTTTAGCAGAGCAGAGTGACAATGAAGGGGAGAAAAAGAGAACATGATTGAGTGGGACATTTTGTCAGCTGCAGACGTGAGCTGGAGTCTGGATTGGGTGTGTGTGTGTGTGCGCATGTGTGTGTGTCTATAGGGGTATACCAAAGTCTGAGTCACCCTGGACCTATTCTTTACTTCTTTATTGGCATTCTAAAGCAGCCATCTCTGTGCTAACCTGAGCGGTGCCACTGTTGTTGATAGGGCTGCCAGTGCCCGCGTCCCTGCTGATTGTGTGTGTGTGTGTGTGTGTGTGTGTGTGGTTATATGTGTGTGAGAGAGGGAGTGTGTGCGCGTCTGAACGTCGACACATTTGGGGACAAATTTTGGATTGAAAACGGTTGATAAGAGCCAGCAAATCTATTTGTGCACACGATTTATATCTTCAAGGATCAGAGGACAAGGACATTTATTTATCATTACACAACACAAAGTTGTATCACAGTTTGCAGTCTCTACATGCTACAAACAGAATAACAAATATAACATTTTTGAGTTTGCGTCTGGGGGAAATGTAAAGAGCAGCAACAAGATATTAATGAAACATATGGTTTTGTCTTCACAAGGTTGACATCATCTCTTGTCCTCAAAAACTCAGTCCGCCTGTTGAATGCTTGATCCGGGATGTTGATGGAGCAGTTCTCGGTAAAGATGTAGTCTCTCTGATTTCCTGTTGTTTGGCCATCTTGCAGACTACAAGTCCAAGCTGGGGCCAGCATGGCTCCTATGCCAGCTCTCTCCACCTCCTGCTGCGCCCGCCTTGGTGCCTGGTCTGGCCGATTTGGATCTTATCAAGGTGAGCTGCTGTAGGATGTTTCTTTCACAGGCATTGTGCTGAAACAAGTGAAAACAAAATTAGCCTAATTTAAAAGATCTACCTACTTTGGCATCTATAAATGCTGAAGTAGCTGATGCTATAGGCAAAATCCAATCCCATTCCAGTCAACAATTTTTGGCTTGTAGCTCTTTAAAATCAAATTCAATCAGAGATCATTCAATGATGTTTAAGCAATAAAGCCAAAATTAATAACAGATTTAAACAAAAGTGTAGAAAGTTTGAAGGAGCTACTGGCTGCTGCATCATTGCTTTAAACATGAGCTAAGGTAGTTTCTTTGTGGTTTTAAGTAGATGCATGCTACGATTCTATTGATTGTTCACATTAAGACACCAATCATAATGCTGTAGGAAAAAATATTGATTTGGGAGTGCATTGCTGGGGTCCAAACAGACTTTTTGCCAGCTGTTGACATGACCCTTCAGTGCAACAAACATGAACCGACTTTTATAGTTATGATTGACTCAGTGCCTATTGTTGTGGGAGAAATTGCTGAAGTCAAAGGTCAGGTGAGGTCAGGAGGGAAGAAAGTGTTCAGGAGCCTCTGATGTCTTATGCTGTATTATTTATTGACACTTGATCAAGGACAATTAGAGACACTCTCAAAGTTCATCAGAAGTGCCTGAGTCGGTCTCACATTGTGACGAACTCGTGATGATGGATAGACTTTAAACCCCAAGATAACCCCACAAATACTACACGCCCAGAATTAGTCAAAGAGAATGTCGTTACCCATGGAGGTGTTATTGTCAACATATTCTAGTCTGGAGACACAGATGTCTGTTTACGCAGATTGGAACGTCAACGGCCAGCTATCTATTATGTCTAGGAAGGCAGCAATAGGTCTCTTTGACCCTGGCCACCACAGTGTTCAGATATAGTGGCACCTACTCAAAGACAAACAGTTAATACTGCTGAGGACCTCAAGGCCCACATGTGACCATGTGCAGCCTAAGGATAGAAAATTCCATAACACCTATTATAGCTGGAAGTGGCAGAATGTTACACAACAACACAGTCCCACCGACTTAAAATGCCTGCGCAACTTTGACATATATAAAGTACCACTTACATTACTCATTGTTTGTCTTTAATACTGTATCATTTTAATAAGGCCAGCTGTGTTTTGATTGCAGAGTGGGGTGTCTAATTATTTGATTCTAACTCTATACCCGGCTTAGACCTTTCTGTGCAGAGTTTGCATGTTCTCCCCGTGTCTGTGAGTTCTCTTTGAATACACAGTCCAACTAACCTATAAACTGGCATGTCTACATGCAGGTTTATAGGTTAATTGGCGACTCTGCATTGCCTATAGCTATGAATGTGAGTGTGAATGGTTGGCTGTCTCTATGTGTCAGCCCTTTGACCTTGTGATCTCTTCAGGGTATACCATGTCTCTTGCCCAATGCCAGCTGGATCTCCAGCACCTCCCTTACTTAGCAATGAAAGTCCATAAAACACCTCATTAGTATTTATCTCAGAGGGGCGGCTGTGGTTCAGGAGGTAGAGCAGGTTGTGCACTAATCAGATGATCTGCAGTTTGATCGAAGTGTCCTTGGGCAAGATACAGAACCCCAAATTGCTCCCGAAGGCTTCACCATCGGTGGGTGAATGTGTATGAATGGTTTGCTCCTAAAAACTGATTAGCAGTTGGTACCTTGCACGTTGCATGACAGCCAATGCAATCAGCGTATGGTACCTTGCACGTTGCATGACAGCCAATGCAATCAGCGTATGCACTTTAAGTGGTCGGAAGACTGGAAATGCACTATGTAAGTACAGTCCATTTAACATTTAGGTTGTCCTCAAACCCAGTTCAGCTGGTGAGCCAAATGGTAGATACAGTTAGAAGCAGTTAATTAGCAAATACTTTTGAAAGTCGTTAAAGCTATCTGTCCAAACTTTCTAAATCAAATAGTCTTCAAGCTGAGGAGTCCATGCAGTATATGGTAGTCTTCTCTGGTGGCGTGGCGTAACGGGAAAATTAGTATACCCTAAGTGCAGGATGAGTCATCAACATTTTTTTATTGTTTACCAAGACACAACAAACTCAAAAATAACATGAGGAATACTCCAAAATACCTTCAAAAAAATGACTTTTTCTATCATATAGAAGACATGTAGTGCTAAACGTATGGTATAAAAACACAAAGTTTGACTTAATGAACATCTAAATGGAAGAAACAGAGAAATAAAAGTCATGTTACAAAGTAACACAGCAGTAATGAGCCTTTGCGCATATTTCATCGGCTACCACAGTGGCATGACGTCAGCAACAGTTGAGACATGTTTAACTTTTCTTTTTTTTTCCTGCACAATTTTGGTAGAGTCCTCTGCATCACGACACACAACACCACAGTGATGTTATTGAAATGAGTGTGAGGGACACAGGATGTTTTTTTCATTCGGTGCTGAAGTTGGTCTGAGCATTGCATTCTTTGTTACTGAATGACTCAACAGGCAGTCCTCACAACAATATCAATACACTGATGTACGCGTGAAGTGGACATGAACTAATGGTTCATTTAATAGTGTTTGTGGGAGACAAAGCTCTTTTTTCCCCTCTGTAAATGGTGCCACTTAGACCCCAGAATCAAAAAGGATTACAGCATGAAAGGGATTAAAGAACTTTTTTTTTTTGTGACAACAAATTGAACAACATAGATGAATGCTGGAGCACAGCTTTTAATGTGTATGCACACACAGACACATACAAGGCCTCAGGAGTGAACTGCACAGCTGCAGCATAGAGTCTGAGAAACAGACCGGTTTTTCTTTGAGAGGACAGATGGCTGTCAGGAGTACACACTCCCCCAAAATCAATGATGTAATTTTAATTAATCTCCCTAACTAACAGCATGACTGAACTCACTCCTCGGGCTGTAGTGCTGTACTTTGGTTAATTCGGTGGCAAACACACATGGTTATGGCTTGTGGATTTTGGACCTGATGGGTGTTAATCTCTAGAGGAGATAATAGTCCACTTCAGCTAAGGTATTTTTTCAATCTCAGTTGAACCAATGGGGGTCCAAAATTGAGCAAGCTAGAAGCTGGGAAACTGTCTGAAAAGAAATCCTTTTGAGTACCTTCAACGAACGCCCAATAAATGTCAGATTGTTATTATAAGTGTCTGACAAAATTGTGAAAAGGACCCCTACAGAGATGGACTTTTTGTAAAAGAGACCAAAACCAGAAACACCTGTTTTCAAAGCCACCAGACTCCATCCATTACGAAAATAGTTTATCCCGTAGTAACGGAACATTTCATTCAAACCTGACCAAAACAAAATAAAACTCACCTTTTTTTTTTGTCTTTCCAACAATTGTATGAAAATGTATTCAAGTTAGATGTGAAAACATTGAGAAAGGAGTGTGAGCTTGGGCATCAGAGAGGCGGTGAGAAGAAACAGCATGCAGAGCTGAAATATTTCTCACATCTAAATCGGTGAGTTAAGGATTTACATCCTTTCATTCGGAGCTGCAATGCTCTCGCGTTCAATACCGGACCAATTTCAAAAATTGTTGTCCCCGTTAGACACAAAAACATGGTGAAATATAGTCTAGGGAAGTTATTGGCATAGATGCAATATGTGACAACTGTAGAAGCTTTCAGAAAATTTCCACTTTATTTGGGACGGCTGTAGAGCGGATCGTCCACTAATCAGAAGATCGGCGGTTCGATCCCCTCGAAGATACTGAACCCCAAATTGCTCCAGAGAATTGCTGGGTCAATGCATATGAATGGTTAGCTCCTCAAACTGATGAGCAGTTGGCAGCCAATGCCATCAGTGTATGTGTGAATGAGATACTTACTGTAAAGCGCTTTGAGTGATCGGAAGACTAGAAAGACGTTATATAAGTACAGTCCATTTACCATTTGTGAATCCAACATCAGTGGTGATATTTGACTCCACTTGAAGGCACCAAGATCGATTAGGCTGCAAGATGGAGCTGAAATCTTCACATTTAGGTCACCATGGAGTTTGCATACTACAATACTGTAGTATTTTGTGTTTATATATTTATTTTTTTATATGAATATGGTTATTTGTATCATTTAGCAGGGTTTGACACATTAACAAAAGCTTGAGCCAAATCACATGGTTTGAGTTTGTGTGATAAATGTGTGAGAGGATATTAGAGGGTTGAACAAGAGAGCCTGGAGCCTTTCATTGGATGTGTTGAAATCCAACTAGACAAGCGTACGTGGCCTTGTTTCCTCTCCTCTCTCCATCCCTGAGCATCTGTTTGCATCCCCTCTCCCAGGCTTCTTGTCTCTCCCTCCATCTCATTTCTTTCTTTCTTTCTTTTTTTTTTTTTTTGTTCTGTTCCCTGGTTACCATGTGGGCACAGTGTGAGATGTGTTTGTTTGTCTCCTTCGGCGATATCTTTCCCAGACAGAGAGAAAAACTGGAGATGGGCACTTGCAAAGCAGCATGCAAGCACACACTCAAAAATACTTGCAAACACACTTTTGGGCACACATTCACACATGCGCTGATGAGAGATGTGTTGGTGTTAAAGACACCTAGAGATTCTGAGATTGATATGAAAATCTCAGGTTTGGAACAGAATAGAAATGAGCTGCTGGCAGTTTTGCACGTTGTATGCACATACGTAAGTCAGCTTTATTTTGTAAGCGCAGACCTCACTAGATATCCAGGCAACAATACACATATGACGTGGGCAAATGCAAAGGATTATCATGTTGTTGCCATGCACGCAGGTAAAAGAAGGACGATTGACTCTTCACAGCTATGTGATACATGCAGTATCTGTATCTAAACAGGAAGTGTGAAGTACTTCTTTCTTTAGAGAGAGTCCTCACTGCAAGTACATTTTTCATAAACATACTTAAATGCCAAAGTTTTATAGTGTAATGACAAATGTACAGTTAGACATTTTGAAAGAGTTAAAATCATTGAAGAACACTATTAAAAAATGACACACAATATAATTACACATGAACATCGGGGAGCTGCTATGGAGACAGTTGTGTTGCTCCATGCCAAGTGTGGTGCTTGGCCCTTAGTGGTTGATAGATGGATGGATGGATGGATGGATGGATGGATGGATGGATAGATGGATGGATAGATAGATAGATGAGATTATGAAATCAACTGTTACAGAATGAGTAATAGCTTTTTACAATGGAGCTGCAAGAGTCTCCGACTGAAACTGCTCCATCAGGAGGTCATGCAGTGGATGAGAGTTATTGTCCACGATACTGAGAAGTTTGTGGAGCTTCTTATTCCCCATGAGGTTGGCACCAGTGGAACAATTTGATATTTTTAAAACAGATGTCTTGCAGATAAGTTAAAAAAAAACAAAAAACAAGGTGAGTTGTTGCTCTGGTGACACAACAGCAAATCATATTTAAATGTTATCTACTCTTCTTCTCCAATCTAAATTTACAAGTGTTCAGGCTTTCATGTACTGAATTTTCTGTCCAACCAACAGTGGAAATGCAATGTCCAGGAGCAACACATTCACAAGGTGATTTTTTGAGGAGCATTTTACCTCCCACATGTCTGACTTTTGTGTCCAAATGTTGTAAATTCTCCTCAAATAAACTTTTAAGGTTTCTTCACATATTTAAAAAAAGAAGCATAAAAACACACTAGAATTAGAATGACTGTAAGCAAAAACATATGCTAACTTTAACATTTCCCAAATAGCATTTCATCATGGCCTGACATGATTTCTTTCATATTGTTTGTTTGTGTTTGATGTTTGATGAATTTGCCCTCTGATTCATCGCTGTCAAACTAAATTATTACCGTTGCATTTCCAACACCATGTAAACAAATCAGCCTATGCATGTTTTGAATAAATGTTCGTCACATGCAGTGTATATACAGATATAAAAACAACTCTCACGACACTGAACGTTCAGAGCGGTGCAGACCTTATTTCCATTTCAGTTTGTCAATTTGACAGGAGATAATGAAATGTCATGAGCGTGGCATGTGACAGAAAGATCTAATCTTAAAAACTGTTTTTTAAACGCATGACGAAGCATCTCCTAGAACGGTACCACTGGTTGGAATAGGATTCTTTTTGATACTTCCCTAATCATGCAGGAAAGCGTCAACCCCCCACTGTGATGAGAATGTAATGGGTGAAGAGTAGACTCAGAGCAGACTTCAAGCTGTTGTGCATCTCCACCACAGAGTAAGATAAATAATGATAAATGCAGATTTGATCAACTGAAGCCAGAGCTTTGTGGTATAAGGCAAATAAGCTGTCAGGTTATGTAACATAGTCATGTGCTCCTGATGTATGTACTGCTGTGAGAGCAGATAGGAGATGGGTTGGGAGCATGCCTGCAGAGACTGGCAGTCAAGGGGAGCTGTGCTTACACAATTTTATAATATAACTGTAATATAAAGGCACAGATCGCACAGATACGCGACTACTTGTGCTCAAAGTGTCCAACCCCAGTCAACCCATGACCCTCCTAGCTGTGTCCTCAGCAGCTGAAGTCATGTCTGCACTGGGGTTTAGAGAGAAATCTCTGTCACTACTGTTTACTGATTGCTTTTAGTCGTATTAGAGCTGTGTAAAGTTACTGTTAGTGCAAACCAAATCACTCCCTCACACTAAAAGCGTTCTACTGGTGAAACAGATGTCGAAGATGTAGGAAATACAGTTTGTCACCAAGTAAGGAGAGCTTCATTAACGCTGCTATACTTACAATAAAATAGGTCGAGACATATTATGTGCAATTTGGTCAGCGGGTTCGTTTTGAATATCACAGGAAGGAATAGAAAAAAAAAAGGGCTGCAGTCGACAGGACCTCACTGTGGTTCATGACGATCACACCTCCAACCTGTCATCAAAGTCCAACTTTACCTTCCTGAGCGGTGTGATGGAAAAACACAGTCCACAGCTCATTGCAGCCAGCCACCTACACACATGCATGCACTGCTGTGCACACACACACACACACACACACGCACAGTGTGATGAGTGATTGATTACAGCTCTAATCAGCAGATGAGTCGCAGCTGCTTCCCTGGTTTTAGGATCAAGCAAACAGATGTTAAAAGAGCGATGGGGTATTAGGCTCTGACTCTCTCTCTATCCATCTCTCCTAACCTGTTCTTTTGTCCTCCCTTTCCTCTTTTTTTTTTCCTTCCCTACAGTTGACTCACCTTCATGTAACCCCTCCTTAATAAGATTCTCCCCGCTATTCAGAAACAAGGTGATTCTCTTGATTCAACATTTTTCCTGTAGGGTGCTCTATTCACACTGCATGAAACATGGCCTTTTTTATTCAGACTGTCTATTCTGCTTCATTTCAATGTGTTATCTCAGCAAGGCCAAATCTCGCTTGTCAGAATGTCTGTGCTACAGTTTTTTTGTTTTTTTTTTGCTTTCTCCAAAATCTCCAGAACAATTTGATGAACTGATTTGTGGGTTAGTTTCAGTGCCCTGGTGTACCTGCCCTCTTAGATGTCCTTGTGTTAGATAAAACATGATAAAGTTCCTTCTGGGATGCCCTTCCAGTGGATAAAACATGATGAAGTGGCCTCTAAGGTCCCCTCTGAGTGGACAGGACATAATGAAGTGCCCTCTAGGGAGACCGTCTAGTACAGATAACATGATGAAGTCCTCTCCAGGGTGCTAACTAAACTCCTCAATATTCTGTCTTATTAACATCATTGCATGTGTCTTTTTAAAATAAATGCTTAGTGTTTTATTACAGAGGTGCGGTAGTCATACTTACATGATAAAGCAATTTCATTTGTATCCAGAGTTTGTAACTATTTCACATAAATACATCATGAGTTTCTGCACGCCGGTGCCCTTTTTAACTGCCACTGGTTACATCATAATTTTTGCTATAACTGTGTTTTGCATGCTAATAAAGATATCATACAAAGTGCCAAACATTTGCCTCCCAAATGTGAGCATTCTGTGATTTTCTCTGCTTTACATCATTGTAATTTTAATATTTTAAAGTTTCGGACTGACAGAAAAAAAGACAAGCATAGATACGGTGGTGAAATAGTTTTTTTTAAAGGTTTCAGGCTGCACAGTTTGTCATTCAAACTAATCACTTTACCGGTAATTTGACTGATTAGGTTTTTCCTCCTTTAAAAATGTGTGCTGATTAATTAACTCGTCTTATGCAAGCTTTCGGTTGGAAAGAGAATCTGTGTTTTGACAGCGCATGTTTGAGAATATCTGTCATAACACGCTTTCATTAAAGTCTCTTTGTTGTGTGAAAAAAAAATGGAAATGAAGGGTAAAACTTTTTCACGCATTACACTCAGATTGCTTTGCTCAGTCTTACTCGGGTTGGTCTCTTAAGTATCTCAACGGTAATTCCACAGATTTGTAATGGGGTTAAAGTCTAGACATTTGACTTTCAGATTCCTGCTGGAGCCATCTGTGGATTTGGCTGCACGCTTCAGGCTGCTGTCCAAACTTAAATCACTTGGCTTGTTCTTGTGGCACATTTAAAGCAGGTCCTCCTCGATGGCAGTCATTTCCCTTTACCTTTGCACATTTCCCATTACCTCATGCTGGGAACATATAATGCTTCCATCAACATATGTAACATTGGGGGTAGTGTAACATTTTGCTTACCGATGGAACTTGATCCTCTCGCTCCATTTTGACATCTTGGGCAAGTTAATTAATCCATGTAGTTCTGACATGAAAGATGATTTGTGTGGCTTGTATGTTATATTATGTTATAAATTATGATTGTTTGATTGGATACAAGTGTCATGCCTACCATACCATAAAGGTGCTTGGATGCTTACTTTCTTTAAAGGTACGATATACAACATTCACTGCTACTTCGTCTTACGCTAGAGCAGCATATCGCAGATCAAAATAAACTGGCACTATGGTCCACCATATTCCATAGGCAACATCATTTTACCTCATAGTAAACCATACTTAATTCAAACTGAACAGAAATAAAATTCATCATAACCATTTTTCAAGTGTTCGGTGAAAATAAACCTTTAATTTATGGAGTTATAAGTGAAAATATTCTGGCTCTGTGTGCATCTGTCAAAGTGCTTATTATGTTACTGGCAAGCTCAGATGCCTGACAACATTATAAAATGGATTTATACAGATATAGACCTTTTTTTGTTAAAGAGTAAAACCCTTGTTAACCAGTAAACGTTTTTATTGTTATCAATCAAACAGTAATTTTACCTCACAGATTGTCGTAAAACACGTCCAAGAAATACATAACGCCATATTTATGTTCAACATGTTATTTATATAAAAAAAACAAGGTTAGACCACTGCTATCAGGATCCACACTGAATCCTCTGTAGGTTGTAATAGCACATGATATAGAAAAGCTTTGAATGCTTTCAGGAGGCACTTTATGTGCAGTTGCCAGGACAACACAGGAGTTGTTAAGCAACTTAACTCTGACTTGATTGACCAAGCTTCTGGGAAATTGGTTCAATCAACAAGAAACCTCTCAGGAGCTCTTCTGATCCGTGCTTATCTACAGTATGGAAGCATGTAGCCTCGTTGTCACTTAAAATTTCCCACCTCTGCACACATTTGAGCGTGTAATGAATAAAACCTGCCGGATCAAACAGGGTACATGCCTCTGTGCTCCATGAATCTTTGGCTTTGTGCATGCTTCAGATCTGTCAGTACCCATGCATACACACAGATACAGTTTTTAGGTTTAAAGATTGAACCACTATTCCAGGTTGGGAAACAGTTTCAATTTTTATCAACATAACCTTCAACTGTTTTCTACAGAACTGCCAGTTTCTTTCTTCCAGACTATATTTCTCCATAATAAATTATTTATGTAGATACTATTAAATATGGCATTTTGTCTTAGAAAATCAACACAGTAAGTCTCTTACAAAAGGACTTCATCTGTCAGTGGTAGTGGCACATCTGGTAGTGGGTGTTTGTACGTGCTGCTATGCACGAACTTTTGCAATGTACCATTTCTTTTTTTAATAATCTGAAAGAGCAGTATCTAGATAAACAGGTTATGATTACACCAAGAGTATGAGGTGTCTCAAAAGGAGACAGCACTGTCACTGTATAAAATATCTTTACCAAGCTAAAGGTTCTTCTTTCTTTACCAGTTACTTTGGATCTGGCCAGTTATCCTATGGTGCATTTATCAGAGCTTGTTAGCTGAAAGCCTGCTGCTTCTGGGTTAATGAAAGCGGTGAGATTGAGCCATACACTTAATGTGCTGTAAAGCTAAATTAAAAAGTGGTTAGAAGAGGCTAAAAGGAGCTTTTGAAGCTGCAGAATTGGGTGATAAGATGTGCACATAATGCATTTTGGTATAAAAATACAGGAACAACAGAGTGTTAAATAGTGTTCACGGTCTAAAAATTATACACACAGGCCACTTTTCTATACCGTGCAGTGATCTGTACCTTAAATATTCTCATACAAACTCCCCCAAATGACCTCTTCTATGCTTTGGTATTGCACTTGTATATGGGGCCTCAGTCACAGCTATATTCACTGACTTGATCACATGCTGACAGAGGAAATTGAATGTTGTAACAGTATATAGTGAAAGAACATTTCAGATCCAGTAAAAAAATCAACTTCAAGAAGTTGATTACAGAGTCACCTACTCTACACCTGAAAGCTGATCCCTGAAGAACATTCCACCAACATCTCACTGACATATTGAATGAGACTTCATCTTCAAAATTAATATCTAAATCCTAGAATCATGTCACCATGACACAGAATCAGCTTTGGCGTTCACATAACATGAAAGATGAAAAAGAAAATATGCAAAGATTCTAAGATGTGGATTGAGGGAGGCTTAAGTGGGTAAATGCAGCTTTGTATGTTTAAGATAAGTGTTTTCATTATTTCCATTATGAATGATGCAATATAAACTGAGTAAACATTTTATTAGGTCCTTGAGGCTGCTTTTAAGCCAAATGGAAACTGTAGGTACACAGAACATAATGCAGAGATGTCATTTCATAACGTTTGAGCGAAGCTGCCAGATAAGGGAGTGTTAGCTCATATATACATTTCATATATTAAACACATGATGCTTTATTCTAAATATTCCCTGGCAACTGCTCAATGTCAGTGGTGGGCGGCTGCCAACAAGCAAAACAAGAGCCTCACTACAGAGGCATAAGTTATTGACTGAATCCTAAGGTTTGAAAAGAAATAGATTTTAAACTATACAAAATCTTGCACAATTTCATTTAAAATAAGACCATTTATTTATCTATTCCTTCCAATGAATGGGTGAATTCATTGACGATTTTGCATTGTATCCCAATTAATTTTCTGTTTCTGCACCAATGGAGAGATGAAGCTGAATACACTCTTATGTTAATACGACAAGGCAACTGAAGAATTAGTTGAATGGCCGCAGTCAGACTCAACTGTCAATAAAGGGTCAAATACGGCCAGTGGGCTGGGAATCAAGTCATTGCGATGCCTGTTCAACAACGAACCTTTGCATGTGTACAGTATGTGGACGTTAGGTAATGTGTTTAATATGTAGTCCTGCTGTATTTGTGTGCGTGGGTTGTATAACTTGTTAGACGTTCAGGAGTATTCGCTTGGGAAGCCAATCCACTGGAGCATGAAAGCTGAAGGTGGAAGAAGAACTGAAGTTTCTCACATCCATATAAGATCCAGATGCATTTTAAGTGCATTTTCATGGTTAGCCAGATTGCAAATGTGATTCCACCTGCTTTGCTTTTTTCCATGGTGGATGCAAATCATCACCAGGCTGGAGATTGAGTGCACTGGTTTGCTACTTCTTCTAAGAGAAACGTAGCCACGTAGTCATTTCTAACAAAAGAAGCATAGGTCATAGGTCACTGGTAATGGCATCGAGCACATATTTTCTGACTGATTCTCTAGATTTGTTATGGCAGGACTTGAACGTACAATTAGATGACACATTGGCAGTTGCCATGTCTTCTCTACTCACTCAGTTTGATGTGATAAGACAGGCTCAGTTTTTACTTGTTATTCATTTATCATTTATGTATGTGTCAGTGTGCACAGGAACTTCAGGTAGCTCAGTCAGTTTTTTACTTACAAAGTCATCTGCAAACCCTAGATGCGACTGCTTTTCATCATCTGCCACGTCTACAGCGTTGCTAACATGCTCTAACCGTCTGTAACGGATGAAGTAGGCTTCCTGAGCCTTTACTGTCAGTATGCACTGTGACGTTATTGTACAATCCTCATTCAGGATCTTCTGCATTGAATTTTGGTACAAGACACACATTACTATTACTACTAATCAAACTGAGTGTGAAGTTGAGTTATTAGCTCCCAGACGTACCTCCTCTCTGATTAGATTTCCATTCTCTCAGTCACAAACAAAATTTTTGCTTGCTCAACTTCCTATCCAATTTTTCTAAAAGTTTTTTGTTGCTAAAGGTCGAGAATTGTTTTCTCAACCTTTAGCTTCATGGTTGAGACAACACAGGGAAATCACTATCTGGTATATTTGTAATGAAAACAAAGTTATTTGCTTTTAGAATACACTTTCTTTTCTTTCAACCTTTTTTTTCTCAAAATTTAGATTTCGTAATATTGCTTATCATCACAAAAACATACATTTATCTGTTTACTTTATCTTTTCATTGCATTTAAACCACAGATGGATGGTACCTTAAATATTCTCATACAAACTCCCCCAAATAACCTCTTCTATGCTTTGGTATTGCACTTGTATATGGAGCCTCAGTCACTGCTATATTCACTGACTTGATCACATGCTGACAGAGGAAATTGAATGTTCTAACAGTATATAGTGAAAGAACATTTCAGATCCAGTAAAAAAATCAACTTTAAGAAGTTGATTACAGAGTCACCTACTCTACACCTGAAAGCAGATCCCTGAAGAACATTCCACCAACATCTCACTGACATATTGAATGAGACTTCATCTTCAAAATTAATATCTAAATCCTAGAATCATGCAGCTTTGTATGTTTAAGATAAGTGCTTTCATTATTTCCATTATGAATGATGCAATATAAACTGAGTAAACATATTATTAAGTCCTTGAGGCTGCTTTTAAGCTAAATGAAAACTGTAGGTACACAGAACATAATGTAGAGATGTCATTTCATAACGTTTGAGTGAAGCTGCCAGATAAGGGAGTATACATGTCATATATTAACCACATGATATGCACTCTAGATTTCCATTCTCTCAATGCAAACTAACTTTTGCTTGCTCAACTTCCTATCCAATTTTTCTAAAAGTTTTTTGTTGCTAAAGGTCAAGAATTGTTTTCTCAACCTTTAGCTTTATGTTTGAGACAACACAGGAAAATTTCTATCTGGTATATTTCTAATGAAAACAAAGTTATTTGCTTTTAGAATACACTTTCTTTTCCTTCAACCTTTTTTTCCCTCAAAATTTAGATTTCATAATACTGCTTATTTATGGAACATGTCGGAGGGTCGTCACAAAAACATACATTTATCTATTTACTTCATCTTTTCATTGCATTTAAACCACAGATGGATAATTAACACCTGGCTTGTCGTCAGAATGAACCGAGCACTGATACATTCACACTGTGTCTCCACATGTTTGTATGCACGCGTAGGTAGATGTTGTGTGTGTGTGTCACTATTTTTAGGAATTTTTCTAACTTGTCATCACCTCGTGCTCTGATGGGGGGGAAAAAATCACCATATCAGGCTGCCATGGCAACTTCTCAAAGCCAAAAATAGTACAATTCTGAATGTTAAAAAAAGTAAATTTACCAAAGGAGGAAAGCAAACCTGTGTTAGAAATATGTTGCAACAGATATGGGCGATTATTTTCCCTAACACAAAGCAGACAAATAAAATAAAATAAAAGATAACCACCACTGATTAAATCAAACAGTTACATATCCAGTGATCTCTGTTCTTCTATTGTTCACATAGATGAGAAAAACATGTTATTGTTATTACAACAAAAGGAACACAGCTAGAGTATGTTTCTATGAAAACCACTTTTATGCTGCGTCGTGGGAACATTCATAGTGAATTATAATATAATTGACAAAAAAAAAAAAACATACACATGATGAACTACATCAACTAAGGTAATAAAGGTACAAGTGGTCATAATGCATTATAAGTAGGGCTGTCAATCGATTAAAAAAATGAACTAAATAATCGCAAAAATTTCTGTTATTAATCGCGATTAATTTATCAATAAATTCATTGCATTTTTCTGAGACTGAAGCTTTAAATGAATATTTATTTATGTAAAATGATCAAATTAATGTAGAATAAACACAGAGAAAGTATATTTAAATTCATTCATTTTATTGGCTTAAGGTGCACATATGCACAGTGCAAATAGAAAAAAGCCAGAATGAGGAAATATACTGACGAGTGCCACACTCCTGTAGTGTAGACTGGTCCCGTGGAGGTAATTTCAGCAGGGTGTTTTGCTTTGAGGTGATATGTTAAAGTCGTGTTACTTCTGTGGAATTTAAATTTGGCTTTGCAAACTGTGCAAATTACCTTGTTTTTGTCCAACAAGACGTCGGGCAACTTTTTAAAATGAAATGTTCCCCCTAAAAGTCCGTCCTTATCCATCTTTCCGCCATAGACTCTCCTTTAGTTAGGATAGATCATAGACATATATACATAGACTCTCCTTTAGTTAGGATAGATCATAGACATATACATAGACGCCTCATTGAGCAGGTTGGTCCGTTGCTGTGATACGTTAACGCGTCCACCATATTGGATGTGGCAGATCTGCCGTAAACTAAAACAAGGAAATGGACTAAACTTCATAAAGCGCCTTTCTATAAAGTTATTTAAGTTAATGCCTCTTATATACCCATTCACACACACACTAATATATCTGGGAAACAACGCTCTACTTTGCCACATCCAAAATTAACGCGTTAATTAACGCGTTAATTTTTTGACAGCACTAATTATAAGCCTTGACTACAACCAGTCGAGAGCAGCCATAAGACACTTGACATTATCATTAACTCTTGGTCACATTTAATGTTATATGAATGTTTACAGTGCATTTATACAGTGCATCAGAAAGCATTGTATGTTTATGACTGTGATCATAAGGCATTATGAATGCATACTAATTGACTAAGGCAGTATAGCTGTGGTTTTCATAGAAATGTTGGTTGCATTTTTTTGAGACGCTGCATTCAAATGCTGATAGACAGACATGAGGTATCAGGCATCAGTTAGGGGCTTCTCTCTTTATACAAAGCATGATGGACGCCATGTGCCACCTTAAAGGACTCAAGCGGGTACTTCACATGATGGAGGAAGACTGGTCCGAGCTGGAGGCAGCTGATAACGTGTGCTCTCGCACAGGTTGGTTGCGTCAAACTCACGAGTCAATGCTCTCGATCACAAATTCCCAATCTGTTGATGCACGCGGTCGTCAACACACGACTCCCTTCATCTCTGTTGGAGTTTTCTTGAGAGTAATGTCTTCATAACGCGCAGCCTTTGGACTCGAACAGACTGAGATTTCTCCTCACAGACTGCTGCCGCTGGTCGTCAGCCAGAGAAAAAGAGAAAGGTCAGCTCACACGGAGCGCATTATCACTCAATTCCCCCATCCTCCCTTCGCTCTCAACCTCCACGCTTCTAGCCATGGACAAAGAGGTGCACCCTTACTGAGGTAGTGTGTATATTAAAAAACACAGCCAGGGTTGTCCATTATATTGCATTAGCATTTTGATAACTCACCTATGTCTCCCAGTTCCCTCGTGTGTGTATGTGATGGATAGGGGGTTGGTGAGTCATGTGGTTAACCTCATTCTGTCTCTGTCTCTTTGTCCCTCTTACTTTCTCTTCTCCGCGTAAACCACAGATTGACAGCCGAAGCAGACAAAGTTTATCTTTACCTTCTTTAAGTCTCTGTTAATGAGACACTGCCTGGAAAGTTTTTCCGTAGAGTTCGTGTTGGATTTTTTTTTTGCCGTTTCTTGCTTCCTGAGGCTTGTCAGGGGTCTGCAACCAGACTTTCAATTGCTCCGAGTGATCGTTAGAATTTTTTGAAATGCCTTAATGCGAGGCAAAGACTCACTGGTAGTGGTATTGATATGTGGGACACATAATTGAGAGATCTTCCAGCCAGCTGGTGGCTTGCCAAAGAAAACTGAACAGTAGCAAACTGGGTCAAGCAAACAAAAAGATTTTAAAGGAAGCAGCAACAGTTCAAACCACTGACAATAGAAGAAGACATCTTTTAGGATTTCTCAGCAAGTACTGGATAGGTGATTCACATCACACGTGCTGAAATTCCCTGACTGTTTTTTTAGTGTGATGCAAGTTCGATCCAAATAACCTGACCATGCCACATAGTTTGTTATACAGAACCATCTGTGAAGTGGTCATTTGAAACCGTTTGGAAACCAACCATGGATTGGAGCCATCTGTCTATCACGGGCAAACTTCAAGCAATCAGATGAACTAACTATATAACATAGTCACATTCACAAAAGGCATTCAGCAGAAAAGTGAAAAGACCTTTTCCATCCAGAAAAGCATTTAGTATCATTCTTTGGGGTTAGAGGTTAGTAGGGGTGTGCTATACTGCATATTTAAGTGAGTAAGTACTGTAAATACGGGCCAGTATCGCCGATATCGATACGGATACTTTTAAATAAATAAAGTGGATGCGTCATTGAATTTCTAAATCTCAATTAATTTTCATGACTTTAAGAGTTTTTCGTGATGTTTCCTTTTTTATTATTAAATAGTTGAAACCCAGGACAGAATTGTTTCCTTTTTTATTATTAAATAGTTGAAACCCAGGACAGAATTATTTCTAATTATTTCATAATTATTTCTAGAAAATAGTCACGCACTGCGTGTGCTGATGAACCTGAGCCAGCAACTTGCTTGTTTGTTTGTCTAAGTCACATCACGTGAGTCACGTCACGTGAGTGCAACATCTAAAGACAAGAGGGGGGAGGAGGTGAAAGTGTGCCTGCTCTGTGCTGACACAGGAGCAGCGAGTCCGGCGACCTGGCTGTTTCCTCTTTGCCGAAACCACAACATTTCAAACGAGAGCAGAACTTAAAGTAAAGAATCAATCTCACCAAGCTAGTATTGATCCGATACTGATACCGACTTGGTATTGATACTATCGATATTTGGATCGATTCGCCCACCACCACTAGAGGTTAGGCTTAGGGATAGAGTCAGTGGTTGTCTGTAACCACTGTGTTGGACACAAGGACCTATAGCTTAAACCTTGCTAGATCGATTCTTGAATGATTGAATCAAAGGTGAGAACAGAACAAGTCACCAGTAACAAGAGAGACCCAAAAATTGCTCCCACTCTCTGTGTACCTCTATGCACTGTAGCAGTATCAAAGATAGATTTTTGTTTGCTTGAAAGGGTTAAAGATCAAAATATCATTTTACATGACTCATATAGGTAAACAAACATGATGTAAGATGCATGCATGCACGTTAATACACAATGGCTATATTCAGGGTCCATGCTATGAAATCTCTCCCTTGATTTCCTTTTTCTGCATTATGCTATTTCTGCCTCTCTCCACTGAACACACACAGCGTCTCGTAGGTGAAGACACACTTCAATTTCTTTTTTATTTTCATATTGACTTTTTTCACACCCCTGCAGTACAGAGCCAATTAACTACAGAGGAAAAGCTCACATCCTTGACAGATATTATTGAAATAATATGGGCTGCAAGAATAGGTGTGCCTTTATGGATTTCACTTGTGATAGCTCTATCTATTTAATAATAATAATAGCAGCAGCCTCTGTTGTAAAGACACTGATGTGGCTATTTATATCTCAGCAGATGGCAAGGTTAAGAATCGCAAACATACTCTAGATATGAGAAATGAAATGGTGGTGTATCTATGTTATGAAATTATTCATTAAAAGGAAATAGTCCTGAAATAAAAGCAAGCATTGTCAAATACACAAAAAATAAAACACAGATACACAAAATGAAAAGTGAAACTCCTAGTGGAAAGAGTATTTTTAATAGTGAATCCATTTTTTTTTTTAAATAAAACTAAATAGCAGATATGGTTCTTTCACAAAGCAATGCTTCACTTAAATCCTACTCACAGTATAAAGCAGCTTTTACATTGTGACCTTTAATTCCCATATTGCGGTCAAAGGTGGTCTCCATTCTGGTTCTTAGAAAGTCTTTAGTGCTGTTTAGTGACATTATAACATAGAAGCTATATATTATATGATATTACTATAGAAAATAGCAAACTGCAATAACCTTTTTTTTATTATGGTTGGCCAGTGTCTTTTAACATATAACAAATCTCAAACAGGTTTCTTATCAACAGTTTAACTCCTGCTCTTTATTAGTACAAAGCGACCAAGTTTAAGTATGTTTAGTGGGTACAAAAACAGTAACATGGAGGGATATCTTTTTAGGGATATTTTAAAATTTGCAAGTTTTTACTTCTAGCTGATCTTAAGATGTGATGTGATCATTTACACATTTTGTGCTCCAGCATGAATTGGCAAAAGGCAGTTTAGATCTTGGACTAGCAATTAAAAAAATATACCGAAACACAACAGCTAGATAAGTTAGACCATGATCCCATTGAAGACAATTAGCCTTTTTTTTTTTTTTTGCTTTACGGGCATGATGGGTACAACAAATGAGTCACATTGCAAAGATGAAAACCGCTCAACAAAAAAGCAATTACTTTTTAGACAGGCAGTTTGCTACGAATATCTTTCTAAGAGTGTGAATTTGGGTTGATTTCTCTTGGGGTAAAGTGTTCTGTCTAAAGTGATACCTGAAAAAGCGAGAAGGTGAAGAAGCCCTTGTGTTTTTTAATTTTTTTTTTACCACTAAACGAAGACACATTCACAAGTTAAAATGACTTTAAGACCAATAATTTATTAGCAAGTTGAGAATAATAATCACAGACTAAAGGAATAATCGTCAGATCATCAAAGTGCTTGTTATGCCCTATTAAATTTTGGAAAACTGCAGCGACAACAGTGAGCCTGACAAAATAAAATAATGAAAAATGAAACATCTTTTGACCTTAATGCATCCATATTGGTGAGTCATGACCTTTTCCATCCTTTCATGATTAGTTAATAGCACTGTAGCATGAAAGAGAGAAAATGATGAGTGACTTGGCGATCATTAGTAACAGACAGATCTTTTTAAATTAGATTAATACAAAATATAGTGAAGTGAGGGTTGTCGTATGGTCCAATTTAGAAACTGAACCCTGAACCTGTCTAAAAACAGGTGATTAGAGACACAGGACGAAATGTTAAACCAAGAAACAAATGACATCATAACTGACATAATGTTTTATAGAGTTTTTCCACAGCTCTCTTTTTTTTCAGCCTGTTTGTCACCAGGACTTGCATATTTTGGATGTGTGTTCCCAGAATAGCTGTAAGGATGAATATATTTACAACATTTGCAGATATTATCATGTCAGCGTCGACACTGAACAGCTGGAGTCACCTTGCTGTCAACATGCTCTGACTCACAGGGGAATCCAATGGGGTGTCCAATGTTTTTGGACTTTTGCACACTCTACAGCAGAAGCTCTGACATCCTGTTAATCCAGTCTATAATTACAACATGAAGATAGCTTGGCGTCTTCAGCTTGGTTTTACAATATACTGTGTCTTAAATCAAGACTACAGTTTACATCACTGTATTTTATGGAAATAATTTTAGGTTAACTTTGTTCTGATGTGCCTCTGTTTATTCTACCTTTTTACATTAGAAGCATCAGTAAAAAATAAAAATAAAAAAAACATAAACTTTGAGCTCTGTGAAGAGAAAAAACGAGATACTGGCATTGAGTTGATTGGTTGGAATAACTGGCCTGCCATTAAATACAGTCTGACAACCTTTTACAGCTGAGCAGTCCTGTCACAATGTGTCCTGCTATTCCTGAGTTTTATGGGATTGTCAAAGAAGGAGCCATCTGCACCAAGTGCCAAAAAACGTTTAAATGTGTTAAACTGAGTCTGTGGCTGCACTTTCCACATGGAATAAGGTGTGGATGGGGATCATTGAGCTGTGTCATTTTTGATCAGCATTCATACAGCCTGAGCATGCACGCTTGTAGTGTTACCTCAGCATGTATGTGTATCCTCTCTCTCCAGGTGACAGGTGTTGCCTCAGTCCGACAGCGTGTTTGTTGTGGAAAAATCATCCCTCTGTCTCTAGCTGCATAATGAATAGCTGCACCAAGACATTCGTAACATACACAAAGATGCACTGAGACAACGTGAACTCTGCACTGTGTGTCTATCTGGATTCATGGATTTGTGTATCCTGGCTGTATGATCTGCAACAGATTGTCAAAAAGGTTGAAACCCTTTCCTTGACTTGCTGTCAAGCTTATCTGTCTTATTCTGAAGTTAGAATCGTCACATTCTTATTCTAAATACTGATGTGATGGTAGTACTAGATAAAAATTTTATGGCAATAAATAAATCATTGCCAACCGTAGAGCCATGACCTTAGCATGGCTAAAAAGGACAAGGCAAAAGAATGATGATGAATGTTGACAGGGCATGAGTTGTCAGCATTGTAGAAAAGACAAGTTTTAAATGACTGAAACCAACAGTCTTAAACTAGGACATTTCTCCTTAACATCGATATCTAGGTAAACCTGTAGGCATCTGGTAAATGTCTTAATTCAAGGCACTTAGCATGAAGTAGTCAGTTGTCTGTATCCTCTCACTGGTCAGGTGGAAAGAAGAAAGTACACCTGCCTGGGGACAAGTAAAAGACACTCTTGATGAATGCCTACCCATTGCTCATAACAAGCCACAAAACCAATTTTAAACCCCCAGCATGGTGCCATGATACATCAGGTTAATTTGACGTAACCAATTTAAAATGTCATTGTGGTGGAGTAATGGATGGCACCCATCTTGACACGTCAGGTGAAAACGGTGAAATACACACGTCGTTTATCTCACCTCCCTGCTGTGGCCGGTCCTGCCCTTTATGGCGGAGGAAACTCAACAGCTGAGCAAAGGTGAGGATGTTGTGTGCGGAAGACACACTGGTCGGATAACCTCAGCATATTTGCTTAAATTATTATTCCACCATGTAGAGGCTTGGTGAGAAATGTTTGTGCAAAACAGTAGTTGTGGTCTATTTGAATTTGAAGTTTACACAGTGAAAAAAGTAGCAGATCATCTATGAAAACATTTCAAATGACTGATCACCGTTGATATATTTCCCACTCCGTCTTCGCTCAGCAGTTTAGGTACTTGGCAGAATCTTGGATGTATTTTAGAACTGGACACCGGAACAGACATTATACAAATAATAATAATAATAATAATTATAGAAAGAGTCATAATTGGTGTCCTGTCAACAGTGGGAAATAAGGATCTTGGCCTTAACCTCAGTCAACCTCTTGTTTCCTGTATTTAAATATGCTATGTGCTATATTAGGATATTAAAAGAAAATTTGTTTTAGAGCTGGTTAATAGATGTTGCTTGGGTACCTGTAAAATCAACACATATAGTCATATAGCAAATAAGCAGAATTGTAGTGGGCTGCACAATGTCGACATTAGAAAGAAACAAATCTCTGTTGGCATACATGCTGGATGACTAACTTCCGTAAGTGTGATGGGGATTGTGTATGGATTTGTAGATGCTTTTAACTAAATGAATGATTTCATGATGGTTCATTTTTCCTCATCCATTCTAATCTTTTATACTTTCCAAGAGTCAAAACAGAGAGAATTACAAAATCTGTTTTGATTTTGAAATGAGGTTTTATTATAAGGACTAAATTACCGTAGGAATCATTTGGCTGACTGCGCAGCATTTACCGGCTTCATTTACAGTCATTTCAGTTTCAAAAAATACTCTGTTGTCTTGGTAATATTCTTATTTTCATTTGACTTTCATACTCTGTCTTATTTTAAGGTTTTTTTCCCAGACTTTAATTAAGACACTGACAGAGCCTAAAACTTCGAAACAATTATGATACTCAATGTTTATACCACTGCTTTGAAGAAAGAATTCAAAAGTTAGCCACATATAGTAAAATATAGTAAAAAAAAAAGATTCTTTAACTTGTTTAAATGTGCCACTTATTTCATCGACAGTGTTCTTTGTAAATGGGCAGACAGGCATTATCTCGGAGATAATGCCTGTCTGCCTTAATGACTGACAGTTGTTTTCTCCGAGGAGAGTAGACAATAGCGTCTTCTTTCTGCAGTTCAGCCATGTTAAGTGTTTTTGTTTGTCAAACTACTAGAACTACAGCCTACACCACATTTTAATGAACACCCTCACTATCATAGGACAAGAGAGGAGGGGGAGAGAAAGTGAGTGTGGGAGCCATGATATGAAGAAAAAACTAAATTGTTCACTTGAAGACAATGCACTTACATGCATGGTTAAGCCCACTCATAATAGTCCAAATTCCACTCTGATGTGAAAAGCCTGCTCCCTCCTGCATTACAATAAATATATCGCGCCCCCGCCATATTAGTTTTTTTTGGCCCTGTAGTCCAGACCTTTCTGCCTGAGGCCATCCCCTAACCAGCCTGTGCTGATGTCTGGGCATTTAAATTGTGGTGTCTGCATCTGTAGCTTTCAGATGATGCTGCTGGCTTTCTAACTTATATGTCAAATTAGCATATTTTACATATAGAGTATATATTTATATTCATATTTACACACGTATGACACATGCAGACTCTACATGCTGCCTCTCTCACTCTTCCTCCAATATTTTAATAATGAAATTGGTGAACTAACAGAGTGTTTCAACAAAACCAGATGGCAGATTGTTTGAACAATGCAAAGACGAACCAAGGTTGTGGTTTGTTTTATTTTGTGTTTTGTTGTTTGTCTGTTGCATCAATAGAGTCTGGTGGCTTTGAACATATATAACTGCCATTTCTGGTAAATCCAGAAGATATTACTCTTTGACGAAATGGTCTGTCTCTGTAGGGATCCTTTCCATAATGTCCTTTCTTGTTATAATCCCGTCAATGGCAAACACACACATTTTTAGTGGTTGTAAGTTTGTGTTGTAGCCAGTTTCGCATATTGGAGCACTTTCAAAAACTGTTGTTCCCATGAGTCACTTTGACACAAAGAAATTGAAGGAAAATCACCAAGGTTACCCGTTAAGTTTAGACTTATGGCCATGGTTATGCCTTCCATCTTCATTTGCTACTTCATTCTATATTTGAAGCCCGCTCGATTCTATTTTTTTTAAATTTTATTTCGAGGCCCGTTAGCCCGTTCTCTTAATCACCATTAATCTCTTCAGTATTCACACCAAAAGTTAATTTTAAAGGAATTACATAAAAGGCCGTACAAATTAATCATTAAGATCATAAGTAAGCCATAAAAAAAAACTTTTGTCAGATCACAGTACTACAACCTACATGAATGCTTTGTGATAGAATGTAATTAAAATGAATTAGAGGTGATTTCTTTTGTCTTTCTTTCTGCCTTTTTCTAGCCGAGCTATTTCCTCTTTTTAAAATATTGAGCTTACACAAGTTTCCTCACCCCTAATGGAGACTTGTAAGGATGCTAGACACAGGAGGACAATGACTATAGACATCAACACAGTGGCATCAATGAAATGAACTGAACATTCTCAAAGGTGTTGCTACAAATGTGATCCAATTAATTGCAAGGCTACATGGGATGTTGAGCTAAAAGTAGCCCTGATTTTATGACATGTCTACATTCCTGTTGCACAGTACTGGACTCTGGACAATAATCCAGTTCAACAGTTTGAATAAAAGCTTCTCAATATGTTTTATTTATTTATTTATTTGGTGATATTTCACAGAGAGATCAATACTCAGTGTGTGGGAGTTCATCCACATGTGGTCTGGAATTGCATACAGGAGGCTTATCACCAGCAGAGAGGAAACAAAACAACAAATGATTAATACAGGAAATGGCAAATATTGAAATAAATAAACCACAGTAAACACAGCTACAAAGGCAGGTATTAGGTACCTTTCCAGGTAGCAATATTTGTCAACCTCTATACATACATACATGTCAAAATCTTTGGTTTGTCTGGTCCTTATCCTTTTATTTTTGTTAACATATATTTATACGTGGCCCCTTTGCCTTGAAAACACAGATTCGACTGCTTTACCCAGCTCCGTCAAATGTTATGCATATATGAGACTTAAAACAATATAGCTGCAAACAGCTATTTGCTTTGGAAAGACGGAGCAGAGTAATGGCGTCCCAAGCAAAGGCAGACGTCACACTCCATTTGCCCGTGTTGTTGTCCCAGTCTGTCCGTGCCTTGTTCATTTCAACGTTCTGGCCGTGTGTGCACATGTTAGTGCATATAAGTCCCTCTAAGTGCAACTGAGGAGAGCAACTTAAATGGTTGTTTCTTTAATATCAGTGACTTAAGAATTTATTTTGACCAAACCAGAGTTGATGATTGTTGGAACAATGACTAACAAAGTTCGATTAGCAATTTGTACCTGCCAGTGGCAAAAACAAGAACGTTCATTGTACAGACACGTTTGTCCCCAAAGATGAGCCACTTTGTCACCAATACAGCCTATTTTATGTATATTTTCATATATAACTTTGCAAATTAAAGGTTGCTTTTTCAACAAACCAGTGTTTGAACAAGAACAACGGTAGTTTAAAGATTTATTTTAGGTCGTTCCAGTTTTAAGTGTGTGTTTCATTATAAATAAGGTAAAATTGTTGGTTTTGTCCATGGAGTCTGGTGGGCCATAACTCCCAGTTGGACCCTGCCAGGTGAACTCTATTTAAACTTCTTTTGAACTTTCAGTGAACTGTCAATGCCACGTCAGTGTCTTTCAAAGCTTCAACTATCTCTACTGTAATACATAAAAAGACCTTTGAATGCATAAAAGCTGTTTCCAGTGATTGTGAATTGCTTCTGTTTCTTTGTGAATGTCTTCTTTCAGTGTGAGCAACATGTTATTTGTACAATGAAGGCACTTAGCAGTTCAAGTCTGTTTCCATGAACTGCTTACATCATGATGTGCTCAAGCCCCATTGGGAATGATGCTGTTGCCCTTTTACACTCAAGTATTTAACCACAGCCCGTGTACTTAATTGTTAACTGTTACCTCTTCCCATATGCCACCACGTTCTACTTTAATTAAAAATCAAATCCAGTCATTGCTCTCGTCAGTGTTGTTGTCAAAGTTAAGCAAACCAACCTTGAGATGCTGCTGGAGAAACTGCTAAATTAAATCACGACATCCAATTCCACAATTCAAACACGGGGATTTGTATGTGCAAAGAAATGTGTTTACAACACACTCTGCATGGAGGAGTCGCAGCTGTGTTTCAGGACTCTGTAAATCACTGGAGTCAAACAGATCCTTTGGCATAGATATTCCCCATCAAACCCAGTGTCGCTCTTTTAACCGTTCCTCCCATCGTTTCATTTTCTTGTGTAAGCAAGGATATTTATTCTCTGAATTTCCTGCCGCCTTCAACGAACAGCCAACGTCAGCACCTATTACAAATCCCCACAAAGGCTTTACCACAGGAAAGGTGATTAATTAAAGCAATTAAGGCAATGACGGTTTCAGTTAAGGCAGTTATGAGCTCCAAGTTGAGTAGTGTGGGGAGGGCCTTTGGGCAAGAGTGGTGGCAGACCAGCTTAAAGTAATGAAACGAATGGAGACGGCTACCTGAAGAGAGATTGGGAGATAGAGAGGGAGGGAGATGGGGACAGAGTGAGGAATTAATTACTTCTTAGTTCATCTGTTACCTCCTCCCCGCAGCTGTGATTGTGATCATTCTATCAAACAACAGATTCATTTCAGCCATAGAGCCTGTATCTGTGTGTGTGTGTGTGTGTGTGTGTAAGTGTCTGCCCACACAGGTGTCCCTCTGTCTGCATTTGTATGCTTTAGTGCTTTACATAATCTATTGTCTTTCCTGACTTCTGAATGTGTTTATGTATGTTAATGCCGCCTCTGATCCTGACACAGGAGAACAATAATGCCAACACTGTGATTAAGTTAATAGTCTGATTAAAGCACTTACATGGTTGCATAAACTGACACTCCCCGTAATAATTATGTTTGTATGATTTAGGTACATTACATAGTTTAATTATCCTCAAATAAACGCGGAGGGGGAAAAAAAGGGAACATTAAAGTTTTTCTATTATATTTGTACTTGTGCTGATATGGGCATTGTGACCTTTAGGATTAGCTGAAGTGCTAATAGTTAGTAGGTTGGAATACTGAATATGAAATATGAATGAGCTTAGAAGGTCTTTGAAAGTAATAATAATAGTGTTTTTACGTAGTATTACGTACATGGACATTGTACATCCAATGTATGAGGACATAAAAAGACCCCTTGAAAAGAAAAAAAGAAAAAATGAATACAAAAACAATCTTATGTAAGACATAAAAGAGATAAAACAGAAGGTTGACCATGGCCCGCTATGGCCTGCTCTAAAACCAGAGTGGAATTTATCACAGAAACCATTACTATTTATGAAAGCAATTATCTTGTCTGCCACCAATTTTCTTTGGCCAGAAGGGGAAGTTTAGAAACTGGACAAAAATTATTAAGGATATGTTGCAGACCAGAATGGCCAGGAAAAAAAGGTGGCAGCAGTTACAGATGTGATACAGTCATGACGATTTCAACATAGATATCTCTGTACGGCGACAAAACGACTTCAGAGGCAGCTTTGTGACTGCTGAGATTACCTGAATTGACGGAGTTTGACTTGAACCTTTTTAACCTGGATTTAAGTTGTGTGAACTATTGTGTCCCATTAGTTTTCTTGCGTTTATTATTTAGAAGCTGAAATATACATTTTCAAGAGCTAGGTGCTGCTTTCACGAGATTTAATCAAGGTTGCAACTTCGTATGAGGTGCGCATAATTGCGCTTAGAATACTACATACATCAAATTAAAGGCAGCTAAGGGAATGCTCATGTACGCTGATGTACTATTTATGCCCTGTCCTTCTGCCTGCACATGGATACAAGGTTCCCTCTATATAATATAATATAGATGACATCATTAACCTGTATACTGCACATACAGTGTATAGCTATAATCGCAGTATAGCAATCAATACCGTAAATACATGCATGCATACATAGTCCAGCACTTTATTTTTTTCTCCAACAGTTCAAAGGCATGCAGATTAGGTGTACCCTCAATACCCAAGTCCATCTTCAGCCTAAAAAATGGGTTATGTGAGAAAGGCAATGTCCCCTGGAAAAAGGTTTGCATATAGGACAGCCCCTTTTAAAATTGTCTGGCAGTTCCTTACTCCTGCACAAATTTAGTGGAATCTAGCGCCGCAGTTGCAGATTGCAAACCCCTCGTTTCATCCTCTCCGTCCTAGTGTGAATGAGAAACTATGGTGGCCATAAAATGTGTGAAAATGTATCTAGAGCCCATGTTTAATTTGTCTGTTCTGTGTTACTCTGGTGCTTCAGTAGCAGAGAACCTGTCGCATGTGTTATAATAGAAAGGGCTCATTCTAAAGTTACATATTAACAATGTTTCGTATTTCCACTCGTAAAAAAACATATTTAATGAATATTATGTTCCATTTCTGCTATATTCTGTAAATAGAGGCCCCTAAATCTGACACACTGGACCTTTAATTTTAAGCAATATCATCTATCTCAAACTTGGCAATGAAAATGGAGGCTACACAGAGTTAGAAAGCAAAGGTAATTTAATAGAGCAAGTAAACAACTGAGAAATACCCTTGAGGTAGTGTTTTTTTTGCGGTGTGGATGAAAGGGTGGTGTAGGGATGTGGCAAACAAACAAAAAAATAAGAAAGTAAGAAGAAAAAAATATATAGTAGAGAGCAGCGAGAGAGCAACAACCTGGAGAGACAGTCGGGTTTTTTTTTAGATATATTTTTCAGAATCCACATGTAACTGGGACTGAGAAATAATCCACTCAGCTTTGCTAATGAACAACCTGCAAGATGAAAAACAAACTGTAATTAAAACCATTTAGTTAAGATTAGGGAAGGTCGTATTCATGGTGAAATTATGGTGCTAAAGTAACTTTTTTCTAGTTTTATTTTTATCATCAATTCCCTGAGGCGACCATCAATTAACAAGCATATTGTGTGTGTGTGTGTGTGTGTGTGTGTGTGTGTGTGTGTGTGTATGTGTGTGTGTGTGTGTGAAGAGCTTTAGAGGCCGCTCTTATACCTCTGTGTCATTGAAGTCTACTTTATGGTAAGAAATACATATAAAATAGACATGTTCGATCAACATATTGAACATATTTATTTTGACACAACACAGTTGCCTTTTTTCGACTCGTTGCTAAGCGTTTTTTTTTTTCAAGCTGCAGCTAAAAGACAGTACTTGTTTTTTTCTTTAAGTCTCTTCAGGCGAAGTGCTATTGATGATGTAAACCAAATGAATAATGAAAATCAATGGTGATCACTTGTATGACAAAGGGCATGGATCTTGGTTGCTCGTGTTTTTATGCAAAAACCACATATCTATCACTCTGACTTGTGCAAAATGACTCTTTGTTGCTCTATATGAATGCCACAAAACCTACTGATTTGAAACCACATTGTACTATAATCACTGCAATGCTCATGAGCATAACTTATAGGGGACTACTTCCCTATGCATGTGTGCATCCGTGCATGTGTCTTGCGGAGAGGCTCGAGCTAAAGAGTAGTACACTAAGGTGCAGAATTCTGTGACATCTGAATCTGTCTCGTCAATAATGGATGTGAAGTTGAATGTCTTAAAATACCCTCAGCTGGGACAGTTGGCAGAGTTATTAGTGCTGTCTTTGACTGGCCAGATAAATACAGGAGTTACAATTCCCTCCACAGCAGCTGGCAAGCAGGATCCCCAGAGCGTCCCACTCACAGTCCCACAATGTCAGTGGGAGAAGAAAACAGTCACACAGCAACCCTGTGCACACACACACACGCACTCTTATACACACATTTACATAAATGGAAACACACACACACACAACAAGAGAATGTATACATGCCCACGCATCACCCATATAGGTTCCACAGTCTTCGAGGCCTCTCTCTGCTCAAATGATGCTCTGACAGCATATGTCCTGGTTTACCCACAAAGTTTGGTCCGTCTCATTTCTTGGCCTACAAAGTGGAGGAAGGTAGATCACACACTAATTGGGGAAGTGAGAAAGGGTCTCATAACCATGGCACGTAAGAGGAAGCTGTAAAAAAACAATTAAAGGTGAATGTCCTGCAATTGAAATGAGCAGCAAGAGTGTTGTAGTAGTGGGAGAGGGAGACAAAAACAGAAGAGAGAGATGTGAAGCATGGCAGGACGGACAAGGACACGCACATTGTTTGAAATTTGTGGCTCTGTATATTGAGTTTGAATACGGTTTTGTAACAGGGTATGAAATAGCCTCTTAATTAGAGCCAACATCTGGCGTACGGAGCAAAGCAAGGTAAATGCGGTGCTATTGGAAAAACATTTTCTTTGTATGTCCTCTAAGCAATATGCTCTGCAACTTGTGTGACTAATATGTGCATTAAATCGACACACAACCTGCCAGGTTGAATGTGTCGAGCATGAGCCATCCCGCTTTATATGTACAGTAGGTTGTGTGTAATCTCTCATTTAACATGGGTGATTCGCAATCATTGCATGGCGTGAACAGCTTGTCTGACTGCAGTTTAAACTGCGCTCCTTGTGGAAAATAAGTCAGTGATGATGTTTATTATCCCTGCAGGTAGAAAGATGCGGCAGCTTTAGAGCTTTTGTAAGACAGAGCACATATGCAGTACAGAATACAATACAGTGGATGTTAGAGTGAGTCTGCATTATTTCACTTCGGCTTCCTGCTTCTCCAGACTTCTTTGGTGGCTCATTATAAAGATGGAGCATCCCTAGGGGTATATACTGCATATCTGAGACTCAAGGTTCACAGTTGTAACAGTCTTTCAAGAAAAAGAAGCTCAGAAGTGCTCAGAAATTAGAGTTATATGCTACAATCTTTTAAAGGGAACAGCACCCTAGATTAAGTTCACTCCAAGTGGGGGTTTATACATTAAGCTTGATGCACTTAGCTGAAAAAGTTGGCGTACTTTGAAGTAGTTGGGCTCGAGGAACAGAAATACCTTTCATTACAACAACATTATGTAAGATTTGGTTTTGTTGTGATATGGCACACACAGCTTCAGAGTGTGTAAGTGTACGATGGTCCAATATTACAGAAAAACCTAGCTCTGCATTCGTCTTGTGGCCCTTTATTTCACAAAGCTCTTGCAGTGACTAAATGCCAGTACATGATTTACTCGTCTGTTGGATTCTTGCTTGGTCAAACTCTCTTTCTCTTCTATAGCTTCCTCCATTGTCCTCTTTTATCTCCTCGCCTCTGCCATTAGTTATGTCCACGAGAAGCTGAACCCGGTTACATTGCCTTCTTGGCAAGCTCAGGTTCTGGCACGACAGTGGCACCATTCTCCATCATTCTCCCCCTTTGTCCCAGGCTTGAACTCTTCCACCTCCCAGCCATTCAAAGCTCCTGTCCTACACGTGTAAACACCATCAGTCCTCCAGTTATCTGAGCATTGTTTGATTTATTCTTGACTCATTATTATTATTATTATTTTGTTACTGTTAATGGCTGTCACTCTGCCTGCTCCACCTTCCCACACACTCCAAGGAAATGATGGTTGGAGACTGAGAAGAAGCTGTGGGCTGTGGCTGTCTGTGGTTTGGGTAGCCAAACTGTATTACAGAAGATCTGGCTGTCAGCTCGTCCCAAAGAGTTAATCTGCAAAACAGCATTCGACGCATATCACACAGCGGCGTGTAAATTTTGCAATGCAACACTTACTGGACGGCATAACCCAAAGAGATTTAGAAATGATTGGCAACATAACACAGGACACACATAGGAGACGTACTGTAAGCACTGTGTACTGGCTGCGTCGTGTTTTAGCTCCGTCCCGCGCCCGGCGTCAACTCACACCGGGCACGTGTTGGCAGCGTAGCGAGCTGGCTGTATTCACGCGAGATCACGGATCCTGGACGTATGCGAGACCCCACAATAAACTGTCTATAAAGAAAACAACAACAACAAACATCTGACTTTGCTTCTCCGACGTGGAGGAGATTATAAAAAGCATCTGTTGTGTCATAAATGATTGTGTGTTGTTCCACTTCAACAATTAGTCTCTCATCGTTCATGCTGAGACCCTTTGATCGATTGACTGCTGACCTGGTGCTACCGATCATGACTTAGCGTTGATGTGAAGTTGTGATAAGCTACAAGAACTGCGTATTGTGTTTTATTTTGAAAGGGTGCGGAAGTTTATTATGTTGATTCTGTGTCGGATTTCCTGTATGGTGCGATCTGCTCTGTTGAAATTTATGAGGTTTGGCAGCGGCTCGCGTCAAAAATAGAAATGCTACGGAATGCTCGCACCGTGGTGCGGAGAGACACTTCTGAGACGCTCCGTGGCGTGCCCTGTGTGAGTGCTCTCATTGACTAGACTGGCAGCGATCAGCTCCGGTGACCGCGGCGCGTACGCCTCCGGTGTGAGTGGGCCTTCAGTAGACTATAGTATCTGTTGTTGGACTCGGTCTCACCCTGAATTGGTCTTGGTCTTGTCTCGGTTGTGGTACACTTTGGTATGTTACAGTTTAAGCAAATGTGCCAAAGTTATTATTATTGTTTTTTGAATTAAAGTTACCTATACTGATCAGCTCTATTGATCTAATCTAAGTATTCAAACTGAAGAATAAACAAAGTGTCATTTGTTAGCTCTTAAGCCAGAATAGACCGAATAGACTGTTTTTTATGGACAGTATTTGCATTACTGATGTCTGAATGCAACTGCCATATGTCGTTCACTCTGTACCGAGGCTTAGTGAGTATATGTACATGTATATGCACGCACAGTTCTGCACCGGTGGGTTGAGTTATTTCGCTGTGAAAAACTTAATTCCGTCCTTAAATTCAAAAAAAGCAGTCAGGAACTATTAAAAGAAAAGCACTGGTGCTGAAAACAGACATTAAGGCTTACAGCTCAGAGAAAATTGACTCACAATCAAGACGCTCCTAATCCATTTTGCACCGTCAAGGGTTAGCATGCTTATCTGCTGCAGGAGACGAGAGCAGCCCTTTTGGGATTGGATGGATGTGTGAATGTTCCGGCGCCGCAGTGTGTGCGCGCACATTTTTATATGTCTCGTTTCGGCGTGTGCGCGTGTATGACTGAATTACTCAAGGTATCCGACTGTAGTATGTGACCTTTTCAGGCAAAGTACCACATTTGATTGATATCACAGCTGCTGGAAAAATACCCAAGACAGTCACTGTATCTTTATCATCCATTTTACTTTCTTTCCCTAATCCCATCCTGCATATCCTCTCCCTATCGATCTCTCCCTGCCCATCAATCCCTCGCCCTCTGCTTCTGCTCTTCATTTGTTTCCTCTCTTCCTTATTCCCCTTCCACTCCTTTCAGCCTCCCTCTCTCCTTATCATTATTTTCGCTCTTTCTCTCCCTTCCTCTGTCTCCGCCTGCTGACTGACAGTCCAGACATGCCGAGGTAAATTGGGATGTAGCCGCAATGACAGGCCCTTTGTATTGATTTGTTCATCTTCATCATCCATCACGTTGTCCACGCAAGGGCTCCACAAACACACACACACACACACACACACACACACCTACAAACACACATGTTCATGCACAACGCCTAAAGCAAGAGGAAACCTGTCCAGGTCCCAGGCCTAGTAAACTAATCACATTACCTTGATGGAGTGGACCAGTGAACCTCACAAGGCTGCAATGCCAGAGACAAAAAAAGAGAAACTATCTTCTGTTTCTGTCAGTACTTGGGCTAATGTTGAAACAATAAACAAGATGAACAGGCATAAAGCAGATTTGGCTGAGCAATGGATTTGTTCATTGCTTCTTCCTACTTCCTTTGTCTGTTTATATGGGGTTTGTGTTATTGTATCAACTGTAGTTTCACCCATTGTTCTTCATCTTTCTAATTTACATCTTACTGCTTACAATACTTAAACGCTGATTCTGTGAGCTCACACTCGATTGCAGTGCTGGCTTGTTGCTAATTTCCTTGAGAAACAAACAAATTTAGCTTCTGTAATGTCTTACACTGCTATTTTATCACTGTAAAATAACTATAAAAACAACACTCTATCGTTGTGCATTTGTCTAGCTTGTAATTGACATTTATTTCATATATGTGAAGTCAATTAAGACACCAGGGACTAAAACTTTTAAATAAACCTACCAACTAAAATACAATTTACCGACAGAGAGCAGATTAATCTCATTTTAAAATTGTACAAACAAACTTCTGTGACTCATTGGGATATAATAACAGTTAAAACTTTCAGAGATTGTACATCAAATTAATTTCAATTGTTGTTAACTAGCTTCAGTGTGATCTTAACTTCCCCTTTGTTTGCAATCTTTCCTGCCAAGTGAACATAATACATGTGCTACATATATATAGCCTCCCTGCAGAAACTACTGCTCAGTCTGACATTTTTACACATGTATTAATGCTGTAGCTGGCACCCTGAGGGAGCCAGGGATGTGAACAAACAAGACAGGTTTGAACTTTCTGTCACATTCGGGCTTCATATTTCACCTTAAGCCTTATTGTGAATATAGCTGGTTGTCAGATGCCAATACCATAAATATATTTCAGTACTTGGAACTAGCTTTCAATCTAAGAGGCCAGTAGACGTTGTGCTTCCATCAACATACTATTTTTTTGGAATATCACATTGTAAAAATGATGTAAACGGCAAAAAGAGAGACGGAAAAAGTCTGCATTGTTTTGACTCTTTGATATCCAACTAGAGTTTGACATCGTGTTCTTCTGCAAGGGTTTGAATGAACCAACACCTAATAATTGCATCAACAGTAATGGATGCATTATTTAGCATTTTCTGTTGCTGATTCACTCATCGTGATACATTTGGATGGAAACACTACTGATTTGATTTGGAAGCCAAACAGTGTCTAGGCATCTAACTGTGAACATTTTTTCAACATCTACCTTTTTGGACTATTTGAAAACTATATTATATGTGACCTACATGTATTGTCATATTTTAGATTCACCAAATTTTAGACAGACATCAATGTTTCCTGACTTACATTTCACTGAACTAATGTTTTTTGGGGTATAGCTTTTGGATGTAACCAACTCTTACAGTTCTTGACAGTCAGAAGCAACATTCGTTATATGAAACTACTGTCTAATTACACTATCAAAGTCTAATTGCAGTGTAATTGTGGGAATATTCACTAGCAATTTAAAGATGGGCAATTACCCCTTATACACACTTGACAGAATAAAATGTTATAGCTATTATACTGTATGTTACATATGATACAGTACGATAGACCATGTTCATCCAGTGACACATCTTTGGAAAAACTGCAGGGAAACTGCAAAGAAACAAAACTGTCTGTCTCCAAGTGTGATACGAGTGCCAGTGCGCCGAAAAGTACATTCCGTGTCACTCTCATGCTCTGCAGATGATTGCCATCCATAAAGATTTCATTGAAATGGGACCTTTGGCAACCCTTCAATTACTTTGAGTGTTTTGAAAAAGGCTCCAAACCACGTGACACCAGAGATATAGGACATCCTTCACCTCCTCACCTAAAAGACAAGGATAAATGTCTTTCCATCTGAGAGCTAAAATTATACCACTTGGTGAAGTGGTAAGGTTAAAAACTGAACTTTATCTTTGGCATCGAAGGGAACAATTTGCATGTGCCATCAGAGTGCTTGCAAATTAAAGTAGAACCAATCAGACCCAAATATGAGTCATATAAAGAAGAGGTTGCTTGAGGTTACAGGAGACATGACATGGGCCACTGTGTGGAGGAAGGGGTGAGGAGGTAATAATGGGACAGTGATGATAAGATTGTCTGAAGCAGATAGAAACCACGGAGAACGGAAAAAAAGATTTGGGAGCATAAAAGAAAATATCTGATTCGTGAACACCCTTGATCTCATATCTTTTTGTTAGCAGAATCTAAAAAGAATAAAATAAAATAACGCAAATATTAGAAATGTGGAACTTGAAGAATCAAATATTATCTAAGCCTTTGCTGAAAGGAACTGGCTGAGCTGACCAATGAAGGACACACACATTCATCTTAAAGCATGCTAATCAGTGCAATAAGTTCAACATTATTGAGATATTTCAGTCTGGACCAAAGATCTTTGGTCCAGACTGAAATATCTCAATTACGTTTGGATGGAATAGCATGAACTCTTTTCATCTCATTGATGTTGGTGATCTCCTGACTTCATATTTATGCCACCGGCTGGGCGACATTTGGCACTAGCTCACTCTGTAAGGACATGACTTGTGCACCGGAGGGTGGTCCGGTTCAAGTCCAGCACAGAACAGTCAGTACACAATGTGGACTGGTAGTTTGAGGTGCCAGTTCACCTCTTGGCAGGGTGTTTTGGAGCAAGGCACTGTTCCATAACTGTTCAGGGCACCCAACTACATGGCACCCGATTGCTCTGGCATCTCCTATACATTAATACATTAAGTAGATTACATTAGTGGGTTGTCTTCTTCCTATTCTTCTTCCTGTTCTTCAATTCGGAGTAAAATGATTCAACAAGCATTGGATGGGTCAACAAAGAGCTCGATCGAATCTATGTTATGTTTACGTAAGTAAACATAATATAGATTTCGATCGATCAACATGTTTCAGGGACTTTCTAAGGAACTGAGTACATGTAACACCGCCTCGGCTATCCTGCTGACTAACACGCAAACCTCTCTCTCTTTTTCACTCGCATGTAGACAAAGCGTTTGTGGCAAATGACAGCCACCCTGTGGCTTTCTGTTGTAGTTATATAAGAGTGGCAGAGGACTCGTCTTCTCACACCATCACACTTACCCTCTGATCGATGCAGGCAAACGCCCGCACACACACACACACACACACACACACACACACTACCACTCACAGCTATTAGACTCTGTCTGTCATGTTACCCCATTGACTCTTTACTAACTCAGAGAACAGGAATAGACTTGCAGCTCACTATTTTGCTTGAAATTGCTGCCGTTCGTCCAGTAAGTGAAAGAAGAAAGATACTACGGCAAAACACCCACTTAGGGAAAACAGAAGCATGAAGGTTTATTAAGTTTCTTAATTAAATACAAGACTTCTCAGTTAGCAAACAGGACTGGGAACACGAGGCAGCTGATTGGCAGCTTGTGCATGTGTGTAACTGTAAACAACAACATCCTACCTGAGTTGCATATGGATTATAAAAACAATCTCTGTTTGATATCCAAACTCATATTTGGATAGACCAAAATGTGTTGCCTTGCACATTGAAAAGAGAACTGTATGTTTAGTTTTCCTTTTTTAATATTCTTCTTGTCTCATGAGACAACAGTATGCTGATTTCTCATTATGTGTTTTTACAGAATATCTTGTATTTGAATAAGCAAAGTTGTTTTGTGTGTGGCGGTTGCATGTGTTCCCTCTGGGTTTCCTCCACGAGCTCCAGTTTCTTTCCACTTACCTTTCATGTTTCTGCGTTTGCAATGACAGCAGACATTTTGTGTAAAATGTGTTTCTCTCCTGGGTGCGTTTGTGTTTTGTAATTTCACATATTTCTGATTTATGGGAACAGAACGCTGCTTCAGTATAATGGGTATCTGGCATTGAAGCTGCAATTCAGGACTCTCATAATGCCTCTTATACTTTGACACACACACGCTCACACACAATACGAAACATTAAGATAAGCATCCATGAAGCTCAAACATAACATCTCATGGTGACCCTCAGTAAATGCCTCTGTATAAACATGTCAAGTTCCTCACAGGAGTGCTACGATCACACATTCACCGTTATCCATGTGTATCTCATCCATGGGCTGGTTTGCTCCTGCTATAGTATCAACATCATCTTAGCAAAGCTAAAGAGATGTGAGCAACCTCCTGCATGCCCACACACACATGCATGCTACATACTGCAAACATATTAAATTTTAATAAAACTTCCCCACATTATTTGATCAGCATGAACGGTGTCAAAATCAAAGAAAGGCAATGTGAATGTGTATGCCCAAGGCTGGGAAATTACTCAGGTTTATAGAATATAAACACAAGTACATACAGTGTGTAAGGGGCCATATATAGTATAGAAGGTTATTTAGTACCAATTTAAGATTTAAGATTAAGAAATGTGAAACAACACGTCAAATTATGTGTTTGTTCTGAGAAATAAAAGGTACTGGATTCAAAATATCAAAAGTTTAAGTTGAATTTATTATTCTTGTACAAGAAGGAGCGTTTAACAGTGCAACACACAAGAGGGTTACAGAGAAAAGGCTCCTTGAGGAGCTCTAACAGTTGGTTCTTATATACAGTGGGCTGTCTCGGACACCTCCCCACTGATACAGATAACGTCATAACATTCCTTTGGTTGGTTTTCTGCTCAGAAATTAGCACTATATTTTATATCTACGTGGTACTTCCACTAGCCTGTCTCTCCTGTCCTTGTACCACTAATTTATAATTGTCTCTCCCTACCAGCCTCAGTAAATCAGAGGCCAACTAAGGGAGGTATGGTAGACATACAAAAGACAGGACAGACACACACTATCTGTATGAGTGAAGACATCTGCACCCCAGTATAATCCTAATTTTGCTTTGATGACAGCTTTGCGCACTCTTGGCATTCTCTCACTCAGCTTCAAGAACTTCACCTGGGATGTCTTGTAAGAGTTACCGTCTATGTTTTTTTTGTTTTTTCCTTCACTCTGCAGTCCAACCCATCCCAAACCATCTCAGTTGGGTTGAAGTTGGGTAATTGTGAAGGCCAGGTCATCTGATGAAGCACTTCATCACCCTCCTTCTCCACATCTGTCTGAAAGAGGTGTGATTTGGGTTATTGTCCTGTTTTGTCATTGTCCAAATGATGGTGACACTAAGCGCAAACCAGAAAGGACAGCATGTCCCCCGCTATATATAACTGAGTTTTGAATAAATTGCCAGCAGTGTCACCAGCAAAAGCCTGTGTTAACCTCTCGAAATGCATACAGAAGTACATGTATAATAGATTCTGACTGAAAAGTCAAAGTATTTGCTCCAAGAGCAGGAAATACAGACTCAGGCAGGACTCGCAATTGACAGTTTTACATAACTTTGGATCCATGCATTGAGTTCAAACATGGATACAGTGTTCAGTATACTGTACTGTGGTTCTCAGTGAGTCAATTTTCTATATTGTTTGCATGTGAAATGCTCAACAGTTTCTTTAACTTATTTTCTCTAAGATTTTATGAAACAATCAATAGCATTAATTTCATTTTCAACTGGACGTCTGGCTTGTTAAATTATATTTCATATGCTCACAAAATGTTTTGAAATTATGACTGCGTAGCTTGATCAGATTTTATTTCCATTTTTATTCATTTATTTATTTATTTTACAAAAAATGCCATCTGTGTGTTAGGGGATAACACACAGATCACAAATGGCTATAGACCTTATGACTCTGTCACGCACACACACATTGTACAGAGTGTAAAAATGTGAATTTACTCACACCCCTGACACTTAATCAATCACCCTGCTGGAAATGTGAGCTTCTGAGGGTCTGCAGATGTTCGCCGTACTGTGAGGAAGCCTCGGTTAAGACCGTCAGCAGGCAGTTATTGCCCCATTAAGTATACAGGCACACATACACACAAACACACACGCCACAACATGTGCGCAACATCTACACAGTGTACAAGCAAGTGATAAGAACAACGGCTCATGAAGTGTAAGCATGAAAGGAAGGATGAGCCCGACGAGACGACGGTGCTGTCTTTGACTAGGTCCCTTTATCAGAAGATGCGGTCTCTAAAGCAGAACCGAACATGGCTCGAGTACTTGTCCCTCTCTGCATTGAAATTGTTTTTATAGCTCAAGAATGTGCCGATGTAACTGTAATGTAAAAGACGGATATAAAGCTATCAGTGCAAACACAAGGAGACAGCAGCAACTCAAAAGAACCGTACTGACTGAAAATGCTCATCTCAGGGCATTGAATATTTTCTAATCTAAGCTTCCTCATGTGTGAGGCTGAACAGGTTTCTCTTTTTTCATGCTGGTTCAGATTTATTGCATCATCATGGAGTGAGGAGTGACAGATGAGAGAGAGAGAGAGAGAGTGCAAGGGATGACATGCAAGAAGGGTCACGAGCCAGATTCATCCCTTGGCATTGTGAGTACCTACTATCTGCTTCACCCTGCTGAGCCGCCATGACATTCCTGAAAGATATTTGCTCTGTGTGTGTGTGTGTGTGTGTGTGTGTGCTAAGGTGAGATGATGAGTTGTATGTTTGAGTGGGCCTGGGGCTCATTGCACAGTGTGACTCAGGCTTTGTTAGCAGCATGAATCTCAGACATGTGAGCCTGCCAGCAGTCGAGCTGTGTGTAGGCCAGCTGTGTGTGCAAATAACTCCAAAGCTATAGATGTGTGAGGTGTGGTCTGCCTCCACCTCTGCTAATTAAAGGACGAGTCAATCCTGGTGGTTCACTTTGTCGTCATCTGACCTCTCTCTGCTGAAATATATACTGTATGTATATATAAACAAACTTGTGAAATTAATTTCGTCACTTTAACTTTCAAGATGTGGTTTAGATATCATGCTGTGTTTTGGAAATAGGCAGTACAACATTTCTGAAGTAGGTAACAAAGAAGTGTAGAAACTCAGTTTTTCATCTGTTTCATCAGTCTTTGCAGTTTTTCATCAATCCGTGTGGATTGTGGAAACTGAACTAGTCTCAGGGGAACAGTACATTCATCAGCTCGTTGGTTTGAGCCCGGTAAGTAAAATGGTTGCTTTGTTTCATTAAAACGAATGTCAAGAGGTCAGCGTCCTGCGCTCCAAACAGTGGTAAACAATTAAACAAACGAGAGCCCGCAGTAAATTACGGACAGAGCTCTAATCTGGCGATTTGCAGGACGTCTCGGTTAAAACTTTGGACAGAATAGTTTTAGATGTCTCAGGTTCTCAGATGCAAAAAATATTCATGAAGTAAACAAAATGTGTCTGCTACATGATTTAGGAGACGCCTTTATACTATCTATATTCTGATGTTCAAAGGGACAAACCCCCAATGCTGGAATGGTTGCTCCATTTCTAATGTGTGTAAATTTGATAACTTGTCTTAAAAGCCTAGAAAAGAAGCTGAGATGGACTATTTAATTAGCAATTATTCTGATTTCTCCAGCATTATATAGGCCAGTGTCTACTTTCTTCAAATAAAATTCAATTAAAGAACAACAAGCTGTGGTTTTATTAGGGTTTATATGTCAGATTATTTCTTAGCCAGGCACAGATTTCCTGGAGTCTTGTCGTTGCCGTGAAGTTACCAGGCAAACAGACCCGGTGAAGAATCCGGAAACTTAATTAAAACACTCCTCGTCATTGCGCATTCGAGCTGCTGCAGCCTCCTGGTTCCAGTCTTAAAGCTAAGCTAAGCTAACCATGTCCTGGCTCCAGCTTTAACAGACTGACATGAGAGTGGTATTGACTTTCTCATATCTCAACTCTCAGCAAAAGCGAATCGGTACATGTGAAGAAACTATTGCTTTAGATTTAGATTACAGAATACTATGAACTTATACATTGGGAACATAAAGCCAAACTTGTCTGATAAAAAATACACAATTTGCATTTATATATTTTGTTGATGCTTGCTTGATACCTTTTTTTTTACATCCTTGTTTTTGTTTTCCCTCTAATGAAAGGTTTTGACTTTTTTAAAATGTTTTTTCTTCTATCCAATTATCCTTCCCTTAATAATAGCTATACATCTGTAAGCCTGTGTTGTTCAAAATAGGCTTTATATGAAACATTAAAATTACTTTCACCCACCTTGACTCCATGGAAAAAGTCAGTATGTATTATCCCATAGGACTCACTGACATTTTGGCAATAATAATCAGTTTCATAATTGGTAGGGTAGGCTCATTAATACAGTGATGGTCTTGGATATATTGCATATGCTAAACATCTCCCCCCAAATTATTCTTTTATGTTGAAAATAGCATTTAGTGACACTAACAAGTATTTTTCAATTTGCATTCTAATGGAAGATTTACTTGTAAACACTGATAATTAACTGGGAATTTTTTGAGCTTGTTAAAAAATGATTCGTTGACGACAAGTAATTAAGACAAAATGACACACATTTTATTGAACTAATAATAAAACTCCTTATCATGAGTGTTTAATTTGCCTCCACACGCCATAGCAGGATCTATTTAGGAAAAGTTCACCAAATCCTGAAACGGAGACTGGAAACATTTTCAGAAAAGATGTATAAGTTTTATTCAGGGTGTACTTGACTTTGACTTTGACTAATTCTCAACATTATTGATGATACACTGTCTTCCCTGTCGCTACAGCAGTTTCACTAAAAGTCCCAGCTGAAGGTCCACATGGGATGTTCTCAATGTCAAGAAATGAAAATGAGAATAATTCAAGTCAAGGCTCTCCATCATTCCAGTGGGAGGGATGAATAAACCAGCACACAGTCTAACTCACCTACAACCAAGGACGAGTCCTTAAACTTCTGGAGCTGCTGAAGGTGTCACCCTGAGCCTGATCTGTTTTTTTAAGCTGATGACTAATAACTTTATCAGCATTACATAGTAACTCCCTTGCCCTCTCTTTCTGTGTCATCGTCCCACCAACATCACCAACACACGACAACGTAGAACTTCTTGACTGACCTGCACCCCAAGAAATGACTAATCCATGATTGTTTTCAGTAAATGGCCACCATAAAGTCCAAGCTTGAACCTGTGGTCATCTCTACAGTTTAACTGCATCTCAACAAATTACAAAACTCCCTTTACTGAACCGTGTTAGGCCGTGTCCCAAATCGGGTTTACTGTATACCGAGCAGTAAGTCAGGATACGTTCAATCACTTTGTGTCATCGCTGATAGGTGTGGAATTACACGGCTGTAACCTCTGCATCTGTAAAATGTGACAAATTGTGTTTTGAGATTGTTGACGCAAAGTTGTGTGAATCCTCAGAACATGGGCAAATAAAACATACCATAAAGTCCACCTTAAAAAGTTATGACATAAGTGTGTCCCCTTCCCTACCTGTGTGTGTGTGTGTGTGTTTTGCTGGAGGTGGCGTCCACTACTGTTGAACTTTCCAGACCATTTAAAATGGATTTGCTTTAAGACTAAAGGACTAAGGACTAAATAACTGAATGTGGTTTTTAAAACGCCAAAATAAAACCCTAAATATTGCCTCATTCTTATATTGAAGATTAATCCATGGTACACCCACACAGGTGTTTTCACTTAACTTGTTGAACAGACATCTGCTCAGGATTGCGTGCTGACTGTTACGTCTTCTTTCGTTCTCCAGCGTGATAAATGGTTTTCCGAAAGTTTGTGCTCTGCATATTTGGAAGATTTGTTCCGATTCATCTTTATTTGCCAAATAATCATAAAATAATCCAAAGAAAATAGAATTATAAATATTTTTTTCTTTGCTTTGAGTGAATGTTCTTGTCTGCGCGATACTGGGTGACAACGTCAGGAGACACTCTGGAGTGTTTCCATCACTCCATGATGGCAGGTTCAGTGATCTGACTTAAACGGCACAATGTAACCAACTGAAGAGCCAGGTGTTATCGGTAATGAACCTTTTGTTTGTGTGCGTGTGTGGCTGCCACGTCAGTGAAACCGACCTCTCGCTTCTCTCAACACACCTGCCGGCACTAAAGTAGGACAGTCACACGTAAACAAAAGCAAAGCTAAGAAAAAAAAAGCATCGTAAGCAGGACGCCAATAGATTTCCTTTGGAGAGTAAGTAGCTGCTCACCCTTCAACCGTCACATTTTAACCATGTAATCTAGCCCGGGGTAATTGAATACGTGGCAAGCATGCAGAGATATGAAGGAGATGAGAGAAGGAGAGGAAAGAAGACGAAGGAGACATGGAGAAAAAGGAGAGGACCCGAAACAACAGGAGAAGAAAGGAAAGGGGAAGAGAGGAAACAAGAGGACAAGAGAGGAGAGAGAAAGAGAAAGAACAAGGTAAGAAGTGGAGATACAAGGGAAGAGGAAAGAGAATATGAATAGAGTAGGAAAAGGATGGGATGAGAGGAAGGAGAGTAGTCGAGGAGAGGAGAGGAAGCACGAGAGAAGAAGAAACGTGGTGAAGAGAAGAGAGGAAATGAAAAGACACTGTAAACGAGAAGAGGAAAAAAAAAAGTTAGCTGCGAATGGGGCGGGCGAGAGGAACAGGAGGGGAAACAGATGGAGACCTAACAAAAGGGAGAGAAGGAACAAAGAAGAGAAAGAAAAAAGGACAAGAGAAAAGCGAGAAGGAGAGAGATAGACAGGAGAGGAACCCAACCAGCCAGATATGCTGCCCTATATCTACAGCTCTGCGTTTTGGATAATGAAGAGGAGCAGGTGGGCGAATAGATTCTGTCAGAGTCTACGAGACGCGAGGACACTGGCACACACGCACACACACAGCCACAAGCATGCCAACCGATCTGCCATCGTTATGACATCCCTAATTCTGAGGATGGAGCCCTGTGTGTGTGTGTGTGTGTGTGTGTGTGTGTGTGTGTGTGTGAGTCTATTCTCTTCTCTGAAGCAGACTTCAGACGCTTAGGTAATTATGTCCCAGGTACAAATCAGTTTTCTTGTACAGAGTCAGGGAAGTGTGTGTGTGTGTGTGTGTGTGTGTGTGTGTGTGTGTGTGGTTGAGAGAGGAGTGTACGTGTCTTCTGATCTTCGTTTTTCTCAAACCTTTCTGCTGTTTTAAGCATCCGTTTAACTATCATTGCCAATACATCCATTGCACATACTGTTCATGCCGTCTTCCATCACATACTGTGAACCCAATCATCGTGTGTGTCATTGTCCGCCTCAATTAAACTCCTTTTAAGTTCAAAGGACAAAATCAAGAGCAATCTTGTGTGCAACATTTACTGACTAGCGACCCCTGTGGCTACAAACTGCAACTACATGATGGAGGAGCACTTGTTTTTGAAGGCGCTTCTTGATCAGGAAGAACGAGTGGAATGAAAAAGAAACATATAAATCATTTCTCATACGGCGGGTTCGAACTGATGTCCTCTGGAGTTCAGACTTGAAAAGACAGCAGTTATCTTTACACAAGCAATACAGCAGAGGCCCCTGAATGTATTGAATCAAGTGTTTTATTGGTTATGAATTAAAGTTTTCCATTTGTAAAAGGAAGATCGTTCCTTTTTTTAAAAGTTACCGTTTTGCTTTAAGGCAGGTTTTTTTTCCCTGTGCATTGTATGCACATATCAATAAAGCTTTTAATCTCCCACTCTGTTTCTGCCTTTCTGCTTTCTATTTCGCCTCCATCACCACTGTTGTTTCAGGCCTTCTTTTTTCCCTCATACGACCGCCTCTCTTTCCGTCTCTGCCTGCCCACAGAGGCAGCACATAAAGAGCCGGCCTCCGTGGATGGAAAGGGAACACACTGCAGAGAATATCTCTTCAATGCTCAGCCAGCTCGCCCCTCCATTCTCTTTCCCTCAATCAGCCTCTTTTATTTTTTATTTATTCCCTCTCTGTCTCTCTCACACAGTCTCTGTTTCTCTCAAGTGTTCCCAATGCGTGCTCTTCAACAAAAAAAATCACACACACTTAGCCAGCCAACCAGGAGCTGCGTTTTGACAATTCACAAACTCCAAAAGTGCGCTAAAAGCTCCGGTGAGACAAAGAGTGAGGGAATGTGTGAAGGACACGCTGCTCCCGGTTGGGGGGGAAAAAGAAGCATGAGCAGAACTGCATCATAGGAAATCAAAAGCATCCAAATGGCTCAGTCTTTAGAGACAATGAATGAGCAAAAATAATCAAAGTATTGCTTTTTTACTTCACCATAAAAAATATTTTTTGATTCAGATTCTTATGAACAGAAGATTCTTTGAATAATTCTGTGCCTGTGAAGCCTTGGCTGAGACCATGCGCCGCCTCCCACACAGGCACCAGTACGAGCCAGTCAGCCATGTCAGTCACTTCTTATCTGTCAGTAACTTCTTCGAACTTTCTGACTTTGTTACCTTGATGTAATTTAGCACCCAATGACTTCTGGGAAGTGTGGTTTTGTCAGTTTTGAAGGTCAAATAATTTTGACATCTTTACATGTAAGCATAATTTCAGCAGTGTACAACATGTAGTTTACACTACATCTTTAATCCACTCTTTGACAAGGTGGATTTCTTACTTGGTTTTGAATTTGAACATGAAGCAAATTCTGTGTCTATTTTTGATTGCATAAAGAAGACTACATTCATTTGACTGAGGTCAAAAGGATTGAAGAAAGTGGAAAATGTTGAGTTAATAGCATGCATGCCAAACTTCAGACTTCAAAAATAGGGAAGGATTTCGAAACCAAAGCCTGGTTATGGCAGTCTACCCTTTAGAAAGAAATCATATGTTTCAGCAACTTTGTTTCCTGCATTTTGGTGACTCAGGAAATACAGATAATTTGCCCCTCTGGCGTGAAGTTGAATCTCTGGTAAAAAACTAATATTCATCAGTTTTCACTCATTGCCCTCGCCCGTAGAGCATCGGTGCATGGCACAGCATGACAAGCCAGCAGAAATGACTTGTTTCACTATCAGATTTGGATCATCATTTTGGTCTAATAGTAAAACAGGAAACTCTATGGAATCATTTTATCCCTGGCAAGGTTGCAGAGGGCTTAACCAGGCCAATGGAAGTATATATATATATATATATATGTGAAAGATTCATGTAGTTTCATAGCTGGAAGTCTGACTTTTTTTGCTTCACGTGCCACCGAGCAGCTTCTATAGAATGAACCTGGAGTCCCGCCTCCAATGCTGTATCCGGATTTCTTTATGCATCCATGTAATTCACTGGGAAAATGGGACGTGATGAAGAAAATTCAAAGACAGGAGAGGGCAAGCTTTTGGAAAAACCCAATATACTGCAGTTATACATCAAAGTCAGCTTACAGGTATTGGGGAGTACAACTGCTTGACATGTGTGGCTAGCTTCTACAAGAATAACACAGCAAAATCAAACTGTTTAGATCCATTATGGTTAATGTAGTTGCCATGTTTATCATAAAAAACATTTACAAAAAGATATTTCCTACTGAAATACATTAGATTAAAAATTGTGCTGACCATTCCGAAAAAGAAAATCCGTGGTTAGCATGATTCGATAGATTCAATTGGACAGTTTAGATTCCCAAAATACATTTTGAGGATGCTCTTGTCCAAAGTGTTATAATACTGTAGGCTCAAACTAATTGAGTCAAAGCTTTATGAATGAACAGTGATAGAGATTCCCAGGGTCACAACCTGACAGTGTCCCAGTGAGCCCAGACAGAGAATTTGAGAAAGCAGGGCAGGAGGAAGCCTTTTAAAAGTCCAAAGCGGTGATGCAGAAAGTCTGACAGTAAGTGGAGGATAAGAGTGCATGATACAGTGAGGAAGAGTGACTCGCTCAGAGACATAGCTACCATTAAGGACAAAAAGGCCATGTCCCTACGAATTTGTGGATTTTAATAACCTGAGGACAATTACAGACTGATATTACACAATGTTTTCATACGGATGATATGATATGTTTAAACTTTTAATGTAATGACTTTATTTTGGTTCCTCAAGGGGAAGTTATACAAATGACTTCAGCTTTTCTTATATCCTGGTTATGTCCTCGTCCTGGAAGGAAAGCAAGGCATGCTTTATTTTTTTTTATAGCACATTTGACACCCAGGGGCAGGTTTTCATTTTTATTTTATGTAGATATGAGCTGCTTCATTCTGCATTTGGGAAAATCACGAATCAGGTGCTGTAGAGCGGTGACCAAGTCATGGCAAGGCAAAGAGAGCTAACACCCCCGCTGCTGTCAGAATGCAGATCACCAGCTATATTGTGACCTGGAGGTACGAGGTCATCGACACTTCCTCAGCAATACTTCACACTAGTACCAGGACTGATAAATTCATACCAGGCTGCAGCAGGAAGACAGAGTGGCAGGAGTGTATAGGAGGGGAGTAAGGATTGAGAATTTCAAGTGTTGCAATGTGTGACACCTTGTGATTACTTGGAGCGTAATGCTTGTTCATCTAAAGAATCTTCTCAGGCGACGGGTTTTATGTGAGGTCCTCAGCTCAGGTATTTATCCTGCCAGTCAGTGTTTTGTGTTGCACATTCTTTCTTGTGTTCTCAGGAAACAAAAAGATGACCAGACACTGCCGTGCATGTCCTCCATCTCATTGTCTCTTTCAGATTTTGTAAGCATGTGCCGTCTACAGAATTTCCACTCTGTGTTTTCACTTTGTTTCTGCCCTCCTCTCGCTCTCTCTCTCTCTCCACAGGGGTGTCTGATAAAGAGCTGGCCTTCATGCATGAGGAGGGAATAAGGGATCCTTCTTTCTGTCTCTGCAAAGACAAAGAAGCAAACACAGAGTACACAAGTGGAGAAATAATCCAGGGATGCTGAAACATAGGCCTGATTACTGACAGGAAATCTGTGAGCCAGTGATACTCTGAAACACAAATGAAGATGCCAAACTGACTCATCATTAGAAAAACCACCAGGACCATTTGCAGTTTTATAAATACTTCACAAATACTAGGGAGCTCATAATATGACAGAAATCGATTATATACTGCATATGTTTTCATCGCCTTAGAATGACTCATACCTACAGGCACCGTGGGTCCTCACGTCCTACAGCACGTCCTACAGCACCTATTGTAGTTTCAGGTCCATGCTAGGAAAGAGAGGGTGAGGCGAGGGGGTTACTACTAAAGCTCCAGCTAGATGTTATCTGGATGCTTTCATACCTCCCGTGATTTAGATAAATGAGCAAATGACTGATATGAATCACAATAGTTGCCCTTCCTCCTGAACGTAATTAATATAAAGTCCTTACAAGTCAAATTTTTACTGGTTCTATTGTGAACCTAATTACCCAACTGTGAAGGGCGCATTGTGTCATATTACGTGCACTGGACCTTTTATGCAGGGAGAAACACACGGCATTTCTTTGTACAGAATTATCAACATCACCTTCTGCACGGTTCGGTCAAGTCCTCAAAGGAATAGCCAATCAGATGGTCTCTTAACCTACACAGTAATGGATGCTTTGTTCATAAAATAACAGCGGATGGGTTGTATTCCACTGAAACACAGAGGAGGAATTCACCATAACAGGTCGTTGTGACAGCACCGCGGCAGGGTTATTGTTTAGGGACTGCTATTAAAAATGTCATTGTTACATGTAATTGGAGCGCAATATTAGAGAAAGCTTCCTACGTCCAACGCCAACAAGTGCAAGGAGTGCAAACCTCAGAGGTGGAGTGCCAGTATATTAATGTTTGCACTAGAATAATACTCATGGAAATCATTTGTTCTGAGGTCTGAAATTAATAAACCACATTTGTTTGAATAGACAGTACAAGTCTTTTTTTATAAAATGGAGACAAGTTTGAAAACATCAAGCATTTTGTGCTATTTGATGGGATTGTTTAGTACAGTATACTTGTCTTGTTCCCACATTGTACATACATCCTTAAAACAGGGTAAAATTCCATGCCATGGGAACATTTTCTAAACCATCTTTCCCAATATTACTGTGAGAATGTTTCTCCATGTCTTTATTTATGTTTTGTACACACACAGCCATATACAATGTTTAACTATAATAACCGGGTATGCTTCATTGAACTGACTTAAGCAAAAATAATCATTTCAATCTGTCAGTGTCTGATCACTGTGAGGGATGATGAGGTGGCAAAGTACAAGAGTATTTTATAGTGATATTGCTGTAATGCTGTAATAATTTGCAAACGTGGTGGTGAGTGCCTCACTGATGAGTCCAAATGATGAATGACTACCATCATGTCGCGGTCCTCCTACAGTAAATGTTTACGCAGCCACTGTTGTGATCCTAGACAATCCCAACCGCTCCAACGGACCCTCGAGGAAATGTGGCACAGACCGTCAGTGTTTTGCACACACTTGCTGATGCACATTGTGTAGGCTACTTTGTTTTAAACCTCTTTAGTTTTCTGTCACCCCAGCCAGCTCTAAAACAGGGAAAAAAAGCAAAGATAAAAGTCTCTTAACTCGTATATTCTGGACTATCAACGAGAGTCTTACATTTCTTTCTCGAAACAGTAGTGTTTACTATTGATTATGTGGCAGAGATGCACATAAAGATTTATCAAAATGCCTGTAGCGGAGTCAAATGCCAACCCTTGTGACTGTGGAATGAAGCCAGTGCAGTAGTACCAAAAACTGCAGTTGTCCGAACAACCGCGTGAAGCTGGCTACAAAACAAGTCTCCATAAGCCTCCATATTAAATTAAATTCCCAACTTCACAGCAGAGATAAACATGTTTACAGCCTGGTAGAACTTTCCCTGTTCATGACAACTGTTTTGAGCATGACCATGTACAATTAAAAGCTTAATTGACTGGTTGGGGCCATCACTGGCGGCTTGTCTGAGTACCCAGGTTTCATTCACCCCGCCTAAGCTTCATCCATGCTCGATGTCTTTATTTTGTGTAAATAGGGTTAGCTTGGAGCTTGGAGCAACAATTGGGTCATTTGTTTGCTTCGCCTGCAACATGCACACGGGACGAACTATACTGTCTATTAATAGCATCTATAGATAGAAAAGACACATTCCAGGGTAACTTATTTTCAGCTGATGATATACTAGCAAAAATACGAAGCCATGTAAATCTCACACATTGGACCTTTTTTTTAAAGCTGGATTTATGTTTCTGCATTAAGGTCTAAAAAGGGAATCACCATGAATGCTTTTTAGTTCAGATACCACATGTTCCATCCTGGTATCTAAAACATAGCCTCACTTTGGAGGTGTAACTACTGTGGATACATGTGTAGGCTCGGTTTCTATGCGTTAAAACCCTCTGCACACAACTAGTAATTTAAGCCAGGCATGACTCTGAAAGGTGTGTCAGAGGTTTCAACTTTTAAATGGGTGTAAAAAGCTTTAGTATATGTACACATCTATTTCATTTATATCACAGTGTGTGTGTGTTTGACATAACAATACATGTTACATTCTGCTATTAAAAAATAAAGTGCACAGTAAGAACCTCGCTCCAGAGTGTCATAAACACGGGCAGGTGTAATAAAATCTAAGAAAAGAGATCTGCTTTCCTATGGCCGAGGATTGCTGCTGCTCCTGAGGGTTCACAGCTCAGAGAGAATTCATTGCCACGTGTAGTTTGGATCGGAGCGATGGACAAGAACAGGGAGGAAAGAGTGGGGCTGATAAAAAATAGGGGTGCACAGAATGGAGTACAAGATAGAGTATAAAAGAGAACTGAAGGGAAAGATAAACGAGGGGAATGGGGGGAAAGGAAATGAAAAAGAAACATAAAGAGAAGTGTGAAGAGAGTGAAATTAGAGACGGGGCTTTGGGAATGGGGCGAGAGGTAAGAGAGCTTAACAGCATACCCAGCCATCTGCATTTCAATTTCCTCCAGCTCACCAAAGCTCTGTTGTCAATCTTTCTTCTCTCTCAGTTCCATTACTGTTTTTCACCCTCCTTATTTTCCTCCCTACCTTGCATTGTTTCTCCCTGTCACTCATCATTGTAATTCACTCTTTATCCCGTGACAATTTGTTTTGTTTTGAAGTACAGTATAGATCTGAGCCAGAGCAGGGACGGAACAAAGTTTCATATCCATCCATACACAGATACATTTATTCAGATGGCTGCTTCTACTTGAACTGTTGTATACTGATATTAAATGTATTACATTACAAGATCTCCGTTCAAAGTGTTACTCAAGTAAAAGTTATACAGAATTGCTTCTTCTAGACCAGTGGTTGAAGTACTCCTTTGTAACAGACGGCTCCAATAGGTCATCCAATCAAGCAGGTCTGATTTGGTTATCAGGAACAAAACTAATATGTCACTAATCACGTTCCATTCAGGCAAAATGAGCTAAGGTGGATAGATGTTGAGGAAGAAGAACACGTCCTCCAAATAAATAAATAAAAAAATATGTAATTTGTCCACTAGAAGGACTCGTAGAAGTTTGTTTTGATACTGCTTTTTGAGAAAAAATATATCCGTTTTATACCATATTGGTTAGGCAGTGTAGGTTGAAACATAGTAGAAGCCTTTGGGTGGGGGCGTGGTGCAGGAGGGAGGTGTGGAGAGAGCCAGGTGAGAGTGATTGGCACACCTGCATCCAGTTAGCTAATCACTCTCCCTTCTTAACACAGTGGCGTGCGGGACCAAGAGAGGTTTTGGAGAGCAGAGAGAACATGATACATCCAGATGGCAGCTTGTGTGTAGGAATGCGCACAGTGAAGCCTGCAATCGTGTGGTGTGTGTAAAACTGTGTTACAATGAAAGGAATTTGTACACCATCACCTGTCGGTCAGTCGGGTCCATTGCTCTCTGTTGGTCTGACCTTGGTGGATAAGGTCAGGGAACAATCGTAGCCATGCTTTAATGTATTTGCCGCATTAACAGATGGTTTTGTTCATCTTTGTACAATAGTTGTTGTTTTTTTTGTTATATTGTTTGTTTTTGTTGAAATGCTTTATAGACTCATAGTTCCTGTCAGTTACACCCACATATCTCTTTAGTTGGTTGACTTATTTGTAGTGAGCTGTCATGTTTCACACCTTCATAATTCTATGTTTTAAATGCAAATTAAAAACGTATTAACTACTAAGTCATGTGTTCAGATCTGTACAGTATATAATCTTTATGATAATGTTATCATGACAGCCAAAGGAAGCTATAGATCACAGCCAAAGCAGTCAGCTATGGAGACATGCAGACACTACTAAAGAAATGTAGATAAACCTTTTATTTAATTTATTTTTGTTTATCTCTTACTGAAACAGCAGCCCCCAGTGGTCAAATCCGTCACTGCAGCCCCTCCTGGTGTGAGATGTCTTTATTTACTCAGCTTGTGGAATCATTTAGATAGCGCTGCGATGGGCCGCTGATAATCAGGACAGGCTGCAGGGCAGGATGGGATGTAATTGACTGTGCCAATCTGTCTGTATCTTTTTTTTATTCCCTCTATCTTGCTCTGTTCCTCTTATGTTGAGGAGGAAGGTTAATAAGATTCATTTTATAACCTCCAGTGATGCATATTTTCTATTTTTTCTAATTTATAAATGTCAGAATTGATCAATTAACACAACTCACACTCGTCAGGCGTATTTGCACTCCTTGTGCCCATTGGGCAGTTATTGTAAACTTTTCTTTGACTTGTTTTCTTTCATTTTTTCTCCTGCTCTAACTTTTTAAAGATTTGTTATTTTAAGGGGCTTTAATTTTTACTAAAGAGAAACATGTAATGTGGGAGACAGAAAGAGATTTGCTGTTAAAGGAAGCTTTGGACAGGAGTCAGAAAGCATCTCCATGAACTAAATATTGACATTTGGCTGCTGTTTTTAAGTCTAGGTACTGATCTTCTGCTTTGCCTGCAGAATGTCACTAAACTGTGCAAACAGCAACTACAAAGTGATGTAAAATCTGGAAGTGTGTCTCCTTATTTTGCATTTTGTGCCTCAGTCTTGGTGTCTTGCTCCTATGGGCTTTGACATAGTCGGGCCCGTTGTCTCAAAATCTGTCCATGAGTGTGTGTGTGACCCATCTGATAACATTCCTCTCTAAACGTAGAATAAAAACATGACTTTTCAATTACACTGCAGAGGATAGCTACAAGCATCTTTGTTAGCCAGTGGATGAAGATGATCCTCACTATAAGATGGCTTTCGGGGAACTAATTCCAGATCTGTGTATGTGTGAAGTGTCAGTGTGTAACTGTTGTCAAAGTACCATGTGGCTACAGAGCGAGCTACGATCAGTGGTGAAGTACCAGTAATTGGTTCCATTTATCCTCTTCAGACTTTATGGGCATCCACACAAAAGAAGGTGTTATCTTAGAGGTTCTCATGCATGAACATAACACACGCACAGAGACACATGCAAGCTTCTTGTCTGGCGTGAGCCAAGGGAGCCTCTCTTGGATTTTGCAGTGTTCATGGGATTCCAGGGTGGGGAGATGAGTTTGGTTGAGAGCTTCCGGACAAAGATTCAAGCGTTTTTTTGCCAAGAGAACATTTCTGTCTGACTCCTCGTCTTACTCCCTACAGTCAGAAACAATTATTGAATTAATGTCTGACGGTCGATTGCCTTGGCGTGGTTTCCTTTTTATGCTCTGAAAGAAGGGAAAGTCGTGGTCATTTAGAGGAACAATAAACTTGTTTTTGTTCTCATTTAAAGCTGTTTACTGACTTTAACCTACCGCTATCTGGCACATGCTATTAACAAGAGTGACTCACAGCCCGGACAAAGCAATAGATTTGGAGACGAGGGCTGGCCCGGCAGGAATGGAATTGAATAGTGTGGCAGCTGAAGGTGTTGGCGTTACGCTACATCCAATGAGCTGAACATCTGATAATGAGATGTCGCTGGTCATGATAATGGATTATATTCTTGCTTTTCCAAGTGCTCAGAGCTCCTGTTGTACATCACTTTGGCATGAAGGGGCTGTGGAGGCTAATCTAGAAAGAAAAGCAGTTTGATGCCTTAGAGTTCAGACTCCTAATATACCTAAAAGAGCCGAACTTACGCATCCATCACCCGGCAAAGGCATTAAAATCGATCTCATGAGATTTGTGCTTTAATTTTCACTACTATTGCAGTCTGAAGAAATCTTGTAATTTTTTAAGGTTGTCTGAGTTGAAGATGTATTACACCTAGAGGCTGCTGAAAATACCTGGTATCTTTCTGGTGGTAACTAATTTAGGTGATGATCACATTTGAACTTCAGACATTCTATAGGTTTTGCTGCATTGTTGTTCTTTATTTAGCTCTTGAAAGAGTACAAAACAGTATTTATTGAGGTTTCTGCCCAAGTTTGTATTTATCAGTCGAGTGGTGATATATGATGACTGTATATGCACATAACATGTGGGTGTAAAGGTGTGTTCACACTTAAATGAAAGCACATTTTCACATTGCTTTACTCATTTGAATTTTCTCGCAGGTTCATTTTCTGTTTACTCACAAGGAAATATCTTCCCTTAATCTAGCTCACTATGGTAGTATGAACTGAAAATATACTTATTGTGATTTTATTGAAGTAAACAGATCAAAACAACTACATCAGGATGCAATTCTGTCCACGGGATACTGAGTTTAGATTGATTAGGGCTATGCTTAAAGTATAACTGATAGCTGTTAGTCCAACTTCCTTGCCTACTTAAATCCAAGCAATCTCTTTTTTTTTTTTCTTCCGGTGACTGTCCAAATATAAAGTATGATAGAGCCTTGGATGCCCACGTTGTGGGTGGCATCTCCATGGCTCTCTGCTATAGACAGGTTAAGAAACAAAACTGAGATGAATCCACTTTTTTTAATCCCAAAGGTTTGGAAAAAACAAATAAACTCTGAGCTCTTTTCTTCTCTTGTGGGTAAGCGGGTCTGGATCAGAGCAGAATCTGGCGTGACTCCAGGTGTTCATTCCTCCAGAGCTCCTCAGCATTCAGCAGCCGTCTGTTACTGAAAAGAATAATGTCCACACGGCAACTTTCAAACTGCGCAGACATTACTACATTACATTATTAATCTATTTACATAATCAACGTTCTGATCTCAGTTGGATCTTCAATCAAATTGAATTAATGCAATCCAAGCTTTAGTACGTCCATAGTAGACAAATGAGCCCATTTCCAATTCCACCCTATAAAATCTGCAAGTTCAAGGGCTCTCCTGTGGACATTTCATTAAACTACGCTTTCGACAGCCCACTTCTGCACTAGCATTATATATTAAAAACGGATGACACTGAAACAAGGACAAGTTGACATGTTCAAAGCTCATTATGAAGCACTGTGTACTCTATAGCTGTGTGTCCACAAATGTTTTTATCTGACCGGCAAAATTACTATTTATCCCAACAAACATTCTACTTAATTACATATACAATCTAAGCCTCATTACCTTTCTGGCTGCAAAAGAAAATGCCTCTGTTCCAACATCTGATGTGATGTACACTGCTGTCCCATTCCTAATGCAGTGCTTTAAGCCCTTTCACCCTCATAGACTCCCTGATGCATTCACATCGAGCTTGCAGGCGTTGTCAATTAATATTTGTGAAGGTTCGGTGCTTAGGACAAAGGGTGGACATCGTGATTGAGCCAGGGTCACTGGACTGGACCAGAGTTGGAGTCTATCCCAGAATACATTAAGCAAAAGGCACAGAAACTCCACACTGCATATTTAAGTTTAGAGGGATCTTGTATTTCTATTCATGTTTTAGTTGGACTCATATTGAGCATAAAATTGTTGTTCAGTTACGACTGTGGAGGGCAGTCTTTCTCAATTTGGGTAAATGTCACCTGTTTGTATTAGACATTTGTTTGGGTTATCTTTAACTACAAACAGATGGACCAAATGGCGGAACTAACACAAGGACAAATATATTGACATTGACCACGTTGGTGATTTGTTCCCGAGACAACCTGAGCATGTGTTTGGATCAGGGAAACACCTGGAAGGAACCCACATGAGTGCAGAAGGAAATGAAGATTCAGGCTAATTGCTTAGCCTACTTACTGCCTTAACGGGAACATCCATCCATCCATCCATCCATCCATTTCCTTACACTATTCTGGGGTTGGGTCGTGGTGGCAGCAGGTTTAGCAAGGCATTCCAGACGTCCCTCTCCCCAGCCACGCATTCAGCTCCTCCCGGGGGATTCCCAGGTGTTCCAGATGGGCTATATAGTTCCTCCTAACGAAGATACCCAGGAGGTATCCTAATGAGATGCCTGAACCAGTTCAGCTGGCTCCTTTTCGACGCAAAGGAGCAGCGACTCTACTCTGATACAAGCATCCTAACTGAAACGTTCAAGTGCAAATCCAGCGGTTTACAAATACTGAATTTTAGCCTATTACGACATTACTGTAACTAAGTCATTTTCTTTTTAGGTTTCATCTGCACTATTGTCACACCAGACAGGTAGAAGCACTGTGAAACGCTGCCTGCTTCCTTTTTGTCTGCACACCACAAGCAAATCTGGCAAGAGAAAACACTGTGGGCCAATGAAAACAAAATGCTGCAGCAAGCACAGGTTTGGATAGATGACCACACCGACCAGAACGGCCAGTGTTGCCAACTCTTTTTCCAAATAAAGTCCCCGGATGGTGTCTTATTTCCAATTTGCATATGGATTACATCATACCGCATTTATATTCATGAAGCTCTGTGGTTGTGTCAGTTGCAGTGAAGGAGAGATCACCGTAAGCCATATAAAAGGTAGACAGGGAAATCCTTAGCTAATTCATCACAAACTCACTACAGGGACATACTTAAAGTAAAGTTTTCGAAAAAAAAAAACACAAAGAGAGGAAGAAGATCAAACGACAATGTTTACAAGATCAAACACGTCATTTACATATTTACGAGTTATAAGAACGTCCTAATCCAGGCATCCACAGAGAGAGACTGAGAGAGGAGCTCAAACGAACTATTTACAAGCTATAGGAACATCCTAATCCAGAGATTTGGAGAGAAAGAATAGCTCAAACCTGCCTGCCCCACACACACACACACACACACCTAGTGCTGCTAGAGAGTGAGTGAGCAAGAAGAGAGGGAGAGAACCCGGCACTGTTGGCAGAAGAGCCGTGCGACATGCATGGGAATGAATTACAATGTGATATTTAAATATCTTTCTCGGCCCTTTTCCCTGATGGCCTGAATAAAGTGCCAAAATTTGTCAGTAGTCACTTTTTAGAAATAAAGTCGCTAAGAGGGTTTGAAAAATCCCCTAAATCGAGTTAGGAAGCAACCAAGCTGGCAACACTAAGAACAGCACAGGAGACGGATAATTCAAGTGCTAAAGATTTATAGAAACAGAAACCAAAGCTTAGCTTAGTGTCCATGCCTTTTTGTGTGCAGTGCAATTTATACTGATTACATGCAGTTTACACAGGTTCAAAACAGTTTTAGGATTCTTTTAACTGACAGAAATCCTGCTTTAACTGTGTATTTCTGAAAACAAGCTGCTGTAGTTTGATCCATCCATACCTTTTTTATCACTTGTCATTTGTTAACTTTGTATATTAACACAAAATAACACATTACACATCAGCGTTTCTAATTTTTCTAATTTTCCTTCTAATTTTCTTTCCCTTTCTTTCAAATCTCATTTACTTAAGCATTTTTAACACCAGTAGTTCTACCTGTAGTTGAGTAATACATTCGTTCTGATCTAATGATCAAATAGTTCTTTGGAGGAGTGGTTGTCAACTAATGAGATTGAGGATTGAGGAACAGCAGCATGTTGAAGTGTTTTCTGTGTTGGATAACTCACTCTGCATAACCAAGTCATGAACTTTTGTGTAGCAGGATTCAGCAGGTTACTGACTGTCCAACTTTCATAAAACTTTTTCCCCAGCAACGATAGTGTTCTGTATTTTGGGAAGTTTGACAAAACTCATCAAAATATGATAGTTGAACAGAATCGGTTAGCTGTAACTAGTGAGTAGCAGTCTGACTAAATTGATTAAGCAAATATAGTAAATGATATAACTGTTTGTTCACGGCAAGCGAGTAAAATTCTACATACTCAGATACCGTTAAAATCAAATCATGTGTCATGGTCACGTGACAAACTGGAAAGTTCAGGGCCGACTCAGGCAGCAGTGGCAAGTCACAATGTGCATAGACAAGAGTGGCCACTTCCCCTCTTCATTGAACGCCTGCAGAGGCAAGGCCGATGACGCGTTTACGATGGAAAAGAGCAGTTATCACTTGTTGTCTGAGGCACCTTGAGTTACAATTACAATGCATAAGTAAACAGCATCCATCCTGACACCAGTTTCTTTTTCATTTAATTTATAATCAACAATGTTTTGTCTGTTTGTTTCACTACACTGCAGAGCAGCAAGCCTTTGTGAGTCACAGACAGGGAGTAGCACACTGAGCGGTTCACAGCTGTGTGTGAAGCTCCCGTCGAGATAAATCATTCCATGTTTATTCAAAAAGATTTCTTCAAAACAGACAAATTGTTGCACAATTGCACACTATTATCTGGCACCAGGGTGTAAAAGGGCTAACAAGGCGTACGGTATAAGTTCATGGCTTTTCCGGTTGTGACAACCCTCTCCACCATGACTGCTTGTGACTTGAAGTGTATGTAAAGTTTCCTAACCGCAGCCAGATGTCTGCACACGTGTGTGATACGAATAAAGGCCCACAGTTATCAGTGGCTGAGCAACAGTGTTTTCTAACCAACACCTGCACATGAATACATGCATTCTGTATGTCTACTGCATCCTGCTCAAAGGCACAGGGCTCGTTTCTCCTGGCACAATGCACCTGCATTACTTATTCATTATTTGCACCTTATTGATGTTCATATGTGTGAATAAATTATTTAACAACCCAGAATATGATTATGATGTCTTTTGAACATTGTCAGTTATCTATAAGGCTAATTATTTCAGGGAAAATTGAAATGATGTACAGTAATGATGATTATATAATTATATAAAACGTGTTGCTTGCTGACAGCCAGACTCTCCTCCTCTCTCTGATGTATCCGTAATTAAAGTTAATGACAGAAAGAAGAGATCATGAGAATAAGAAGCTTTCTAAGAAATAAAGACAAAAAAAAGTGGTTATTTTGTTTTTCATACCTCCAGGAAAAAACATTTTGTACCTTTTTTGAAATCATTTTGATCTAAACAGTCCTGCAATCAGATGAACCGTCTGTCATTCCTACATCTGTTCCTGCACTATACGTAACTTTGTGCTCCAGGCACGATCACCCACAACACTCTTTTGACTCTTTTGGTTGGTGCTGCAGCACCACACAACACTGCACCCACACACTTCTCCACTCTTGCACCCACCTACGCCGCTGATCTTAGTGATTACACGCACAACTATTAGAGTTCTCCTCTCATGTTCTTCTTTTATAAATAAATAAATTTTAATTGGCCTGGCTGTGTGGCTCGTCTCTATTTTACCACGGCTGTGCAGCCTGCTTGTGTGTCCATTTCTTTCTGTCTGTTTGATTACACATTTACACAGACTAGTTAGTTACGTTCTTGACAGTCTCTGTCATCGTGTGTGTGTGTGCGCCTTAAGTGGACTAGAAAGTCCACTTAGTCCATTTATAGTCCATTACACTCATGCTTTAATGCTAATGTTCAAACAAGTAAATACTAATGCATGTGCATGCTTTATCTATGTCTTACACCCCCTTCCTGTCACATGCACACACACACAATACACTCCCAGAATGCAGCGTGAGCAAGTCTCGGCTCTCTCCGGTTAGCTCCCTGTTCACCTCAGTGTACCGCCTCCGTTTGTAATGATCATTAAGCAGCTCCCGACACACCACGCACCAGGCAGCAGCAAACAAGGGAAGCATGTACATGCTGGCTATTAGAGGCAATTAAAAACTTGTCTGTGTGTGTGTGTGTATATGTGTGTTGTTTTGTACTGTATGTGTGCTGGAGCTTGTGTGAGTGATAAAGACAGACAACCTCGCCCGAGCACAAACTGTGCAAGGACACAAATGTCCATGTGTGTGTCGTAAGTGTGACGGCGTGTACACGAGCACTTTCCTGCTCATTCTTTTCAATGCACACATGCTGTTTGGTTCATTGTCACCATGGAAATAAAGACTGGCAGTCCCACAGGTGGAAAACGTGTCTAGCAGCTGACAAAGAGACTTGCCTCGGAGTGTGTTTGTGTGTGACCGTGTGACAAACATGGATAATGAGCTGAAGCACTCTGTGAGAAAGCGACTTGAAGGCGTAGTTTGAGTACTTTGACTTCTTGCTTTCTGCTGTTGCATGACCCATCTTAAGAGGATCATTAATATACTTGAGAAAACGTCCCAAGTGATCTAACAGCAACAAATCAAACATCACAGTGAGTTATGTGGATCTGCAAGACGTCTTGCTACAAATAATCCTCTGAAAATGCATATTCCATTTCCAAAGGTTCTCTATATAACATCCAGAAAACCCTTTATATTAATACTGACACCTTTGGGCGTTAATGAACTGTGGCCAGTATCATGTTGCTCACAGTAAGTAGGTGTAAGCGAGCATCATCCTGGACGTTGGCCAAGTGGCATACATGCAAATAAATTACTGACTTGCTTGCTGTTTGCAAATCATCTCATCAGCCAACACCACAAAGCAACTCGTGCCTGACCCACGCTGCACCGCCAAACCACAGTGATATTTCTAAGCCATCGGTAGCCAACACTGTTGAAATTGGAAAGTGAAGAATGTGCTTGGGAGCATGTGAAATGTCACATCCTTGGTTAACCTACTTGGTTGGGTAACCTTTGTCATAACCAGGCTGTTCTAGGCAACCCGAAGGTAGTGGAAGTTACATTGTCTGTTCACCCATTAGCAATCAAAAGTTATTAACATGTGTCAAACGTCTCACAACCATACATACATGTACAGTACGGCATCTTCAAATGTATTTAGATGCCCATTTATTAAACAACCATATCACCCATCCATAAAGTATTTACCCCATTAGTCAGTCAGCCTGGTTTGATAATGATAATGAGAGACTGCTGTGGTCAAAATAGAACAGGTCTGATTAGAGCAAGCTCTGTTGAACCTCATTTTTATTAAACCTTGACATAAGAGTGGGCATCATTACTGAGTCCCTGCAAAAACACTTGAAATCTGCTGGGGGAAAGCATGTGAAGCAATGTCTATGGCTGTCAGCATCCAAAACTTTCTCCAAGTCACGGAAACTCCCAGAGGAACGTCATACAAACTGTGAGAAAAGTTGTGGTAATGTAATGTTGCAGGGACAAAATTCCAATATTGAAGGGATGTCCGTTCCAATTTCTTGTAAAGTGGTAATTGCGTGAAGACAAGACGATGTTCGACCAGGTTTGAAGGGGTGTGAAATGAAACGAAAGCCTTCCAATAGGTAAAGCCTATTGGAAGGCTTTACCTACACTGCTACCTTAGTGATTTTCACAATTTGTTTAAACTCAATATCTCTTCTGTCCCGAGCAGAGTGGTCCAATAACTAATACAACACATTAATTTACCATAAGACATTAATGTCTTGGAGACAGGATGGACCCTGTGGAGCTGCTGTGGCAGGATCTGAAACACGCTCAAACTTATCCCCGATAAATTCTGATGACATTATTGGAAGTGCATGGTTGCAGATTTTGCTACACAAAAGATTATGCAATTCGCTTTGGGTGTTGAAAGTTGGATCAGATCGTTTCTCGTGAAATAAAACGCCTACAAATGTTTTTACATTGTAGCTCAAGCTCCCTATGTCTGTTTTTTTTTCACAGCATTGTACCGCCGTACATGCCCTCAAACTCAAAATACAGGAGCCTCAAACAAGGAGTGCAGGTGTGTATGAGACTCACAAAGCCTTGGAGGCACATTGTAAACAAACATCATCGCGCCGTCCTAACTCGGCTCCCCAGAAATCCACCAGAGATCTTAAGATGTCACCTCGGTCATGTCTGGCAGGTGTATGTGTGTGTGTGTGCCGTCTCTCTAAGCCCACATGCACTGTTGTTGACTCTCCCACAGAAAACCCAATGGCAAAGGTCTTGTTTTCTGTATAAAGTTGGGAAAATGTAAACCCTTTAGACATGAGAGATCGTTTTTTATTATTGAGTGTTTTTTAAGTACAGGCTGACAGGTAGATTTAGACAGGTTGTTAAATCTCTTCTCCCTCAGACCCTCATCGAGTCAATTCATTCTCACCTTAGGCTTGTTAAGACACACTGGTTCTTCTGGCTCTTTATCCTTTTTTTATTTCAAGGAAAATCATAGAGGTTCACAGGCTACAGCACATGGACTGTATTTTAATAAAGATCCATGTTTTGTGGTTTGAAATATGAAAATTCTAGCCAATAAAAACAATACGTTTATTAATGCGGGATACACTGTAAATGGAGACCGCACACACTGGGGATGTGGTCCAAACAATGAGGGCACGCACACACAGAGGTGTACTACAGAGAGAGATTAATGGTATGTGGAGCCTAAAGTCACAGTTCTCAATGTCATGAAGGTAGCGCTCTTTTTTTAATCTGGCTTTGATCACCATGGTAACACCCTTTCACTAATCAACTTTGGAAATGGCGTCACCATTCTTGCAAAATCCCCGTGCATAGAAGATCCTTACAATATTCCCTGTGAGTGATATGGATTCTCATCTGAGGGAGTATGTTACAAATGCAACATTGTTGAATGCTGTGTCGTATCATTTACTTGCATATGAAATATATACATCTGGTTCCTTCATAGATTTCCTTAGGGTGATAGATTTCACCCACATCCCCATCAAAGGAACCATAGGGGACACTCAGGGTGTTTCATAGCATCAATGTAAACTATAACATATTTGGTCTTTGTATTTTTCAGATGATTCGAGACACATATGCACATTGTATGCATGTACAATAAGCTTTGTAATAGTACTGCACAGTAGACTTGCATGAGATATTCACATACAGTACAGACTTTGTTACTGTACTTAATAAGCACAGTGGGTTCCCTTTAAAAAGCTTTCGCTGGTACCTTTGTGTCAGTGCTTTCATTGGGAAATTAACCTGAAATGGCTTTACAGATGACTTGTGACCACCGATTAATGGTTACAAATTGCCCCACTTGGTTGATGAATACCGCCTTTTCCAAGGGCCATCACTGGGTCATCAGTTTAAGCAAGGTGTGGCAAATATACACAATTAATTTTATTGCGTGTTTAATTGTGACACTGATCAAGTAATTTCCTCTGCTTTTATTAACGGGCATTCTCACTTCTACAGGGGATGGGGGATACGCATTGTACCGGATGACCCCCTATCCTGACCCACACATACCACCACAAACATATTTTATATTTTATGAGGCCATTGGCAAATGCAAGGTCAGAACAGAGAGGACCTTAGGTGGTCATCAAGTCCTGTTTTAAGTGCCTCTGTGAGGGTCACTACCAAGCGGTTTGCACCAGCAGCATGTGTGGTGCTCCCCAACATAACCAGTATAAGGAAAGAGAGAGATGGTGGCACCCAACATGGACATCATCACCCTTGATCATCCTGCCCCACGGGGTGATATAAGTCTGCCTTTGAAGGGGAAAGAGGAAAAAAAAAGTCCTAAATATATAATGTCAATCATGCTTAACCAAAAAAAGGAGTCATTTACTGTAATACCTTCTTCCCACACTCCGGTTGGCCTACTTTGAACTTTTAAATCTCTAACTCTTTTTTTAATATTGTCAAACTTCAGGTTCTGTTTGTAGATAGCCTTCACATTAAGTCAGCTTTCAAGGACCCTATTAAGGACATTCACACTGATATATGGAGCTGCTTCCCGACCCAGTAACTTTTCCTAACTTTTGCTGTCTTCAGTGTACTGTTCCCCCGATATATTCCTGTTCTCTTGCTGCTGCTTTACTGCCTCCTACGTTTGTCTTACTGCTTGTTTATGCTACCCTAGCGCCGATGCCGTTGCCTGCTCGCAACCTGCCCAATGCTTGTGTGCTAGACTGGATAGGGATCACCTCCATTACTGGCTGACCTTGATTGTTAGAACAGGCCAGTTCCTCTGAAATTGTGTAGTCTGGTAGCGCTAAAACCTGCTTCAGTCTTCTCCTTCTCATGTATTCCCCCGTGTGCTATGTGATGTTAGCACTTAAAATTTAACACAGCTTATCACCCATCCACTGAAAGAATCATGAAGACACAGCAACTAAAGGCCACTTTGGAGGATGTTTTTATGCTTAGTCCTGATTTGCTGCCAAGCCAGTTTTACATCTGGTACAGCACTTAATGGAACACCTAATAGAAAATTGATTATTCTATATTCACAGATAAATTCAATTTGGCCAAAAACTAAAATGATTTCCATGTATTTTTCATTAAGGTACAGTGTCAGACCTGAAGCTGGTTAGGGGCAGTGCTTGTGATGAGCTGTGTAGCTTTGTTTTGTGTGTGTGAATTCACTAAGGTCAGTCAGGTTGGAGAAACTGTTAAAAAATCATTTTCTTAAAGAGATAATGTGTAAAGACACCAGGGAAAAGGGCTTCATGTGTACCACAGCGCCAGCATCATCTGGAAATGCAATGAATGAACTGAATAAGTTAGGAAAGCTGTAAGATGATGTAAGCAGGCAGCGAGGAGCTGAAATATTGACTCTAATGGCATTAGTAAGAATTCACAAAGAATATATATATGGGAGAATGCAGAAACTGTAAAACTCTAAAAAGAATAATCAGAAACATGGTGGAGCATAAGACTGTTGTAATTGTCCAAATCGATGGGACACCAATTAAGCTGATTACAAATCACTGCAAACCCACTCTCAAGATGCTAGAGTGTGAGAGCCACAGCCTGGGAGACAGTGACTCACTTTCAACACAGGTTTCCACTGAGAAATCATTCATAAATGCATGTGATAAGAACCACACAAAGGAAACAACCAAAAGCCGGTGGAGATATTATTATTATTATTATTATTATTGCAATCATTTTAATTTTAAAGTACACAAATGAAGCTGACTGATCTGGTCTCTTTTCTCTATGAAAGATGAATGAAATTTTTATTTTTATTTTTTTATTCTGTGTCCTCATATTGAGCATGTTTTTTTATTTCATGAATAAGGTATGTGACTTACATCAGCCACAGTTGATTTTATGAACAAAGCATAACAACAGAGAAGAAAAATCTAATGATCATGCTGAAGATGAAATCTTGGCCTCCAATATCTTTAGTAGGTAATGAATGTGATGGTGGTTTTTTGGACCTAAACAATAATAATAGCCTGATAACCTTTGATTATTAGCTTACCAATTGTATTCTATAGTCTACATATTCAACTGAGGTATTTTGAGCAGCATTTTCAAAACAATGTTTTTCCTAATTGAAAGTTTGGTGTAGAAGTACTGTACGTCTACATACGCATCTTTTTTTTTTCCTGTATTACATTTCTCACATTAGCAATTTGCAGTTTCTGCTGCAGAAATAATGCAAGGCTGAAAAAATGAAACAGATGTACGTAATTACAGGGCAGAATGTGTGTTTATACGATACAGCACATTATTAGATCCAGCCTCTTGAAAGGACACACTAAAACAAATCACTTTGTAATAATTGTTGAGAAAAAATGTTTAACGGTTTGGCACACTGCAAATGCCCACCATGTGTGGTAACCAGGGTCTTCCTGTTTTTAAAACTGTTGAAAGGAATCAAGAGCAGATAAACTAACAGCTTAAAGTTAGAGGGAATTATTTTAAGAAACAAGCATAATTTTGGATAAAAAGGTCATTTTAATGCACTTATTGAGCATACCACTTGTATGTACAAAGTCTATTAATGCACTTATTGAGCATACCACTTGTATGTACAAAGTCTATGCAACACGCGATGTTATAGAAATGTGATGTGACTGTATGGATTTGTCATTCTTACTGGGCAGACATCCCACTCCCAGTTTGAGTAAATGCTCCATTTGATCTTGTTCAGTGTAACTGTGCGAGTCATTGAGTGTAGCTGCTGTGGACTGACTGCCGGACTCACTGACAACCTCGTTGGAGACATCGATTCCCACTCATTTAACGGTTGTCCCGCTCTCTATGTTTTCCGCGACTGCACCCCCATAGTAGACAGTGCGAGCAGTGCCCTATGGACACCTATAACTCTGATAACAGCAAGAACGTGTGGGTAGTATGAAAGGGATGAGTCGAGGATTCATGTCTTTTGACAGTATTATATAATTGCTTAAGCTAAGCACCACTATGTTTAGCACCCGTGCACATATTCCACCAGACATGTTAAATCTGGTACTTGTTATATGGATCATATCCTCCAAGAGGCTAAATGATGCCTACACCTCAGGACCCCATGAGACTTGACATTTATGTGCAGCAGCTGAAGTATATGCCAAAGAATCAGTAGATAGTAAAGTGTTTAGTGAGCACTCTGAACACTTTACAGGCTAACCTGGTACAAAAAGTACATCCTTCTTTTTCTGTTTTCATGACATCACTACCACTTGTTCAAAAATAATAATAAATCAAGGGCAACTACAATAGGCAGGTAGCTCAGGACCAAAAATGCTGCATTACAGCACGGTTGTTGACAGTCAACAAGTGGGTGTGATATGTGACAGTGCACAGTGAGTCAAACTCAAGGGCCTCAATGTCTTTTTAAAAACCTTTTGTTAGTCATTGTTTCTTTTGTTGTTTTTTTTCCTTTTTTAAGTGTGTCAAGTACTGAATACCTCAACAAAACGCACTTTTAGAAATAATGAAATGCTACCAAATTCTCTGTTAAGACTTTGGTTGGAGAAATGAAAGAAGACGACTTATGAAAGAGTTTGTTTTGACACCCAAATCCAGAATGCCCGCCTTCTTTGTCTCAAACCTTTTTTCCACCTCAACTGCAGCCCTCTCTTTACTCTGAGCACCTTGACAGTTTAGAGGCAAAGAACTCCCACCATTGGGTGCTGAGATTAACACTGACAGCCACACTGCAGGCATTTCTCACTTCAAGCAGGTTTTGCTGACACCAGACCTCATCCGTGGCTCATGTAGATCGGATGCTTTAGCAAAACACCACTATATTTAGCACCTGTCCACACATTTCAGCAGACTTATGCCTCACCTGTGGGGTTTTACGGTGTGAATGGTGACGTTTGTCATGTTAAGCCTCGTACCTGTTACATGGAGCATATCCTCCGTGAGGTTAAATGATACCTACACCTCTGTACCCTACAAGCCATTTATCTGTAGCAGCTGCTGCACATGCCAGAGAATGAGTAGAGACAGTGAAGTGTTTACCTACTTGTAATTTGTAGGCTGCTGCAATCCTGATTATGAACTCTACTTTTAAGATTAAGAGACTCTTTCTCATCGGTCAAGCGTGGCTGAACTTATATTGTATTGGCTTTACAAGTTGTTTGCTTTCTGGTCACTGTATGCCCTCCGAATGTGATATTGTGACAACAAATTGAAGCTGTAGACTCCAGGGTGAGCTATATTAATAATCTGGGACATTTTTATTTAAAAACTGACAACACAGCATTCTGAGTTTAACCCTGTTCAGTCTGTAAAGGTCTTCAGCACCCATGGGAAGACGCATAATTTGTAGATTCAAGGCATGCAGTCAATGCACTTAAGTCATAAACCCCTGCGTGCATGATGCTTTCTGTTGTTCATATTTCCAAATAAAGCTTCTGTGGGATTTGGGTGACAGCAGGCCTCCTTCACAAATGTGCGCTTGTTATTATTTTTTTATTGTTCTTACATTTTCCCACACAAATTTAAAAATAAATAATGTTTGGCCTGTTATGTAAAAGTGGGACATACTGTGTAACAATTAAACAATCCCCAGAAGAAGTCGTAAAGTGTCCAGATGGTTGATTGGGAAAGCTTCAAGTGAGTCACCTAGTGCATCAAATCAACTCAAACCTGCATGTGTGGAAGTAAAAATAAAGATTTAAATCTACAAACCAAAACACTTTTTGTGTGTGTGTGGGTGTGGGTGTGGGTGCACAATTTTTGGGCCATGGGTTTGTGTACGACCACTTTGAGCAAACTAAAACATGAGGACGTTTCCTACTATGCATATGAAGTTATATCACAGTGCCACATTTCTCTACTTCTTCATCATTGCGTTGGACTGGATGCTGCCTCAACCTTCTATTGCCTGGTATCTCAAGAGGTTAGCATTATAACTTCAGTGGATATCTCTAAAGCACGATAAATAGATGTATCTGACACAACGTCATAGCTTTTACCGCTTCACATTGCATTGACAATGCTCATTCTTTGAATCCATGCAATATAAAACTGAAAATATCTCGCACATTGTTCCTTTAACTCAAAGCTAAACACTGGCAATTGTCCATTAAGATAGTTAAGGAACACATTGTAATAAGGGAAGGGTCAAACCACTCGAGATGAAGAACATATTGTATTTTCATGAGGACTTTTGTCAAGATCCTTTAAGACCGATGCCTGTTTTATCACGTATCTGACTGGACAGCGATTGGACTATGGACATGTTTGGATATGATACTTTGAAGTGAACCGTGCAGCACAACACAGAACATGCTCATATACAGTACAGATTGTGTTATTGTAGGATTATATATATAGGAGCTAGTACAAGCACAGCTTTCTTTTTCTTTTGGGGTTGTGTCTCACTGGAGAATTAGTCCTTGAAATAATCCTAAATATATTCACACATGCGTTCTCTGCATATACATCTACTGTAGCCTCTGGCTTCAGGAACCATTTCCTCAGAAAAGAAAGGACATTACCAACTGAATGAATAGAGGACGTTTTTGGCTTTATAGCTTATATGGCTGAGGTCGATGTATTATATCTTCTGTGCCATTTCTCACTTTGTCTCATTTCAGCTTGTATTTCTTAATCATGTTCATAAAACAATGAAACAGGATCCCGTATACATGAATCACCTATTTTATGACAGCTTGCTGTATTTATAAAACTATAAAATTGGATGAAGTTGGAATGGTTGAAACTTGTCATAAGTTGAACTTGAAATATTACTTTCCCTGGGATAATGTTTTACTCTATATGGAAAATAATATCCACAATAAAAACAGCGACGCGTTGCTTTGAGTGCAGCCTCTTCTTTGTCTGTAACTGTTTACTGCATCTGTTTTGGCTTTGGTTTCTAATCTCTGTGTGAGAATCGTGTGTGCGGGAGAGAAATGCTCATCTGTCCTCTATTCATTTCCAGAGAGTGAATAAAGGAGAGAAAAATAACAATTACTCTGAGATGCTTCTCGCGCTGATAACCATTCTTTGCAATTTTTTTTAACACCTCCATCAAGCTGACTAACATTCGATTGCACGCTCTTTGCATTGATTTGGCAAAACTCTCTACTGACGCAAAAAGAACCATGAGCCTTCCCTCCCTGTATTTCTTCATCTCTTCTTGGCACAAGCATAAATATCTAGACAAACAAACACAGTATTGACATTTGTATGTTTTACTCGGCCGACTCATGTGGAACAGATTTATAGCTGAAACTGAATTACTGAACATAGCACAGAGTTGATAATATATTTGCTATGCTGGCTGAGATCTCGTCAAGCGAACACTCAAAGGGTGACGATAACAAACTTACCCCCTCCCACAGGGAATAGTTTTCACATGTGTGAGTCTGAAGCTGAAGGTCTATTGCTCCCACTTATTTTGCTTTTTTCTTTTCCCCTCACAAATTGGGTTATATATTTTCTTAAAATTGTTTTGAGTAGCTTGTGATAATTCCCTGAACGACGGGTTCTAGATACAGTCCAGTGAATCGGCCCCTTCTCCTCTCTAGTTATTATGATTGGGAGTGACAGGGCACGACGACAAAACAAAAAGTTCATTACAGCTACCGTAGGGTGCTCTTTTTTTTTTTTACTATTCAAATTATTATTTCATTATAAAATCATATCTCTGTGGGGGAAAAAAAAACATTGTAAAAGCTTACATCTGTTCATGCAAGTGATGACTATTCAAAAGACATGGAGATATTTCATTACCGTTCCTGTGGTTTTGTGTTTGTGTAATGAAACAAAAGACCAGTATTGTATTATGTCAGAGAACAAGAGACACACTTTTTTTTTTTTTTTGGCAAATGAATTACACTCAAAATGCGAGTGCAAGGAGGCGGAGAGAGAGTCTGTAACCATGATTGTACAAAAAGACAATTACAGATCGTGAACCACACAGTGAGAATGATTCAAGAGGATTTGCACTAAATCATGTGTATTATTAAAATTAAATTAAAGTTTTTTTAAACATTATGATTATCATCAATACCAGTATATCACATACTACTAATGTAGTGATTAGTATGAACACCAAGATAAAAACTTACTACTAAAGTTCAGTCAGACACCAAAACGGCTTAGAAAAGTCGATTTCCAAAATATAACACCCTGCATAGACTTTCAGTCATTGAAGCTACGTAGCCTACTTACTCGTGTTAGAAACACAAGAAAAAAAATGACCAAATCTGAGTGAAACGCTCTGATTCGGAAGTGCTTCTGGTGGGCTTTGAAGCTGCCAAAACAGCATTGAGCAATGTTCTCCATGATCAATGACTGCAAGATCATGAAGACATTTTTTATCTTCTCAATCCTTTTGAATTTCTCCAGTATTCTTTTCACGAAATCCTCTGGGGGCAAATATTCTGGCGTCAATCAAGAAAACCTCCGTTGTAATTGTTGTTTCTTTTAATTAACAATTCATTAGACTTGCATGAAGGTTTCGTAATGCGTCCTTGAGAGAGGGTGAACACTTGAAAAAGTTGGTTGCTGTATGTCTGATGTAACTTTCAGTCAAGTCTTAGAAGACGGAGGTGATGCAGCAAAGCTGCCGTGACAGTTGAGACTTTCTCTAAATATAGCAGACACACCAGAGGGTGAGATACGTAGCTGATAATTGCGGATATTCCAGTGACTGAATAAGAAAAGCAATTACACAGAAGACAGGTGATAATGGACTTGCTGAAGAATGAAACAGGTGGATACCCCAAAGAAAAATTGCTTAAAGAGAATGGTATTTTTCACTGGATGCATCATCTAAAAATTGCTAGAAAAACATGACACCTGGCACAAATGAGGCGTACACACCAGGCAGGCATGCTGTATCATAGAACAGTGATGGCAGAAACACATGATCCTGACAGTAATTCGAAGACATTTGGACCCTACATTACTCTCACCAGCAGGGCTACAGCTACTGACACAGAAGAGCACACAAGATAGCCTCTTATAGTTGAGTCGCTGGCCCTGGATCAACACAGGTGCCCTGGGAAAGTGTCCCTTAGATCCCCTGACCCTTAGCGTCACACAATACATGGCTGCACATTTTAAAATATCCCTGCAGAGAAAGTTCTAGCAGACTTTGAGGGTTTACAGTAGTTACCCTTTAAAGGTGTGAACTACATTCAGTGGAATCAGTAGAACGAGCTGTCGCAGGTGCTCACCAATCTCCCTAAAGGCGCCTACAGACTAAGCAACAATTATTGCCACCCCGGTGCTGCCGCTTGGTGTAGTGGCGTCACCATGGATACGGGTCTCACGCCGGCCTTGCAGTTCACACTACTCCGCTGGGTAATTTACACTTCAAACTTGTGTCCTCAGTGGAAACACAGGAGCTCTGCACAAACTTTTATTCGAGCTACTTTTATCACCTGATGAGGTGGAGGGCAGTTACAATCTCCTTCCACCAATTTTCTCTGTTGAATGAGGTCGTTGCAACTACTGCGGGCAGATTAAGGGATTTGTTTTGATACGGAGGTTCTTACAAATACTGAATTTAGTCATTTGTTCTGTGTTTTTGTCACTTTTCTTTCATGCAGTTAGTTCATATGCACATAATGAACCAGCTTACTGAAACTATGAGGTTATTAATGCATGCACTTAAGTAACTTTATTATGCATACACATGCAATCAAGAGGTAAGGAATCAGGTATGTCACCTATACTGACTAGATGTTAGAAGCTAAGGAATCAGGTATGTCACCTATACTGACTAGATGTTAGAAGCAATTGGAGTAGTGATGATGTCATAGTCAGAGCTTGTCCTCCCTGGATTTTACAGGTAGTCAAATGTTTGGCAGAGGAAACTGACTTATTTAACTTTTTGTTAGTTTGAGCTGAGCATTGCTTACAGCAGTACCTTCAGTATCTTAGCTCTTTGTACATGCCTAAATGTAGAAAGCCAATCCTGGTTACTAAACACATTAAGTCAGGTGCACACACACTATACCTCTAGCACTGTGTAGTATATTGTTATTATTGTGTGTGCATGAGTCATTACTTTGAGACTATTCATTGTGGATTCTTATAACAGATCCACCTCGCACCACCTCAAGATCTGCCAGGCAAAAACGTGGCACCTGCCTGTCTGAAGAGAGTAACAGGAACCGTGGAACTATGATGGTTCATATCATTCATCCAGAAGTGGCACAGTGACAATTCAGATCCTAAACTGCCCTGATTGAAAGAGCTAACGCAGTATATTAGACATTTTATTTCACAGGGACCCTCGGTTCGGAGATGAATATGATCTAGTAAAGTCGATGGAACACAAGAGGCTGTTGAGTTGAGAAATGTTGCTGGTATGACAGAACAAATTTTGGGAAATGACTCCCCTGATGCACAGATTTGTAAGGAATCAATGAGGGATGGTGAGCCGACGTGTTTCCAAAAACTCCTTAATGAGGTCAGACTATCTGGTGCTTGAACAGTGTGAAGCCTTTGCATGAGAAAGATTCCATTAGATTCCTTCACCATGCTCCTGTAGTGAATTTAGTCTGGAAACGTTTTCTCAGATTTTTATTTATTAAACACAGAGGCCCTGACATCTCTGTCGGAGGTCCTGAATGTTGTGTCTAGTCTAAAGTATAAAAAGGAAAATGGGCTATGACATCCATTTATCAAGCCTGAAATCTCTACACTGTCTCCTTGACTGGCGGACAAACAACACACACTCACACACAAACACACACTCAGGGCATATGAGGATACAAACCCCCAGAGATCATTCAAGTGTTTTTAAAAGATGTACTTGGATTCATCTTCTACTTACAGCCACCATGACAGAAACATTTTAAAAACCCCGTAGGCGTGGTGCTATCCTTGCTTGACTTGACATTTTCGAAAAGAAATAGAAAAGAGGGGACCAAGTAAAGTGAATGTTAGATGGTAAAACTTCAGCCAATAATCCAGGAGGAGAAGCACCTATGCTTGACTTGGTGCGCACCTGACCTTTAACCTGCCAGCCGCCGACACAACCAATAAAAGGAACCTGTCACACACACGTCTTGCTTTATTGGCAGAATAAGACAGAAATGGTATATAAAGTGTGTTTTCATTCGTGTATACTTGCCTAAAAATAGAAATAGTTGTGTTTTTGCTACCTTTTAAAATGAGCCTTTTATATCCAGAGATACATTAATCAGCTGCAATGAACTCTGACCAATCCTGCACAATATAATAATATTCTGTCTTTGGGGAGTTTTGCAGCTACATAACAACTAAAAACGCAGCATTCATTCAGTCTGACTCACACTGATTCTCAGTTTGCAGGCATTGTTGTTCAAAAAGCCTGCTGTTCCTCACGTCCAGATTCCCTACACACAGCTCGTGTTGCTGCTTTTAGTCATACTCTGTAGCTTCTGCATAAATTATTAAATAGAGTAAATGCTACATGTCGATGATGACACAGCAAACCAAAGTTACAGCTAGTTCCAAACACTGCCATTTTATAACCGACCAGGCAGTGTGAAGCTATGTTGTGGGGAAGAAAAAAAAATCTCAGCCTTGAAATGTATGAAAGCTTCTGTGTTTGATGAACTGCCAAATCACATAATCAATTCACTGTATTCAGGCTGTTTACCTGAAATGTGAAATTTTCTCCATGGCTCTGTGAGAAGCTGTTCTAGAGGCTTGGAGGTGAGGTGGACCGAACAAGGTCATTATCAAGACTCTTTCTTTCTTTAAGCAGCCATTTTCTCATCGAGCAGGTATTCTGCGAGAACACGATGTCTGAGACAGGCGTGAAGGTGTTGGGTACAGACAGGCGAGCCCGAGAGAAGATTAGGGGCGCCAAAAAGTCAAAGGTTGAATTGAGAATGAGTACAAAGAGACGTTTGGAGGAGGTACAGACAAGGACAGGGTGAGGATGGAAGACATTGAAAACAAAAGAAACAAGAAAGGAAAAACACGCTGCTTTTTCTTTGGGCGATATAAAGACATCTTTTTTGTGTGTGTGTGTAATTGTCACTGAGCACCTGCACAGTATTTATGGATGTGCAATAATGAGGCCTGGTAGAGGGTGGAGTAAACGAAAAGGAAGTGCAGATCGTTACTGTGTGGAATATTTAAAAAATGGGAAAGAGTGAAAGGAGATGAAATGCAAGTCGAGAAACAGAGAAAGAGAGAAGGTAATGAGAGACGAGAGCATGTGTGAGCTGAGGTTTCCATTGAGGATAATGGCTGTTTGATCAATTGATCACAGGAGCAGAAAATTGTTTCAAGGATAGGACACAGCACTTAGACCACAACTGTGGAAAATGTATTCGCAGATGTGTCCAAAGTAATGGCGGATAGATTATAATCAGTCTTAATGTAAGCCATAATCCTTGTCATTTTCATGTAAATAAAAGTCTGCATTATCAAGTACTCATAAGCCATAAAAGCTCTTTAAAAAAAATCTACTTTGCATTTGTTGCTTTTAAGATTCTGGTGTTGTAAAAGCTAACTTGTAATCATGTGAATGGTGCCGCTGTCATTCCCACTCCATGCTCAAATTTTTCGCAAAATGTGACTATCAATTTATGGAAAAAATGTTTTTCTGTTTTCTCCTCTGATGCTCAACTCTTTATAATTCTTAGTGTCTTGAGCCACAGTTCACTGCTGCTAAATGTCGGTGTCCTTAGGCGACTTGCTGTTGGACTGCTAAGGTAGTAGCTGGCTTCTAGTCTTGTGGTGGGCAACTTTTTTATTTATTTATTTATCATAAATAATTTATTCATAACAAACACTTGTATAGAGCTGTCCATATCTGGCGGCGTTAAATCAACAAATACAAAATCTTACATGATGGTGCTTTAAGGCTAAAACTAACAGAAACTCAAAGTTCACCAAAGTTGCAACAACTTATCAAGAAACACATCTACAAAACCCCAAAATACACATACTGCAGATTATCAAAAGACTGGTTTCATAATGAGAGACAGTGACTATTAAGAAGTGCTCTGGCTAATTGTTGAAAGTCCTTAGTAAAACTAATGTGCTATGACTGGCAAAATTTAAACCCTTTTGAAACTCAATCGACCTGTCACGCGGCAGAAAGTTTGACTTGCTGTAGCTGTAAAAGCACAGGTGTGACTAACGGTGATGATGATGGCTCAAAATCATCTAAGTATGCCAGAGAGCCATGCCAGTGAGAACGTATGCACATACACATACATAAAATGTAATTAATGTCAAATATGTCTTCCATGAAAGAGGCTTATAAAGATGGTCGACTGAGTTACAGCTTCATGCCGCTCATCGTTTTATACTTAAAAAAACCTCAGATGTTTTATTCTTCTCTTTTGTTCATGCGATTCAGTAAAGCGTGACGTCTACCTTCTCGTTTATTACTCTACACCATTGTTGCTAAACTGCGAATGCATTTTTCACAGTTGACATTTTGACTTGTCTTGGGGAAAGCACAGGTGTAGCTAATACCATCTCTTATGGCTCTGTTCCATTTAAGTCAGTTTATTTTTACAGCCCCAAAAATCACAAATTTGTCTCAGAGGCCTTACTGAAGCATCTCGGTAGGCCATGTGAGTGAGCCAGCATGCAGAACACAAGGAGGCTTGCTGATGGAACACGTACCTATAATGCTGCGTATGGACCACAGCATATTTTTCTACTATAGCGTCCTAATTTATTTGAATTGGCCGTGAAACGTGAGCTTGCCGTCTTTGATGCAACAGGAAGAGGGTGCAGACTTCCAGGTACTGAATGTCAGAAGCTTTGCACTCTGTGCTTCTATTGGTCAGTGTCACAGATCATGGATTTTGTCATACAAGGTGAGTCAAGGCAAAAATGTTGTCTTTTAGTTTGGTTATCCACTACGATAAACTGCACAATATAAAATGTTCAGTTGTTGCAACTGATGCCCATTTTTGTTTCGTGACATCCTCAGTCTGTCAACCTCATGCTGTGTAATCTGTACCTGGCATTAGTTGATAACACTTGTATTTTGATAAGTTAAAATGTGAGAAAAGTTATTGTTTTCTCTATCAGCAGGTCCCATTAATTGTTAAAATAGAAATCTGGCTTTTAATTATGAGGTCGTCTGAAGTCTGTTGACTTAAGACAGACTAAAACTGCTTGGTTATGTTTAGGGGGGGAAAAAAAGTTATGTTATGCACTTGATAAATATGTTCCATAAGCCAGCCTTTGCAGCCAGGATAACTTAAATAAAGTCAGCTTTTACTTTTGGTTTCACAACTCTGTTTTTGTAAATGAACCCTTCAATATATACTCACTATTATGTAGCTACTGTACTATCATGATCCTTTCATTTCGGCTTGGCTGCACTGGTTCTGATCCAGATTTATGAAAGAAATTGATGTGTAACAAGAACAGAGAATGTTTTACTAATGTAATCATTGGACCCAATATTTGTGACGGTAAAGAAATACGGTGCATTGGCAGAACAAGTATCCTCCATAGCCTTGAGGAAGATACAATGTGTAACAGCAAGAAAACAAGATTTTAAAACATTAAACCCAGATACACGTGCTGTGTCTTTGTAATTGCAGGCCTCATGTGGTACACGCTACAATATGCAGTTTTATGTTTTTTATGTTTTATTTGTTTCTTACATTTGAATTAGAAATTGCTACAATCATTTTCTTGAAGACTAAAGTGAATGTTTCCATCTGCTGCTTTATTGACCGGGGGGAGGCATATGGAAAGTTGTATTGTATGCTCTGTTTCTGTCTAAAATTGATTATTGGATACTGTTTGCAATTCACTTAAATTGCTCTAAAACTGATTAAAGTCTTGTAACATTCATCACAGACTGTGGACTCAAAGTCCACGTGATCCAGGCCATTAAAGGCTGAGGAAACGAGCTCCCTTTCAGTGGCTTTAGGTCAAATTCGCTATAAATTCTGTTGAATTTATTTTACTTTATTTAAATCAAGCAAGCAACAACCCTGTGAGTGTGCCATGATTTACAGGAAGCCCTGTTCCAATATACAAACCGTGAACATGTTTTTTGTTTTTTTTTATTATTTTGTTTTCCTGCCATCCTTCTTTTTCACTCAATTTGTTGTCTGTCACCTGCTTGCTTATTCCCTCTTTGTTGCCCTGCAGAGAGCCATGACAGCACTCAGAGGTGTGTGTGTGTGTCTGTGCAGTGTGTGTGTGTGTGTGTGTGTATGCTTCTCCCCTATAGTGTTCCTCCTGATGGATGAGTGAGGGGTGCATGGAGTAATGTTCTCTGAGGTGAAGCAGAGGGTTATGACAACTTGCCAAGTTTGAGGCAACTTGGTGAGTTGCTTAAGTTGTTTATTTTGTTATTTAGTTAGTCAGCATGTTTATCGGTAGGGTTAGGTCAATTATTATGTCAGGATTTTATTCTGAAGTCAGGAGCGTCTGTTTTGCGATGACGTGTGTACAGTATGTTCTGGATGGGACAGTCTGAGGCAGGGCTGGTTGTTTAGGGACAACTCTAACACACTGACAGTGAGACATATGCAATTAACACTTTTCACACGCTCTCCCGCCACGTGTACATTTGCCTAATAGATTTGCATTTCTCGTTTTGCCCCTGATGGTCTGCATAACTCACTGCCGCACAGTGCTGTGTTGCTCTATCTTGTCTTGTGCGCTGTCGAGTGTCCTATTTTCGCGCTGCGATGTTATCAGTTATGAATTTGTTTGTGACTGCACGAGATAGGCCTCAATTGGAATGCATGCCGACACTGCTCAGAGCAATCTCATGTCAAACACGTCTCTCTCTGTTTCTATCACCCTTTTGCTTCCGTCGTCCGTTCCGAGTTACTTTTGTGGTCTGTGTTTATTTTAAGACTCAATTTATCCATTTTTATTTGAGCTTCTCCTCCTTCTGCACGATCTACCCAGGCATCACCCCCACGGTTAAACTAACAGGAGTATTTCCAAGATCTGAGAACATATTCGACGCAATATCCTGTTGTGTGCTACATGTGTGAAATAACAACTTCAGTCTGGATATTTTCTGGAGTGTATATATATATGTGAAAATGGCTACATCTCTCACTCTCTTCTTGTAGTGTGAGCACAAATGCAGCAGTGAGATTACCATGGTTACTCTTTACTGCTCTGAAACTTTAATAAACACCCATAGATCTTGTATATTTTTGGTTAACATCACGCAGAATGGCCAACACTCTCATGCTACTCGGAAAAACCTGATGCCTCAGAGGCACTCCCTCATGAAAATGTATAATTCTATATGTTTAATATGTTTTACTTGCACACAGTACACAGTCTTGATAGAGCCCAGAATACTGAGAGCTGAGAACTTTTTCCTGGAGGTTGTCAGCCACCTACAAATATAAAAAATCAAATCATGGAATCATTATCGTACATTGGCATTTGTCCTAGGTCTTATTTATCAGACAGTACAATTGGTTTCGTTCAGCTGCCAAAGTGTCAGAAGATGAACTGCCTTTGTAGTCATCAGTAAATATTCAGTAAATATGTGTGAAAGCACTTCTGACACAATCAATGAGGGAAAAAAAAAATTACAAATCCAAATAATAGTTCAGCTAAGAACTCCCCCACCTCCCTCCTCTCTTCTATTTGTAGGCTGCCTTTTGTGTTTTAATAAAATATAGTTTGTTTGTTGTCTGGACAAAATGATCCTGCGGGATCAACTGTCTTTGAGCAAACTGTTTTTCTCCCTCATTTACTTTTTCACACACTGTTACTGTTTGTAGATGCAGCTAATTGCCAAACTCTCAACTAAAGCAAGCGATTTGGCGTTAATTCATCCGTCAGCCTCTATTGTGTGTGTCTGTGTTTTTAGCAGTGAGTGCGATTTTGTGATTGTGCTGGGAATCACCAAAAGCCTTGGGCGTTCCTAATCCGAAGGGAAAAGAGGAAGGAATTAAGGATGGATGATGGAATTGAAAGAGGGGAGGAGTGATGGGAGAATCAAACGGAGGAAGATGTGGGGAAAGTCATGTAGAGGATCCACACAGCGAGCTGGTGACACCCAGCAGTGACTCTGGCCCTTAATCATAATTAAAGATCTTCCTCCAGTCCCTCTCTTCCCTTCTTTTCTGCCCCCTTCGTTCTCTGATTGTCTTAAATATGTTGAGTAGGTCTGAAAAAGGCAGAGATTCAGAGCAGCAAATGTCTTCAGACATCCTACAAAGAGAAGCATGTTTGCACTTATGGCTTTAAAGCTCAGTTTTGTACTAGAAATCACCATTTTCTTTATACAATTAACATTTTGTTTTTCATTTGAGAACATCGAGCCATAAACTATCTTGACTCTTTTACTCACTTTCTCTATTCTACAGATTTATGAGGTCACAAAATGAATCCACCAGGCAGTCCAAGAACCACACTGGTCTAGCCTGAGTGGGTAGCGTGTCCAGTATCATTTACAAGCCAAGTCCAGAAATGTCAATAATGAACTGAAGCTATGAAATTTTCAGTAACTCTGAACTGATATAAAAATGGCTTATATTTTTTGCAAATATAAGCCATAAGCTATGTTTTAACTGCAAAAATGCATGCCAGTAAAGCTTTAAGCTGCTATCTGCAACTGATACTGATAGTGTCAGCAGCCTGCGAGTAGGCAGTTTTTCACCTCCGGTGGCTGAGTTGTCCAGATGAATCACGAAACAGGAATCGTCTCCAACCAAGCCTAATTAAATAACAGAATATCAGCCAAAGCCAGACTGGACCCTTGAGGTGCATCTGGGACCCACCAGGCATTCATTTAGAAATTACCAACTCTTGTCTGTTGTTGTTGTTGGCAGATAATGCTTATTTTTCTATTGATTCATCTCTGAAATTTAGTTTCTTGAGTGATCGATTTAATATTTGGTCCATAAAATATCAGAACAAAGTGAAATAATGCCTATGGACATGCTTAAAAGCCTGTTTGTTTTGTCTGAATAACAGTCCCAAACTCCCCCAAAAATATTAAATTTACCATCACAGAAGACCAACAAAACCAGCAAATATTCACGTCTGACAAGCCCAGGTCAGTGGAAATAAATATGACTCAGACATTGAAGAGATTTTGAAAACTGCTACAGTTAATTTAGTCAGTTTGGTCAAGTCAATTTATTGATGGATTTATTGTTTTGGAGGCAAACTCGGATACTTTTACGAACTCAAGTCTTTCGTCACTCACTAAACAGATCCAGATTGTACAAGTCCTTTGAGTCAGTTTGTCCATAAGCAAATAAATTCTACCAGTCAAACACTACGCCGAACTGTCTGGGACTACAAACAGGCTAAATAAATTCAACTGACTGAAAAAACTACATCTGCAACACTTGTTAGCAAATTACTAGGTTGTCAGGTGACGCACTGCAGTACAGCAGTATTATATTCTCACAACTCACAATCAGCATCACTCCTTCAAATGCCACATAATAGAAATGTGGCGAATATAACCCCATAATTATTGATGACAGATTATTCTAACCCATAATGCTGCAATTCAAATGCCCCTCTCACATTGTTTAGGGTCTAAAGTTTAGTAACATTTTATTGTGTTAAATAAGAGCGTTGTAAGTTTCAGTGTCATTGTTGAGAATGTTGTTTATCACCTGTGCTTTCCCTTCTATGACAAATAAAAAAAAGTGGCTCCACCATTGATTACTTCATAAGAATCACCTGTCAGCACACCATGACAACCCATGATGCCTTCAGGTGTCCTATCTCCTAACTGGCTGACTGACTCAGTGACTCTGACACTTTTCTTTGGCTTTGTTTGAGTCCTTTCTTTCTTTTGTCTTTGCTCTCTCTCACATGCAGGGATATCTCACACTATATTTAGGTTAAGGTCTGGTTAATATTAAATTCCTTTAATGAAGCTGGTTAACCATCCTCAGCCTTCTTGGTCTACTTTATGGTTTGCCTTGGCCTGGCCCGTTAGAACAAACTATATACGTTGACAAGAATCACCTGAACGCTCCATCTAACAATTGATCAGTGCTCTATGGGTTGTGAGAAACTGACAGACCGGTCCTATTCTTAAAATTCAGCAGAGAGAGGCCTGCAGTCCTGCATTTGAAGGAACCTTTGAAATGGGAAGGGTCCCATCAGCTTGTTAAGGTGTATTCAGCCTAAAAAAAGTCAGACTTTGAAAGATCCAGGCCGAGAATCTGGACATGATGTCTGTCTCATCTGTCCTCCCTGTTCTCCGTGTCACCTATTCTCCCAGTCCTCTTTCAGCCTTAGTTATTCTTTCCTTTTTTTTCTTTATTTTTATCTCCTCAGTTTTCCTCCAGATTTTCTCTGCTCTGCTCTCGGTCCCCTTTGTCATCCCACCGCCATCGTGCCCCCCCATTTTTGTCTTCGCCTTTCAGTGCTGAGTCTCCATGCCTGTCACCGTACACATACAGTACTAGACATCTGCATTGACTCCCTACACTTCTCAGCCCACGACCTGACAGTAAATAGAAAACGACTCGCGTGGATATCAATCCTCCTCTCTATGTGTGCACAGAGCCCGCTTTCGTTTATACAATTATACCGTTGGAAGCCTTCACGCTGACAAATTGCTTAAGGAGCAACGAGGAAAAGAAGAACGAAATCCAATTAAGTGAAATGTGAGAGAGGGAGGAGAAACGGGGAATTTGCTACACACGTGGCGTGTATTTGTTTAAAGTGTTTCAAGTAACTGTCAGTCTGTTTGGTGAGCACTGATAGCACGGAGCGCACGGACTACAACTGTCAAAGCTAAGAGGAGGCTGACTGGATAATATCCTGCTCCTAGAAATAAAACCGCGAGCATAACTGCTCACTGCCACGGGCCTGGTACAGTAGTCCATTGATGGCGGGTAAACATTGTATTGACTGCTAGCTTCCCACCAGGAAACACAAGTGGCCTTGAGATGGTGGCAGTAGGTGGTGTGGCACAACAATACAACAACCACAGCGTGCTGCTTGTTGGCGTCCACTCAGACTACACTCGACGAGCTGAGAGTCACTGCGAGACAACAGACACAAAAACCACCAGTGGCCAAGAAGAATTCAACTGTTGCTAAATGTCATGCATGCAATGATAATCCCATAAGGAGTTGAAAAAGTTGTTATTTGATGTGTTTCAAATCAGGAAAAAAAATATATATTCATTTATCTTCAAATAGCCTCTTTGGTATACTTCTGTTTCTGGATAACAGATATGGTTAATCTGGCTGGATATCAGTGTGAATGACTTGATGGTGTACAGACCTTTGCTTACTCACCATATAAGGGGTCTAGACAAACACTAACTTGAACCCAAACTTGCATTTTAAAACTCATTCATGTGTTTATTTCAAGTCAATTAATAACTTTAATGATCAGCAGTCTTTACCAGACAATCCATTACGGAACAAAAGGTTGTCATGTTTTCTGTTATCCTCCTGTCTTGTCTTTCAGGTCTCCGGCTTCCCCGGTGTGTCGTCCCTGCTCCCTGATTACCTGCCTCCCTCATGTGTTTCACCTGTGCCTGATTGATTCCCCTCCCCTTTTCCCTCTATTTAGTCTCTGTGCTTCCTTTGTTTGTTGCCAGATCGTCTTGTGTTGCGTCCCAGCGTCTCTTTTTGTCTTGTATTCTTTGATTACCCGATCTTCGACCTCTAGCTTGTTTTTTCTGATTACGATTCGTGTTACCAATTCTCATCCTGAGCTTTTGTTTTGTTTTAGTTCTTTAATATTTGAGTTCATCTTTATTTTGTACTACTTCTTTAATCTTCACATTCTACTCTTAGCATAACTTTTCTATATCTAAATCTATATCTGTACTATATGAACAGTCTAATATTAGAAACCTAATGACATAGTTCTGTCTATGTGAAATTGTTATATACACAGTTCAGCCTAGTGTTTCTTTTTCTTATACACCTTAGTTCCCTTGTTAGAATGAATAAAAACGTGGGTAATATTTAAAAAAAAAAAATACTTCAGTGGCATTTATTTTACAGGCCAGGTTCAAACACAACAATGTATTCAGGTATTGAGCTGGTGGTGCCAATACAAAAAGACAGCAGGTCTCCAGTGGAGCCATACAGCCTAACTTTAACCAGAACTCCAAGTGCACTGAAGCTAAATGAGTGCGTGATTCCTCTACCTGACCTTCTTTTACTTATCCCCACCAGGCTCCTTCTTGCTATAGCTTTCTTTCCCAAGACTTAAAGACAACCCACAGCTCTACAATCAGCAGCCAGCAGAAGTTGACCACCAGCAGCTTCACAGCATGACATCTCCATCTTTCTTTCACCCCTCTAGCTTAACATTTTCTGGCTCTTAATGGCCCAGTTCCAGTGTCCGCCCATAAGGTTTCATAGACTTTGGCACGCAATCCCGATATGTCCATGAGAACTCAGGGCCGTCCCACTGTGAAATTTGCATATGCTTGAGGACGAGCAGACTTTGTGTCCTCACACATTCTTACAATAAGTCTGTTGTGGGAATTGTCCACAAGTCAAGCATCCTAATGGTGAAATAATTTCAGTAAAATAGAAGAAAACAAGCCTGAATTTGGGGAAAAAAAATAATTATGTCCATGCAGCCAGAATCACTTGGACGCTATTGAACATTTCAGCCTCCAAGGGTGAAAACTGCAGCCAATTTAGACCAAATTAGACACTACGGTGAGAACAAAAAAAGTGTAGTGACCTGCAGTGAAGTTGAACCACAACCAACGCTTGGAGAAACGTAACCTGGCTTCACACTGCCATGGCCAATCGGATTATCACATCGGTCAAACTCCTCCATAGTCAGCATGTAATATCACTGACACCAGGCGCTATCCAGGTGGCGTTCATAGACTAAACTGATACTCTCCAAGTATACTGTAAGTGATTTTCTGTTTGTTTCAGTTACAATTAGCAAATAAATAAATATGCACAGCCCTATGACTAACCGTCACAATGCCTCATTTGGTCTTTGGGACCTGATTTGGGAGGCCATACTTGCCCCTGTGTTCTAGCTTCCTGCTGATTTCTCTAAGGCTGGATTGCCACATTTTGTTGCTTCATGAAATCCCAAAGGATCTATAACTAAAGAGTCTCATTACCTTACCTGTACTGTCCGCTGAATTTGCTTTTGGGTCCTGTCCACAAGTGTAAAATGGAAGATTGGAAATTGCTCAGCAATCTGCATTTACTGATTGTGAATGACTCTGCTGTTATAAACATGTTATTTTTTTTAATATACACTGGGTTTTGAAATGCTGGCCAGCACCTGAGGATCAAAGTATTTCTATCAAGGCTGTACTTCAGCTAAAGTTACATGAAAAATATTAATAATACATTTAAAAAAAAAGAATAGCTAAAACTGGGGATGAACCATTTTGATGAGTCTTTTGGTGCCCAAAACCAGTTTCACATTCCCTGTCTAGGGATCCCTGTTTTTGTTTTGTTTGTTTATTTTTTTAAGTTTTGTGGGTAATTTTTATGCTTCATATATTAAAGTTTAATCACCGTATATCATTCCTAAAGTAAAACACTTTGCTCTGCTTGTGAGCTGATGCTGTATATTATTTAACCCGTGAACCGTGCATGCAGTGGGTCTGGAGCATAGACTATATAAAATATAGACATAGGCTCTGTGACGTTTTTGAAAATCCATTATGAAGCTGAGTGCGTTGGTTCCTGAGTGACTTGGATCTTTCCAGCTTTTGTATCTAGCCTTAAGTGGTTATTCATGGAAGTGCAGTTTCTGGCACTTCCATGTTGGCTACTCATTTTTCAGCCCAGGAGATTGCCTCTCGGTCTGGAGGGTTAAAGCAATACAAACTAAAACAAAGCTTGTCTGTTTTTAAAAAGTTTGTTTTCAGAAGTTATTCAGGTAATAGAACATCCATAAATTCTCAATTTCTTTGCAAAGTGGCAGTAAAACAACGCAGATTTCAATGTAAATCTCTCCAGCTTTACTTGTTTTTACAGTGTTAAACTTTGACATGAACAATAGTGTTACTGTACTGTGTGCGCGTGTCTATATAACACAAAATTCCTGCACTTGGACTGATGCATTTTCCCCAGACTGCCAGTGCCATTGCCAAGTGCTGTTAATCCATCTGTGATTATGCATAGACAGAAGATAAATGTCCACATAAAATGACTCACAAAACGGAGTGGTCTGGAGCCTTCACTGAGCTTAAATTTAGATTTTAGGATATAACAGTTTATCCCAAGGTAACAGCTATTGTCATAATCTTCTTGGCAAGAGCAACCTTGAGATGTCTGTTTTTGCTATCTATGATGGAGCAAGCAATAGGCCGGGATAAACAATGTATGTATTGTCAGGGGCCTTAAATGTCACAGCACACAAACAAATGGTGTTACAGAGACTAACTCAGGCTGGTTGGTGGCATATTTTGTCTCATGCATCATGTACAGTACAGTATATAATGAGGGATATTCTATGCATGAGTATATTTATCATCACACCATCCAGACATGAACCCTCTTTCTAAAAAGACCACAAGTCAATAGCTGAATCAGTTTGCATTCAGAACCATAATGGGCCACACCTTTTGGCACTACACAAATAAGATGCAACAACTAAATTAGATAAACTGTACAAACTGTAGTTTGGGGTTGGAATATTCGAGTGAAGTGATAGATAATGTAGTCTTTTGAATCCTAATCTTCAAACCTTCGCCTTGTGTATGACCTCTTGTGAGTTTAAACAACTCTGTTAGCTGACATTATCGACATTATTTGATTTCTGATCTTGCAATATAATATCTGCTCATAGCAACTGCAGCATTATTAAACATTGCTGTGCTTATATTTAGACACTGGCAGCACTTCTAAGGTGAAGGAAAGATCATGGTCTTGGTTTCATACAGAACATTTCTTCAGTGATTTGAGACACTTGTCTATTAATTTAGCTTTTCACTAACCATAAGCAAAGCTGCTTTTGAAGCCTGAACCTCAGTAAGTGCAACATTCCACAGTAGAAGACATTCATGGGCCGATCATCTTACTTTTATAAAAAGAATTTGCAACATTTTTATTTTTTTTTCTAGTCTAGCAAAACATTCACAGAGCAAACTTTTTCATTCACTCTTGTTACATAATTTTATTGACTATCACAGTATTTTGTATTCTTTTAAGGTATGATTTTCATATTTTTATTTACCTACCCAGGGACCTGTGGGTGGAAAATATCAGTTTGCTAAAACCTTGTACATTACATCTCTCGTTGTTGCCTCCTAGTACAAACAGGACAAACAAACTCGGGCCCTTGGCTTTGGCAGAAAATAAAGATTATTACAAACAATCATTTTCAGCCATGAATATCCTACCTGTCATGTTTTTTCATACAGTCTCCGTTCTGTCTGTTTGATGCTTAAAGTTTTCCTTTAGTGCAACTGATCAATCTTATTGAGGACTTTTCAAAGCTTATTCTAGATCTTTTATTCACAATCTGTTTGTTGCAATATCATTTTGCCATTGCTGGCAATTCTTGACACCGTGACTTTGAGGGTTTAAAATGGGTTTAGCTGCAGTCTGTGAGCCAGCTGTTTGACTGACTCATTCTCTGGGTTCACTGTGTCCGTATAAAACCTTTTTATATCACTAAGAGTCTGGTTCACTTTGGGGCAAGCGGCTCCACAATTTCATAGATATTTTTCCTGCTGTGGCAGTGGATATCCTTTCTGCCCTGTATAAAAGCTCTTGTTGCCTTAATGCACATATAGTGAGAGTAACCAGCTAAAAAAAACCTGAACATAAACACAGAATCTTGCAGATATTGTTCATAAAACATAAACTTTAATATGTTAAAGAAAAAAGAAACGTTGTTCTGCTAATGGGGAAACAAATGCATCACAACAAAATGTATCCACGGTTTGCACACAAGGGCACGAACACCTGCTAACAGGGCAGTACAAATATATAGAGGTCTCAAAATAAGACGTCTGGCTATTCTCTCTCTTCCCTCTTTTATTCTCTCTCTCTTACACACAGACACTCATAAATGTCTCCTCTCTTCTGGAGCTATAGATAAGACAGCGGGGTGTGATCTGTGAAACGCTTGCAGTTGGACACCTTTTTAAGCCAAGGTCTTATCACACCACCAAAATCCTCGTGCATGACGTCCTGTGGCTTCCTCTCTCTCTCCGTCGTCTCCTTTTGTTCTTTGTCTCTTTTTAGTCGCTATCATTTCCGCTCTCTTGTTTTGAATTTGGTTTTCTTTTAATGTGTCTGCAGTGATACGGCTGTAGTTACACACAGATTGGAACACTGTCACTCTTATCATGAGCTACAGCACTTGAATGAAATTAAACTACAGCTCGCCCTGTGGAGGAATACGGTTCAGAATGCTTGCAGTCTTCTATTTTCAATAAAATAAGTTACCATCAAATAGGAATTCAAAAGTCTTGATCCTGTAGATCAGTTCTGACAGCTCTCTAGATTCCATTCTGTGCCTAAAATCTTCCAGGAAACAGTTCACTGGAGCATGGTAGTATCCTGCAACTATTTTACTTGCAAGCGCTGTAAAGTGAATACAAATCAAGAACTCAAAGTGAAAGTGAAAAGGCCCCTAGAAGCACATACACAACTACATCGAACAACAGTTCCTTCTGGCATATTTGGCACTATTGTGACACTGTTGTTCAAGATAACACCATCTGGTGTCCTGATAGAACAAACAATGACACAATGCGAAGCTTAGTCCATTACTTTCTATATCAGGACATCTCAGAGTGCATTATCGCACGTATAGCACAGACAAAGTAGGCTTTTACACCATAATCCAGTTTTTTAAAGTTTGTTTGTAGTCATTTCAGCATGAGGTATTACAACACAGCATCAAATAGAGGCAATGTTGCTATGGTTACTTTTACCTTTTTAATCTACCTTGCACACTTATTTGTTCTGCCATGTTGTTCAGACTCTAAATACAAGCTATTTATAATATATTAGTTGATAGATCTTTCATTCAGTGACTAGAATTACAAAAAGGGTCCACAAACTAGTGTCAAAATGGCTTTTTTAACATATTCTGAATGCGCTCTGAGGTATATATCATATGGTGACTTATGATCCACAGTCCTGATTGGGCAGAAGTAACCGATTGGGTACTGACAATTCTAGATCTTTAAAAGAAGAGAATAACATGGTTCAAGATGTTTCAGTTTGCTCCACGGGGAGCATAAGCCGAACGTGTTTTTCTGGCTTCCTCAGGCCTATGACTTTTTGGGCCCATAAAGCATGCTCTTTGGACTTAAAATGTATTTGAAGTTCTAGTGGAAAAAGTCATTTTAAACTGGTCCTTTAAAGTTTTTAAACCAGTGTGCATCACATGACCTGGAATTTGGCGTATATTCACTATCTTCATAGCCCAGAATTGTTCCTAAGGTCTTAGGACTGCAGCGGTTTGTTTTTCCTGTTCTTCCTTGGCAGGGTATTAATTTATAACACACATTTTCTATGACCATGGCACAAAATGGTCAATCTGTGATCCAAAAGGGGAAAAAAAACAAACGGCATCATCAATGCATTACCTTAAATAACTCCATTGGGGAGATAAATGCCAATGAACATCAAATCTAATGTTAAAACCTCCATTAAAATCTATGTTTTAGAACTAGTATAAACCCATTCATAGTAACCTTATTAAGACCTAATGAGATATGTTGCCCCCATTAGCAGATTGTAAAACATAAACAACATAAATAAGCAGAAGTAAACATAAATGGCAGCTGCGGCGTTTGGCCCTCATGAGCACACCGTCTTTGTTTCACTCCCATGAACACGGCATATTATTGTGGCTAGCCGCTAATTAGACACCGTTAATACTCTAATTCATCACTATCAGAGCTGCTCACCACAGAAGCCATTACATCGAGGGACTGTGTGTGTGTGTGTGCACACATGTGAGCGAAAAACGAGATGAGGTTAATGACCCTTGTTAGTACACAGCTCATTTGTATCACTCATTTGTATTGTATGGTTAAGGCACCTTCTTTGTCCTAACTGTACATGCACATATGCACACAGACACACAAGCTATTAGTCCACCAGTTAGAAATTATAATTCAAACACCGAAACAAGGCTGAATAAAACATGATGTGAGGTAACTTATGTAATGTCTTTAGCTGTGATGCAGCAGACCAAAGTCAGCCCTTGATTACACTTCAAGGTTGTGCTGGAATACGCCCACTGGGCTGCGTTTGATAAAACAATGCAGAGAGGAGAGCAGGGCGAGACACTGATGGAAGAATAGTTGAGAGAACTGAGGTGGAAAGCTGTGTGATGCACACAAACGGCGAGGAGAGAGATTGGATGTGACCGAGGACTCAAAAAGTGTCGAGTGCTCTGGGGCAAGTAGATTTGGAGGACTGCGCGAGTCTCTTTTTCCAGATATTTCATCATGAAGTCCAATTAGTATTTTTCCACTCTACTGGAGTTGTAGGCAAGGTAGGAAGAGTAAAATATTTGACGTCAAAATTGATGTCGTAATCAATCGGCTGAGGGCGGCTTTCATTTTCATTTAAGGGTCCAGTGGGCTTGTAACTAAAAAGGTCACCACTTGTAATCCCCAGCCGCTGCTGGAAAACTCGGGGTGAGAACGGATGAGTAATGATCTCTTACCCCTTTTTAGAAACTATTGCCAAGGCTGCACTGAGAAGTGTTAACATTAACTCCTGCACATACTGTACCTACTGACGCCGCAGGCACTGTTGATGCAGATAATATAACATAGATATGGCAATTTAGACTGTGAATGCGATGCGATTCCAATAAGTTTAGGGGGATTCATTGGTAAGAAATGGAATATGACAATCATAAATATGTTTTCATTTGTGTACAATCACCTAAAAAGAAAAACTCTCCACCAAATGCAAGCTCTAGACGGTTTCCCAAATGCTTGGAGGCTTAAAAAAAACCAAAAGAGTGAGAGTGCCCAACAAAGAGGCTGTCGGACAAGAATGAATATGGGACTGGCTTTGAGTTGTTGCCGAGAGTTTCATGAAATAAAAGGCTGAACGAAGCCCAGCTGGGCTTCTTGCTGTTAGACTAGTAAGTAATATTAGTTGGCTGCTATGTCTTGTGTTGTTACACTTGCTTGATGTTTGTCTGTTAGCAAAGAGCTTGGCTTTCAGTCATCCTGGATCGATGTTGCGTGGAGACTTTTAACCAGACTATCCCGAATTGAAATCTGAGATCGACTCATAATGCAGCTCGTTAAACCAGCACTGAAAAACGTTATGAGCTACATTCAAAGGGCATATTATTGTAAATCAACAAATTGACCAAGCTTAATATCAAATCCAACTTTAAAATTTCAAGATGACAAGTTATCTAACAGACATATCGATTGTTCATTTAGTTCCAAGGCTCTATTGTATTGATTTTCTCTCAGCTATTACCAGCCATTACCTGTGAGCTGCTCATTTGCCAGGTTTAATCTAAATTCCTCAATGCATCTATTATACTGAGAATAGAGAAGATTGGATTTAATTTTGAGAATTAAAGAATAAAACCTGCTCAGGGGTTGTTAAGGCCCTGTTTTGATAGTGAGAGAGTACTTTCTTTTCTGCAGGTAATGGTTGTTGAAGCAGCTCGTAATGATAATCATACTCCACTTTATTAACCTGTGTATTTACCAATTAACAAGAAGAGGCTATGATTACAGGTATGACGTTTCAGTCCCTCAAAAATAAATTTGGTTCTTTGTAATCACAAAAACAAACCAGATTAAATCCTGATATTCCTTTTCCTCATTTCTTTTTAGAAAATAGTACCGTGATTGCACCAATTTCCATTTTCAACAGGAAATAAAATGGGTCCATTTTGTAGCTACTAAAAGTACTTTTATGTCTTTTCAAAGCTACTCATTTTAAAACTAATGCAAAGAGTACAGCCATCCAACCATTTTCCATAACTACCAGCCAGCTGAGGGGTTCAGCACATGGAACATGTTTTTGTGAAAAGAAATCATCTTGTTTATATTCAGAAATCAGCAACAGGTGAGGTTTCTGTCTCTGCTATAAGCGTCCTCCTTTAAAGTGATTTGTTTCATACTTTCAGGAACAACGCGGAGGCTGCTTCTCATTGACTTCAACAGGTATTCCCACCATTTATTATCAAATGCTGTCAAAATCAACTACGGCCCGGTATATAGCAATAAAAAAACACATTTGCCTCGTCGAACTCCTCAACAGTTTTCATCAAACTTGTTACTTCTGTGCACTTTGGCCTATTTGAAGATAGGCATTTTAATCTTTAATGGCGATTGTGTGGCCACGATGAAGCAGTTGTGCAGTAGCACAGATACTGTTGATCTTGGTTGTTGTTGGGATTCAGGGCTATGTTATTTTGTTGCATCTCTGAAACCATTTAAAACTGTGAGAAATAGCTATTCCCTTTACAGCAGGGGTCGGGAACCTTTTTTTGAAGACCAACAATTAGTGAGTATAATAAGTCTCTGAATTTATTCTTTTTAATAACGTTGTTATACTGAAGCTAAAATACTTCTTAACATTAATGCGACTTCTGGTGCTGCGAAGGCTGGGAGCAGAGGAGACCACCGGGCTCTCTCCGAGGAGAGGGGGAGATGCCCGGCCAAGGCTCCGTCCGGCATGGACTAAAACTCAGCATGGACAGTTCAGAAACAATTCAGAATGAGTTAAAAGAAAGACTGCATGTTGCTAGCGGATTTATTTTCTGATCCAGAGTGCGGCCGTGACTGGTTCTGAATGAGGGCTTTATAGCAGGCAGACGCTCTCCCATCTTCCTGGTACTGCGTACTGCCACTTAATGTTTTAGGTGTACGCAGTACCGGCTTACTTTCCATGTCTGCAAGCCAGATGCAGTCATCAAAAGAGCCACATCTGCCTCGCGAGCCATAGGTTGCCGACCCCTGCTTTACAAGAACAGCACAGTTACCTAAGGAAAGACTCGATCAGTTCATATTTGTAAAAGAAATCACTGCGACCTGGGCAGTCCTCCATGTTGACTCTTTGGTGAACTGTCAGCCAGATCTCCCAGCTGACTCTTCAGCAAACTGCCCACTGGAAAACACATCTGTCTCCTGTTGTTGGCTGATGGTGATTGTGGTCACAACACAATCCTACAGCTTCCATAAGGTTATAAACCTGAGGATTAGATTACAGTGGAAACACGTAAATCAACTCAACTGGAATAGAAACATACATCATTGTATGATTAACTACAATACAAACCTCAGGACTTTATTTTCTCGGTTTTGATAGACTGGAAAATTGTTAAAATAATATACGTTATAGTTAAATATATAACATGCGCTCTGGGGCATAAAAATACAAAATTTAAATTTATGCGGGCACTAGAAATAGTGAATATTTTCCCTGGGGAGTGTTTTGGGGGGAGGAAAAAAACATGAAATTATCTGGTATTTTATCTAAAGAACACTCACAGAGGAAAATAAAGTAAAATGGTTCACAATGGTTTAAACAACGCTCGACTGCACGCCATGAAAAAGGAGTGGATTCAGCAAAGTTTAGCCGCAGTGAAGCCGTGTCATGATTACATGATAAAAACTTATGGAAATTACCCCTTAATGAAATTGCACAATTGTACAGCGGCCAATTATAGCAGGGAGAGCGGCCACAAATCAAAAGGTTTGTACTTCACACATTACAATGAAGAAATTATTAGAATAAGATTTCGAGCAGCGACACCTAAAATTGGGTCACATGTTTTGTTCTGAGTGTGGTCAAAACTAAATAATTACACAAATGAGGACGGTTAACGCTCCTGTCATCCTTCAACCAGCTCAAAGCTGCATTATTAAGCTCATATCCCTCACACTCTGCTCAGATTAGTTGCCAAGTTTTCAATGTTCTCACATTCCTGCTCACATTTATTACCATCAGAGCTCAGCAGAACACAGTCCATTACACCTCCTGTGTCTGAGTGTCTGCTTGAGTGTGTGTGTGTGTGTGTGTGTGTGTGTGTGTGCTCACAGGAGAGGCAGAGATGGGGGTAATGGCCCTTGCTAATGCACTACTTGTTTGTAACAGTGTGTGTTATTCACTGCCCATGCTTGACTGCCGTTACTGCCAGGCCAGCAGCACACACACACACATACGTATAAACACACACACACATGTGCACACACTTGTCGGAAAAAAAGTTGCATTGTTCATACAATTATTGATAAGCTTAGTTAAGCTTCTAAAGAAGGAGGTACAAAACAGCAGGAGTAGGATGACAAGGATGAGACCGTCTTTTAAAAAGTCTTTGCTCTTACTGAGATAAGCTTTTTACGCAGGTCCAGTATTATCTACAGATCTCATGTGATGCTTAGTAATTACAGAGATCGTGTTTAATTATTAGATATCTAATCCCACATAAAATCTGCTGCAGTTGCTAGATGAGACATGATAGGAAATTTGAAGACATAAAGCTCAGTCTCAACCAGATTTGAACCCAGATGCATGCCAAGCAGGTTACAGGCAAAAGTCATAACCAAACCAAAAAAAGGGCAATGAGAGTTAGGCAGAAGCTCATGCAGGCTCGGCCAGGTGTGGACAGTAAGGTTGGAAAGTTACAGGCATATGCACATTAAACAATCTGGCAAGGTATGAGTGGAAATGGGAACAGGTGAGCAGGCAGTCGGGCAGGGCAGGTGATGGAGAACGGTGGGAAAGGGGTTACTGTAGGGTAGGAGGAAGTGGCAGGATCTGAAATGTGGCAGGGAAAGTAGAGTAGACAAGAGAATGGGTGACTAGGTGTAGGCTGGAGTTGTGCCATATGATTTATTCTTTGGGCACCATGGATGTCTATTACATTCAATTGCAATCCATCCAACAGTTTCCAAGACATATCAAGAGTTTCAGCCTCATGGAGGAGCTAGAAAAGAAAATCCAGTAGTTTCTGAGATATGTTAAAGTGATGGTCGAGCATTGCCATGCCTATGACGCTGCAGTTATTTTGTCATATGTCATAATCCCAATTTTATTCTCCTTCTTTAATTTCTTTTTTAGGCGACTAGGAAACCCCTCATATAGTTCATAGGTCGTACTACCTGGCAGTGGCTTGGATATTATTTAGAAAATAAATGTTTACATTACAGAAGAGTGTGCTTGAGGTCTTATTTATTCATTTGTTCTTCTCTCACGATGGCTCCTGACCTAACAATTTTGGTGAGAGGGTGTGGGTGGAAGCCAACAGTCCTCTAAAGGTCCATATCAGTGGGATTCTCAAGAGATTCTCCTGAGCTATTTGTCTAAATTTCTACCATTATTTATCTGTAGCTGGTGCAGGTTGGATGCAAACCAGCTATATTTACGTTATGAATCAGGTACGGTATATCAGAAATAATCCTTGTAAGTTAGTTGGTAACTTAAAGTATAACACAGAACTATACAATGACGGAAAACCCTCGAAGCACATGACATACAACACGTGTCTGAACTGTATGACCAAATCTTGTGACATGCTCTTCAAAACTATTAAACAAATCTGCATTGACGGAGCAACTCAAGATTAAACACCTTTTACGTTTCTGTAGGTTTAAGTCAGATTTTAACGCGCGTGTCCCACATCCCTTTGCTTTGGTGACACGTGGATAAGTAGCGTCCTGCGGGATTTACACTTGATGGGATGAATATGTAAATCAACATGTATCCACCTATTAACAGCTGTGGATTCTGACTGTACGCTGTAGCGTATGAATCTTCGTAGAAACACGTCCTCCTTCAATCTCCTAAAGCTCACGAGAGGCTGTTATTGGTACAGAAGATTTTTTAAAACACCTCAAATTGGAAGCAATTTAATGCCTCTGCACACATGAACTATCAAGTTATGTCCTGTCGTATATGTATTTAAGATTTTAAGGGCTCAACAAAGGAGATGGTGCTTCCAGGGTGAACAGAAAGTGACAAGAAATAATTTAAATGTACTGAAGGGACCTTGAACATGGAGCTGTGGGCTGAATGGTGATTTGTAGAGCTCGATTGCCAGCTGACATCTCTTCCATATTACTCCAGGTAACATGTGACCTTCCAGTCCTGACGGCATTTGTTACACTACCCAGACAGAGTCTCCGGGGATGTTGTGGTAATGTATTGGGCCTCTGGCTTTCTCTGCCAGGTGAGTTTCTTAATGAAAACTAGCCAGATGTGATGGCACAAAAACGATCAATGACTGACTTCATTTTAAAACCTGACCTATTTTTTGTTATTATTACTAAAACGGTTTATATAAGCAGGTGTAGAAATTAATCAGACAGACTTCTACCGTTTAGGTTTGGAATTTACTGAACCGATGCCTCCGGCTTTCAGATTAATGTCACACCAACCCTGCTGTGCTGTTTTGTCAATAACACTTCATGTGTTTTGTTTTTTTTTTAAAGATTATTTTTTTGGCCTTTTATGCCTTTATTGATAGTACAGCTGAAGATAGACAGGAAGCAGAGAGGGGGAGTGACACGCAGTAAATTAGTCATCCAATGCGGGATTCGAACCGAGGCCAGCTACAGCGAGGACTATAGCCTCCACACACGGGGCGGCCGCTTAACCCACTACGCTACCGACTGCCCCATTTGTTTTTGTTTTTTTCAATTAATTTTGCATTACGTTTCACAACCTCTGGAGATCTGCTGGAGTGAGTATAGTAAATAAACGTGCACACTGATGACCCAACAAATTACTTACTGAAAGGCATTGTGTATAATGTATTTCCAGTTATCCTTTCCAGACAATATATGTTGATGTATTCTTAGCAGCTGTATTTTTGATAGACTTATGCAAGATGGTATTCAGGATCTCAAGGTCAATACACAGTATGCAGTAGTTGAGTGTTTGCTTGGTTTGTAGCATTTTTAAGCATTCTGTAATACTATAAATAAACAAAATAAATAATAATAATAATAATAATAATAATATCATCACTGGGACTATGAGAAGGTGTCATAAGTCAGATTCTGAGGCATTTTGCATTATAATTTTTAGTTTTTATCACTTTTTGAACCAACCAAAGGATGTAACATTTATGCATACTCCTGTATGGCTTCTCTATCCGCTTCCGGACAGTGTCGCAACATTGTGCAACAATGCAACGTTTAGAAATGGAGTCTAATGGCAACGGATGGCACCCACTGCAATTCAGGGTCCAATACAAAGTCAAAGATAACATTACTGCAAAGCATGGAAATATATTATATATGAGGTAGAAAACTCTACGTTCTATTGTGGCTGACTAATGATGTCACTACCAAAACACTGAGTGGATCTGAGTTATTAAGTTACTCCACCAACATGGACTACTAACCTGTGTATTAAGACAAACAATGTTGATTTAGCCAACATAAATTATGTAATGGTATAAATTAAGTAACGCAAGGGCCAACTAGCTAACTACAACCAAAACTAAACTGGGGTTGGTCGGAGATCCATTACTGTATCTTTGTCATCAGCAGACCATAGTACTGAATGTATTGAAACTTTTATGGTATTCTTACTGATACATTAACATTTAAATAGCATTGTAACCTCGCAGATAGCCGAACTGAAGCTTAAAAATACTGAATATAATTGTTGTTTTATCTGCAACAATGCATCATATCTTATCGGATTATTTCTTGTCTGAAACAGTTTTAGAATTTTACAACCATACTGTGAAAACAGAAATAATAAAATAAGTACGTAAATCTGTATTTCAGAAACGTACCTGAACATTTGTGCATTACTCAACAAGCTGCAGGCAGTACATGCACTGATTATCAATCCTTTACCACTAGAAATAGCTACACGCTATGTTACCGGTGCATATGAAGTAATTGCAAAAATTGGAGCTTTGCTGACGAAAAATGTTTTCACAGTGTGATTTTTGGCTTGGATAAAGGAAGGACCTGCAGTTATTGTCAAATGGTAATCCCTGAGTTCATTCTGCCTCCACAGTCATTCTGTCAGCCCCTGAAGAGGTTACCATGGAGACAGTACAGAGGAGGGGAGGGGTCTCCTGACACTGAGCAGAACTTGGTAATTGGCAGATTATCAGAGGATAGAGGTTACTGTAGCCCTACAGAAGGTTCAGAGTATAGCACCATCACAAACAGCACACACTCACAAATCATTATCTACCACACAATCCCTCTATCTGGAGGGGGAAAAATAACAAAAGGGGGAATATCTGCAATACACAGTGCTAAATGCCGTGAGGAGAAAATAGCTGGTCATCAGCCTCTCAGACTTTCTCCCATAATAGCTTAACTGGTGGGGGGGGGTTGCAGTTTTCTCTGGGGACAGATCCTGACAGCCTGCAGGGACAGTGACACTATGAGGAAGACAGAGCTTCCCTCACAAAGCAGTGCTGTGACAGATTGAAGAGGCAGGGTTGCTTTCCAAAGCTACTGTACAGGAGGAGGAGGAGTATCACTGTAGGTCAGAGATAAAAATATGGATGTTAATCTGTTGCCTTTTTAGTCGATAACACATTTTCTGTGTCTCGGCCTTTTTAAATGAAGCAAGAAACTCTCCACGAACCCCCGGATTTAATCTGTATTAAATTTTTAGAGCATATTTAACAGGTCTGACTAATGATATGGTAATATGTTATTGATCTTGGTAGGAAATGTCTGGTGGCTGTCTCCCAGTGTAAGTCAGGATCAGCTACAGAGCAGCACAGAAGCAGCAAATGGTGAGTCACTGCCCGGCACAAATATATTTTACAAAATGTGGATTCTCACTGGCTAAAAGTGAAGCCAACCCCTCCGGTCTGGATCCTGTTTTGTTTGTTTCATTGTCAAAATGAGATTGTATTAGTGTATTTTAGGCTAAAGGCAAAAGAGTGTAATTGCACTGCCTCTCAAATAGACTTTTAAGGGTGCAGCCTCTCTTCTTACAGGTTAGTTACTTAATTAATTATTATTTCATAAGTCACATCAAATGATTTTGCCATTCAACCTTGAAATAGCAAGTAAAAAATAAAAAGAGCAGCACAGATCCCCACTGTTCTAACTAACACTAAGACTCTCATGAGCCCCAAAACACACCTTCCATAAAATAATTCCATCTGAACACACAGCAAATAAATCCGAGAGTTTACGCAACCTAATTCACGCTGAGCCAACTTTGATGTATTGAAGCCAGGGAGCAGTGGTAGTGATAATGGCCGTGCCAGATGGTTGCGGTGGAAAATGTAAACTGCACCTCCGGTTCAGCTGAATACAGATGAAATGCTGATGTTTATGTCTTCGCTTCTGTTTTATCGTCCCGTTTCTATCTGTCGTCTGCTTCCATCGGTGAATGAATGTGTTGAGCTGCCTGCAGAAGGAGCTGAGACGTGGGATTGTGACTACAGATATTCCCATGACCAAACACTGACCACGCACATGCTGTTCTAGTGTTTGCTATGAGATTCATGAAAATGAGCTTTTCTTCTTTTACAGTTTTTAAAACAAATTTGAGAACTACGCTTTCAGGATTAGGACATTAGGAATTAGAGATTGACATTGGGGGGTGAGGGGAGTCAAACTGTGTGAATGAACCGGATTGTCATAAAAATGTGCCTCAGTATCTCCTATTCATACACCACTTTAAAGCTCTGTAGCCAGCATCAGTGTAAATGATAATATCAAGGAGAAAACAATCCTCCTCACTCTTGGCAAACCGTGGTTCCACTGCTAAAACAAAGAGCAAAAAAGAAAAGTTATTACATCAAATATTAACATACCACAAGTGCATTATATCATGCACATTAAAATAAATCAATAAATGTAACAGGAACTGCTCAAATTTCTGCAGTTTATAATAAATGGATACAGTTGATCCCTGCTCTGTGCATATTTAAAATATTTAATAAATGTGAAATTCATTTTAAATTCATGCATCGAATAAAAGTCTCTGGTTTATCCAGGGGAAAGAATATTACATTTGTTTTAATGAACGGTAGCAGACCCAAAATGCAAACACCAACCGGGGGAGAAGAATCAGTCTTTACTGAAAGCACAGGTGGAGGTGCAACTCAGGAGGAGGGAACCGTTCTGGACCCCACCACCAACTCAAGACCCTTCACAACTGGTGGTGTGATCCAGAATGGCGCAGGGCTGGTAATGGCAAAATTGCACAGGAGCTAGGACAAAAATAAAGTGGACGTGATGGAGGAATGACCGACTCAAAAAATAATAATCAGAAGAGCTCAAGGTTGGCTACCGCGGAGGAGACTGAATGATCTGGCCGGAGTCTGGGACGGTCAGGGTTAGTGAGGAGCACTTAAAACATAAATGGCTCAGACTAAACTCTCTCATAATTTCATAAAAGTTTCTTAAATGTAAAAAGTTTTCCATAACATTTCTTATTTGTTCCATTGAGAAATAGATCTGGAATATTGGACACATTGTGGCGTGAATAAAGAGTGAAAAACAAGCCTCTGCAGTGGATGTCATAGTTGTGAGCTGAGAGCTTATCCTGAGTGTTATGTGTTACTGGTGTGTCATATATAGTGATACCGAGGTACTCATTGAGCTCCAAAGCACTGCAGCTGCATTTAACAACTTAACAATAAGTACTATTTGTGTAACGGCCGCCCCCTCCATCCAGTGATTTTTTGTTAAATGCACCAGCGTTTTTCTCAACGATGCATTTCTCCAAATGTGTACTCTGTCCTGCTCTGCCAAACACGCCGTTAGTTTTATCTACACGCATTCCTCTGTTAACTATCAGAAGCGAGCAGACATGGACACAGGTGCACGCACACACACACACACAGAGTGCTGAACTTCATAATCACAAGTGTAGACAATCAACATAAAAAGGAGATTATGTTCAGAGTGGGTGGGAGTCGCACTCTCATGCAGATGGCATCATTTTCTGTCCATTGCTGTAGTTGCTTTGAAATGGCTAACAGAGGGGGGTTAGGCCGATACACCCTCCGTTCAAAGGGAAGCGTCGTCGGCTGTGCGCCCCCAGGCAGGCAGCACATCTCGCAACAAGATAATGAGAGTTTAACATCAAGGCTGTTATTAATTTACTATTAACATCAGAAGTCATGTTGATGGTATCGCACGGAGGGAGGGGGGGGTGTACTTGTGAGTCTGTTGAGAGTGATGATGTTTGGATTTCAGGGTCTTAAGAGGCATTAGATAACACTCAGTTCATTCGAGGGCGCAAATGCATGTTGGTACACAAACAGATGAGCACATTTTGTATAAGTGTGCCCACGCTGGATGGAGGCACGCACACACAAATCTTGAACATACAGAGCGCAGTCTCTTTCCCTTTCCAGTGGTTCAGACAGCGTGGCAGAGAGCAGGGGTCAGCTTTTATGGATCTGTGATAATTGAAAACGATAAATATGGCCTTTCAAAGCAAAGAAAATAAACTCAGCCCTTCACTAGATTTAATGTTCAGCCAAGCGGCAACATTGGCACAGAGTCAATGGAACGGACTGCCAAAAACACACCTGCGTGTCTGTGTGTGTGTGTGTGTGTGTGCACAGAATGGATAACAGCCCCTTCAAGGGTCATGTCTGTCTTTAGGAAGACATTCACTACATCCTTGTTAAACGAGATGAAGAAGCTTTGAAGATAACACAGGAGTCCAACAGTTCCACCTGTATATGGACACCTGTACATAAGACAACAACTATACGTAAGAAACCATGACCCAATAACAGTGGACAGAATATGCTGTATACAAATAAAATGAAAGTACAATAGTGGAACCCATGACAATTTAGCCTCTGGGGCCAGTATCAAATGTTTCTGAGCTTCTTGAGGAGCCCAATGTCCAAAAAAACATGCCGGTAACAGAAATCCACCCCATGTTTAGAATTAAAAATTTCCATTTAGCAACTTGATACATGGAAATCTTCAGAGACACATGGATGAATTCAGATAACTTTAAAAAAAATCCTCATCCTCTGAGATTGCATTTTGTCCATCTCTACATCTTTTACTCCCCACTCGGATTGTTGAAAACCCTCTCAATCGTGACTTCTTCTTGGACTACAAATGAAAACCTGTTTGTACCCAGTACCAAAGTCTTTGTCTAACCTGTTCATTTATTTCATTATTTTTCTATTTCACTCTTCCTTTTAGTACTGTTACAAAAGCATGTTACCACGATGACACTGACCGTGATGCCTACAGGTATGTGGGGTTTTCGTGTTCACCCAATGTCTGTGTGGGTTTTCTCCGGGTGCTCCGGCTTCCTCACAAAGTCCAAAGAGGTTAGTTGGTGACTCTAAATTGCCCATAGTTGTGAATGTGAGCATGAGTAGTTGTTTGTCTCGAGCTGACGACTTGTCCATGTTGTACCCCCGCCTGGATACCCTCCATCCCCACCATGACTCGGATCTGGATAAGCGGTTACAGATAATGTATGGATGCATGATTGGATTCTCACTCAGACTTAAAGAACTACAAGTAGAGACACCATTTAAAAATAACAAACCTTGGTCACACACTATTTTTTGCTTGGTGCATGTTGAGCGGATATACAAGAGCATCAGTGTTGAGCAGGTGACTGAGTTGGGAAGTGCGGTCCAACTGCTAAACAAGATGCTGAAGGACACTTTTGAATATAATAGTGATAGCTTAGGATGTTTAGTTAATACGTGCTTGAAAATATTAATGCTTAGCAGTATTCGCTGCCAAATGTGTAAGCAAATTCATCTTGCTGAAGAGCCTTTGGCTCCACAGTGACTAAAGATTCTGAGACTCAGCCAGAGAGAGTAGTTTACCTTGAGGCTTTGGCCAGACTAAAGGACCAAGTTCACAGACAGTGAATGTGGTTTTAGACGAAATGCAATTAAAGCAGACAATGAAATCAAACTATCCATCTTAGTTACATCAGTAAATAACATGAGTGGAAGATGGTGAGTCACAGAAAGGGCTGAAAGCATTTTAATCGCTTATAGCTTGGCATAATGAAATAAAGAGTCCCTATCAAAAAAGTATAAACATATTTTCCACATTATCTTTATGGAGTGCTGTTTTGATGAGGTGTGCACTAAAATGTTGAAGGCATAATTTAAAGGAAAGATCCAAAAAAAAGAATATATGATGTTACACAGAACTATATAAAAGTTTATAGTACTTTTTTGCATATGAAACCATCAGCGTGTAATCAACATTAAACATATAAACCAGCATCAAAGTACTTAAAAAAATGAATCAAAGAGCTAGACAGGGAAGCTCCCTGTAGAATATCAGGCATAAACAATTGGGAATACATCCCAGGCAGACCCAAAAGTCTGGGTGAGCTGAAGGTACTTTATCTCCCAGCTGGTTTGGGGAGGACCTTCTTTGGTCTTCCATCTGGAGGAAGTAGCAGGAGGAACAGACATCTGGGATGTTCTGCTTACCCAGCTGTGACTCTGATCTTAAACCTGCAAATAGAAAGACAGCTGGATAGTTTGGGATTTTTATGTTTCAGAACAAAGTTGAAATAACTTTTTCTAAAACCCAGATTGGCTTTAAATCATTTTGGCTTTTGGCAGATTGCCACAACAACTTTAGATTGTAAACAATTATGTTTTTATTTTATTTTTGAGTCTTGTAATAGGACCAAATGGAAACCACCACCGTGGCTGGGAAATTAAGCCAATGCAGAAGTGCGGAAAAACTGCAGTACCTCGAGCAGACACTTGAGTCTGGCTACAGAACATGTCAATCTCCATAAGCACCCATATTAATTTTATAGAGCACATCCGATTCAATTATAGTACGGCTTAAAGTTATGCATAATTACCAGCATGGATGCTTTGATTGACAGGTAGATGTTGTTATAAGTGGCTTGTTTGAGCACCCGAGTGTTAGGTCTGTCGATGATGCACATCTTTGCCAACTTTTAGCCGAGAGATGGAAGAACCCTGTGTGTAACCTCACGCTTACACTCTCCTTTCTTTATACTGTCATTGAATGGGACGATCCTTATGCAACATGATGGGTAACAGGGTTAAAAAGGGTGTGTACCTGTCTGAACCTTTTGTGAAAACCTGGTATGCTCAAAGTTGCTCAAGTAGGTTGCTCAAGCCTATAGGGTAAAAATAAATAAATAAAAAGGTGGATGGAAAAAGAAAAAGAGTAGCTCAGCATGATAATAATCAAAGCTTGAGCATTGATGAAATGATGACTGGCACAAACCATTTCCTTTTCTAAAAAAATAAATTAATTACATGTGTATGAAATAATGTTTAGGTTGCAGTGCAGTAAAAGATGCAGATTTTCTGTAACGTTGAATGTCAGCCTTTTTTTTTTTTTTCCATTTTCTGTTGATCTCAGTTGATTCCAGTGTCATTATTTTAGGATTTTAGTCTCATAGACCATATCCTCAGCCTTTGAACAAAATCTGAACAATTTTCTGAATCTCACAGTTCTCTGAACTCCAACTGAGTCCTTTCTTTAAATTGTTCCGACGTTGCAAATCATATTTTGATTGAAGTCAGCGTGACACATAGACTATGTTCAACAGCGTGCCTCCAATGGGATTTGTTTAAGCAGTGGCTGTCTCATTTTCCTCTCAAAGAAGATGAGATGTGCAGCTAAGAACAAAAAGGAAAAAAAACTATGCGCTCTACTAGATCAGAAACTTTTATTCCATTAGCAAAAAAAAAAGAAAGTAATTTAACTATTACACCGCTCACTGTATTTGAAAAATGTGTTCTGTATATTTAGTTTAAACTCTCTAAAAAGACTGATACGTGTGTGGCAATGACAGAATGATAGCCTGGGTAGAAGAAATTAGAAAACAAAGGTTAGTAACATCAGCAATTTATCATCACTAAGGATTTAACCGTGATGTTAACCTTGACTCATCTGCCGTAAGGTTATAAGAGTAGATGTAGGCTTTCAATCCCTGTCAAATCTGACGGATGACATTTGTCATCATCCCAACATTGAAGATTGTGTGTGTGTGTGTGTGTGTGTGTGTGTGTGTGTGTGTTCTGTAAGCACAAAACACCTCTGTTTGTGTGAATGTGTCCTTTGAACACACTTTTTTTTTTTCTTCTTCTGCCCCGCCCCGCCCGTCACTTCTCTTATAGCCTGTGTGAAAATAAAGGTCAACACTCTAATTCAGCACTTTGACAGGTCATAGAAATGCAAAGGATGATGCCTGGAGAATCAGTAGAGATGTGACACCAGCTCTCAAAACATGATTTCTTGATATTTGAGTTTCATTTTCCTACAGTAATGGACAGGATTGGTTATTTATTTCCATATAGTATGAAAATAAGTAAGTGAATGCATTCATTTTAAAAGTTCCCTTTGTGTTATGACTGTTAGATTGCAGCTTTTACAAGGGTCACTGTGCTGAAATAAAGTGAGTTTCATACGACGCAGAAATAAATGGGAGCCAGTGGTGCTTTTAAGTATTTATAGAACCGTGAGTCTCTGTAAATGAGCAGCAATAAAGAGTTCATTGTTATAAATGGGCGAAAACATGAAAAAAGGTTGTTGGCTGCACATTTACTGACACAGCATGGGTGTGAAAATGCTTTTAATACGTTTAGAAAATGTTGCAAAAAAAACCTAAAAATCTTGCACAGAAGCGTGCTCCAAAGTCTCAATAATGGATTCAAAATAGGTCCTCAATGAAAGCTTACAATTGCTCGACAACACCATTCTGTATTTCAAAAATATATCTGTTATGATTGAAGAAGACTCTCTCAGAGCCAAAGAAAGCCATCACTTATGACGCCACAGAACAGTTTTTACCGCACATCCTCCCTGTTTCTCTTCCTCCCGACGCTTGTTTGTGCACCATTCAGCATCCCTCCGCTGTCCTGTCAGAGTAATTCCTCACAGGAAAGTCATCTGCACCAGGCCTGCAGGCACAGCCAGGTTGGCTGCCTCATAAATTTACCACACACACACACACACACACACACACACACACACTCTTTGTTATGCATTGCTCTACCCAAGGGATAAGAACAGTGTATGGTGTAGAGCGAGGTGACTCTTTCTCTCATATGAAGTAATACAGCTCTTGTGAAATATCAAATGATCAGTTTAAAATGGAATCGTCTTTTTTCTCTCCTGGTTAAATTATAATAATAAGAAGAAGACTCGACACTCAACTCAACGTTTAAAACATCCACAGTCAGATGTGTCTGCCTCCATTAAGAATCACTTTGAACGTGTCCAATGAGACCAGCTCCCTGATGTTCAGCTCATTTGCAACTGATACTAAGCAAGCAGTAAGAGGTAATTTAACATAAAGGTCAGGATATATAGTCCCAGGATATATATTGTACGTTTGAATATCTATCTTACGGTATATACAGTGCAGTGCAGTCAGTGTGCATACTTCTGTGTGAGAAACACTGCAGAGAGGATGTGTTGTGCGATGATTGACATGATTGGGCTTATTCTAAAAAAAAAACATAAGTTAGTCATCTCAATCTCTTTTTTCATGCATCATCATAAATTATACATTTCTTGAATAAGAGCTTTGGAATTGACCTTACTTGTTACATATTGGAGCTTTTAGGTGGTTCATGGTGACACACACAGATGTAGTTTTTCCCCTGCAGTTTTTACCGTTTACCAACGTTACACGATGGCAAACAGAGACCGTCAAGCGGAAAGCGGCTGCTCAAGCTGAAGCCTGTTTCCCTTAGTTACCGCCCACAAGCTCCTCGATTGGCGCTGCCGTTTCTTGTGTGATTGTCCCTGTCCCCGCTGTCACTCCATCAGGTTGCAAACAGCACCAGGACTTGCACACCGGTCTGCTAGTTGGAGTCCACCGTAAATTGGGTGTTTGTTCTGCCTGGGTCAAGAAGGATTGAAATATCAGAGAAGGTTTCATTTACATTTACGTTTGAATCGGTGTCCATGTGCGTATGTGCGTGTGTGTGTTTAGTAATTAGGCGCAGCCACGATGTATGAGAGACTTCTTTAGAAGTCAAAGTGTTACAAAGTTACTCAAAGAAATGTGTTACACCGATCCAAGACAACATGTGTTTGGAAGCTTTGGATGACTTGATTATGTTGACCCTTTTGTGGTCTTTGTTCACATTTCATGAAAGTAGGATTTTCTTCCATAAAACTGCCTAAAAATGACAGCGGTTCTCTGTTACACTCATTATTATGGACATTTTATCCAGTTTCTCCCCACCTGTGATATTCCTGCCAGTTTGCCCATCACTGGGTGGTCTGTTTACCATATATTCCAAAAATAAGTGTAAAATCAGTGGTACTGAGTTGGAGTGAAGTTGACTGAGACTGAAAAGGTGAAACACAGAGTTGCGTGATAATGTTTTGCTACATGCTTTTACAACCAGTCAAACCAAAAAAAGGGAACAGTAAACTTAAAAGTAGCAATAGAAAACTAGAAGAACTACTAGAAAACACAGTGAACTGAAAATACTTGTGCCCTCCCACCTCTGAAATCAAAATTTCGTCCTTGCTGCCACATCTTTCTCGATCTATTCACATATGACTCCAGAAAACCTTGTCACGCTATAGGTGCCGTCTTTAGCCTTGTACTTCTCAGCTTCGTGAACCATGCATTCAACGTTCTCCTGACTGAGACGACCCTCACTGTCATAGTGATCTTGCTCTCCCTGCCGGGGATTTGTCTGCAGCAGCAGAGACTTTCATCGATGCTGTTTGCTTAAAAGTGAAATGCCACCTTAATCTGGGGACTTAAACGCTTAAGTGTTTTAGGATTTATCAGAGTTTTATGAAGTGTTCCTGTTGCAGTTAGAGCAGCATTTAGTATGCATGGAGTCATTTTTCAGTTGTACAACAACACCATGAAGCCTGACTCCAACAATAATCATGCAGTGCCACCACAGCATGCAAACAAATAAAACAGATTTTTATCCAGTATAACAAATGCAGTTCCGTAACAATTGCAGGTTTTCTTTGTGGTGAAAATGCTCCTGCCTGAAGCCACGGCCGTGTTCAGGAAGCATGAGACCTGTTAATCACCTATGACTGGTGAGACAGTTCACTTGTGTATAGGGAGCGTTTGATTTGATGCACTGGAATAGGCCTGCCAAATGGAAACTGTCAGCATCTCACTTGATCAAGTTTAATTAATTGTGAAAGGCAAAATCATGATCGCAATTAACTCAGGATTAATTGTGCAGCCTCGAAACTCGACAACAATGACTCGGCAAAGGACAGGTAGAAATACTCTCAACAGGTAACGCAGCAAGGCCACAGGGAAGACGACTTTTAAAACATTTTTATGTAGTTTTACATGATCAATGATTGGTTATTCAAATTACGATTACCCACATATTGTATGTGTGTACTAAAAATGTGGTTATGTGCCCAAACAATCATGATGAGCCTATTTAACCCTCCTGCCCTCATAAAGAGAACAGCATCCTCCTTATTCCTCATCCACCACCTCTTAAGAGAATCGGCAGGGTTCCAGGATGCAGGCCTCTAAGTGCCAGCACTAAAAGACTCATTAGACATTCCCACAAAGTGCATTTCACAAAACTGGGGAGTATCCCAGTGGATAAAGTCTAACCCAGAATGAATGCATCCCCTCACCCATCCCACCTGCGTTGCAGAGGGTGAAGAAGCAGCCCAGAAGCTTCTCGACACCACTGTTAATACATCCTCGTTATATAGAGGCAGAATAGCCATCTGGACATTCAGGGGAAATATTGTGCGATTAAATCATTTTAAACTATGGTGTAATATTAAGCTGCTTCAGCCTTAAATTCCCGCAGATAAATGCAAATGTCTAAAATCTGGTTATTACACACTTATGTGTGAACATTTACCCGTACTTGCAAAGAACAAAAATAGAGAATCCATTACCTTAACTGTGAGGTGAAGGTAATAACCCCTAACTTCTAACGTATGAGGTAGTTCATTTAATACATCAAAATGTGTCTGTTGTTTTATTTTATAGTATAATCTGTCAGTAATATTGTTAGTCATTATCAGGAGGCTTCCAAATGCTCTAAGTCTTGTAACAATACCCTTCCCGGTAGTTTGCTTTTAATCATATTATCTAGAGTTTAGTCACAGAACACAACATATTTCAAAAAAAGCACAAACTTAACAGCCACCGGCCACGGCTCTGTTACATTGCAGCCACAATGCTATTTTGGTCCATTCTTTATGCAGCTTCAAAACCCACACAGGAATTCAGAATCAGAATTTGAGCGTTTTGGTCCATCAGACTTTGTTAACTTGCTCAGATTTGGTCATTTTGGTTTATATGCTTCTAAACACAAGTAAATAGGCTAAAACTACTAGACAGAGCAGCTGCATCATCCATTTCTTGGGCACTTTAGAAACGCATTTCGGCTCTTCTGGGCCTACAAACGTCTAAGAACGGCTGTGATCCGCTCCAGCAGCCGCGTTGCCCCTGTTGTTGCCGTGCTCGGTGGGATCCAGCAGTAATATGCTAATTTATTATAAGTTATTTCTTTTCAAATACATGATTGTAACTTTACTGTAATCACGTGACATCGGTGTGTTACAACTCAAAAAGTTACGAGACAACACACTGAAAAATATTTAAAATTAACCAGTAACATATCCAAACTAGTGACATTTTCTTCTTAAAGGACTCAACCTGATCATGGCACTTCATTATACAGAACTTACCAGAAAAGTCGAGGGACTTGTTTGTATTGTCAAGATCATTATACACAACTGGAAAATAAAAGAGCAGCTGTATGCATATTGAATGCATCCCTTATTTTAACCAGCAATATCTAACTTTAAACAGGGAGATGAATTCATTCTACACTATTACATTATGCATCTTTTTCCTAAAACTGGTTCTCCGGTGATGTTTGTGATGTTTAGCTTTAGGCAAGTGTTGTATGCATGAGCTGCGTTTAAGCGAAGAAATACAGTGAGGCTAAATATGAAGCAGACAAGCCCATTAGAGAACATAAGCATCGCTTTTAGTTTACTGCACACAGTCCGTGTTTGCCATCTGTTTTCTCTATGGCATGCTGGTTACCTTCGCCTCAGGCTAGACACTGGTGAAGGAGGGAGCTCATCAGAATGACTGACTGTAATAAGGAGGAGAACTTGCCCAAATGTGCAGGAGGTGGCAGGGCAAGTAAACAAACTGCCTCAAAGAAAAATAGTTGTAGGTTTAATGATTAGGTTTTATTAATCTTTGCAGGGAAAGTCTGTATTTACATGGCCTCTCAGGTAGAAGTGAATACAGATTGAAAATAACTACTTCTGAGCTAGAAATACATTCAGAACTACAGTATAATGATATGAAACAAATATGTGGAGACACAAACATACAAATTTATGATTTCTGAACCTGTCATTCCAAAACCATCTGCGTTAATATGCTGCCAACTTCCATTTTCCTTGGAACAGTGGAATATCCGTGCAACCCTACGTTTTATGACTACAAATTTGCCACTTAATACAATACCATTGCAGAAAATAATGTGCAATTTGGGATTGGTTTTCAGAAGCCTATTCATCATACCCTAAATTTAAGCACATGTATGAGTTCTCCAGCCCTAACTACACAGTTTTGTAACCATGGTTTGTTGGTGTTGGTTTCCTTAACGTTAACAATAGTGTAGTTGCCCTGCACAGGTGTTGTAGAAAATGAAAACTCAAGATGTTGACATCTGGCGATAGGTTTGCTGGGAAGGCTGCAAGGGTTTTCTTTCCATTCACCCATGCAAGCACTAATGAGGTTGGCTCAGAGTCAGCGCTCCAGTTCATCCCAGTAGGGTTGTGGTCAAGACTCTTTCACATATAACTGGGGTAGAAATGTCTTTATAGACTTCTTTAGGGCCATTTCCAAGATGCTGGCATTGTTTGAATCACATTACTATCTTAAACATTACAGTAATTCCCTGAATTGAAACTAAACTAAAAGTAACTAAAAGTCACCCGAACAATGAGACCAGCCCCAGGAAGAACCCATTCCCAAACCCATACTTTTACCTGATAACAAGGACCCATATCATCCTGTGGAAAGACGATATGCTACTTCACTGCCAAAAGTTAACAAACCTAAAAAGCACTTTTCACAATATGACTATGCATTAGTAAAGCAATGAGGAGGTGTTGGTGGAAAACACACAAGCTTCTGTCTCTTAGTATGGATGATAATTTCCCCCCTTCCATCCATCAACCTTGATCACAAAGCTGCTGGTAATATTGGTTCATTTTTCAACAAATCCCAATGGGAAGAATTGGGCTGGGGAAAGAAAAGTGGCATACACAAATCTAATATTCTGTTAAGTTAATTTATTTGTCCTTATTGTATTTCTTAAGATGCGGTGTAATAACTCAATCACTGAATAATTAGATTATGGTAATAGTTCGATTAAAACGTTCACATGGTTGGCAGTAGCTCAACTTCCACAAACAACAATGACAAAGGATGAAGGAATGAGAAAGAATAAAAGTTCTTAAACAAACTGCATTTAGTGTTTCCTGCAATGACAGAAACAAATGAATGCATCTGTGATTAAAAAGGTATCTGGAGAACATTATGTTAGAGATGAAGATGGAAAGAAGAAGAGAAGAGCCCAGTGCACCATGATAAAGTCCCCTGGCGTATAGCAGCATGATAGAGGGATAGTTCAAGACTCACACGAGCTAACATTAACTATGAGCTTTATCACAAAGGAATGTCTTAAGCCTACTGTGCAATGTGGAGAGGGCATTCGCTTCCAGGACCCAAAGTGGGAGCTGGCTCCACAGGAGAGATAGCTTGATAGCTGAAGGCTGTGGCTCCCATTCTGGTTTTGGTTTCTAATAAAGCAGTGTTCTAGTGGGGTAATAGGGTATATGAGCTCTTTAAGGTATGGTGGTGCCTGACATGAAGAGCTTTTGTAGGTCAGAAGGATTTGGGATTTTACAGTGAGCAGAGGAGCAAATATTGTAAAAAGTATAATCTCTTTTTCTAGTTTCTGTCAGTACATATGCAGCAGCAGATAATAGGAAATTGCGGTAATCCAGCCAAATGCACTGGATAGTTTTTCTGCATCTTTTTGAGACAGGGTGTCTTTGTGCAATGTTACATAGGTGAAAAAAAGCAGTCCTTGAAGTTTGTTTTATGAGAGTTCGTGGATACATCCTGATCAAAGACAACATAGAGATTTCTTAAAATGGTGCTGGAGGCCAGAGTGATGCCATCTAGAGAAACTTTCTCTTTGGGGCCAATTACAAAAATTGTATCTTTGAGTTTAAAGTCAGAAAATTGCAGGTCACTCTGTTGCTATGATGCAGAGTATTTCCTGTTGGTTTTCCCCTCTCGTCTGTGCATGTCACTCTCTGTGGTCTGTTTATGTGTTACTGGGCATAGCACCTGGCCTTCCCCTTACCTGCTCTGCACTGCACTACCTGCTCATCAACTAATCAACCCTCACAGCCTATAAAACCAACCCATGCTTCCGGACTCTGACAGATCTTTTTGACTACATAGTGGTAACTGCCGTCTTTGTACTTGTTGAATCCCTGCTAGTCTTGTTCTCCCAGTACTCCAAGAACCCAGTTTGCACTCACCTGCCATGTCTAGCTCTGACCCCACCTGCAACTGAATCTTTATTGAACTCAGTCCTGCACTGTCCTGTGTCACACCACGAACCCTGCACTGTTTAAACTGATTCTGGTTTACAGCTGGTGTAGACATTCATTACAACACATCCAAGAGTGATTCCTAATAATAATACCTCAAGGAAACATAAATAAGTGGACTAGAATTGGTCCAAGAATTGTACCATGTGACTGTGACTAACTCAAAATCCTGACTGAAAATCAAAAAATGTAAAAAATCATTTAACTTTTTGGCGACTGCTTTCTCAAGGATCTCAGAGAGAAATGGCAGGTTAGATAGATTTATAGTGGGCTTTGTAAGACGAGGATTATTTATAACAACTTTCAAAGAAAGTGGCATATGGTCTGACAATAAAAGACTACATAAAGATATTGTCACTGTAAGCATGTTAGAATGCCGACATCAACATTAGAAACACAGCAGTGTCAATGGTAAGCCTAAAATATAAAGAAGAAGAATAAAGAATTGAGCCAGAGTGAGGGCAAAATAAAAGATTTTGACTAAAACACAGTCAGTAATCAGGAACTCCGTGTTTCACAGTAATCCAAAAAGAAAGTAATCACACAAAAAAAGGAATAAAAATCAGCCATTTCAATAGACTGTGATGAAAAGTATTTACAAGCACATAATCATACACCAAGTCTTCATGGACTTGTTGCCTAGTTACAGTAGCTATATGAAATTCGCATACTGATGTTGCCACAGTTCATTATAAGAAATGCATTCACATGTTTTCCCAGAGAAACATTTGAAGTCAGTCTAACATTACCTAATAATCTAAAAAAATATTGTTTTGTTTTTTCTTACACAGGCTTCCATCATTAAAGAGAATTCAGTGCAAGGCAGGTCTAAGGAAAACGAGGACAGCAAAGAAGACCCAAAAGGAAATTACAACACTGCAACACCAAATAATAACTGCGTTGAAGGAAATATCATATAGTGAATATCCATTAGACTACTTTCTACCATGGTGGCTGTAAGGTTCCTGACACAGGGGCGAGATTCTTTATGCTTTGTTGCTTAAAGAGGAACTCCACTGACTTTCACTTCAAAGTGTGTTTACAGGTCTGTGGGAATACTACTGCATATGTGGAGAAATAAAAACTTCTCTAAAGCCTTTTGCGGCTTCAGAGAGAGGTACATGAGGCTGATCAATCGCCTGGGTAATGTAAGGACTTTTTAACAAAGAAGAAGAATGCATGGATTAAAAAGACGATCGCTCTGGTTCTGCTGCATTGATCTAGATCTTCTTTTAACTGTTGATCGTGACTCTAACAATGTGCAAGGTTAAGTGCCTTTTTTAATGGTGTTTTGTTTTGTTTTGTTTTGATTATTAAAAAGATCGTGCTGATGAATCTAATGAATATATCCAATTTTCAGTCTTTTTAGCCTAAAGACCAAACACACCTAAGAACGAAATATCAATTTACTCTTTAACTAGATATTTCTTCACTAGCTAGTTGCTAAATTTGTGGGTGTACCATTTTTTTTACTGAGCAAGTAGCATAAAGTAAATTTGTCAGAGCTTGACGAGGGTGCTGAGACTGAACCACTTCAGATCCAACGCAACGGGCTAAAATTCTGTGCAGAGCTGCACAATTTGACGTCACTTTGTCACAAGTGATCCCTTTCACATTATTTATGTAAACTGTACTTAAGATACTAAAGACATTGTGTTGCTGTTGTTCATGTAATGGCTTAAAGCAACAAGAAAAACTGTGTCAAATTTACCCTTGAGGTGAATCTGCACCTCTCTGACAAAATTCTGCTAAAAGTAAACATTAGTAGTTTTGAAAAAGTAATTTTTTACTGCCTTTCTGTTGCATTGGATTGTATTATATTTTACAGGTGCTCAGGCTGTTATGTGTCTGCAGCTTCTTGTGTCAGGTAATGTAAAAAAAAGCCCATACAATCTTCTGCTTGTCTGTTTGCTTGTCACGGTTATTCCCTCTGTACAATTTCACTTTTATGAAAAGGTGATTTTTTTTTTTTCTAGCTCAGGCCCTGGAGTGCTACATAAAAGCTTGGTTTAGAAAACATCCTCCTGCCTGCCAGGTGACAGCAGCAATGCCCACCGCCCTGGGCATGAATGCGAGACCAAAAGCTGCAAAGGAATGGGGTTGAACTAGCCCCCACTGGGAAGAATGACCGTGAAGCACAAGAGTGACAGCTGTGACAGGGGTATTTTTTGCTGACACCCACAGCATGAGTTTATGACTCCCTGCACAGATCTGGTGTGAATGTGTGTATTTTCATTTTCCATGTATTTGCATGTGTCTGTCAGCATCCAGATTGAGGCTACAGTCTCAGCTACAGCCCAGATCATTCTCTTTCTGGGAATATGACCAGCCAGGGCTAAGATATGCAAAGCATTAGGGAGCTCTCAAACAGGATGGATTATTCATCACCATGCATTACAGAGAAACAGTTGGCTTCTTTTTATCCGGCCATAGCTGGATGTCCAGGGCCCCACTGTCATTCTTGTCAAGACAAGAATTAGTATTAATTTAATTTAAATAATATTCCAACTGTGATCTTCGTTCAAAATCTGCTTAGAGGCAACGTTTAACTGTGCAATAAAAAAAAGTGGGTTTAACCGAGAACAGTCTGGGAATGGCAGAAAAATCCGAACCCTGGCTGGACGGTACCCTCGGCAGGCACCTTCTCATTGATGTTTGCACAGCATGAAATGGTTAATGACCCAAAATTCTGGCACTGACGATCATCCCAATGGTCAAATTGCTGCTTATTCAAAAAACCACTGATGTCTGAATGCTTAATTTTTGTTGGAGCTATGAGTGTTGGACAATGCTTTAATGTCAGAAAGCAGGCATCTTAATTATGAGCCTGTCCACCATGATAAAATGACAACTAAAACCAAGACTCCTTGGTAATTTGTACAATACACAACAACAAGGACCTCTTTCAATAACTGTTTTTGTCTTGGAAAATGTAATCATATGACATCTGCTAGATACAGTGAATCAATTTCTATTTATCAAAGATATCCAAAGGAGTCCTCCGCTACTATCAAAGACTCACCAACTGTAACGGTAGCATTAAAAGGAAACTCGGAAAAGTTTCATTTGTCTTTGATTTGGCTACCATGAGTGTGAAGTTCAGTGACCTAGGGTGATGGGCGTGATCGCTGTGCTGTGTACAACTAATATCTGCAAACACAGTTGTGTGCAACACATAGACTATATAAAACATGGACCTAGTCTCCGTGACATGGCCTGTAGGATTATGGACAGCCATTGTGAAGCTCAAAGTGTGAAGACGGTGACTATATACAGTAGTCGTGGCATCACGACTGTATGGAAGTCCTGATGGCCCATTCAAAGGCATGGTTTCTGAATACATTTCTATGTGTTTTTAAAGTACTTTCATTTGTATAGCACCTAGACCTGATCAAATGAAGGAAGAACCTGATGAGAATGGGTTTGTCCAGGATGACTAATGTGCCATTCACTAAACATCAGGGTCTACCGAAGTATAAAAAATAATGTGAATCATATGCCATGGGCTTCACAGTCACATCATCTCAACCCAATTCTCAACACATTGCTCTCCACCGGCGGGGGAGAATCAACACTACCATCTCTCAAGCTGTGATTCAAAACTAGGGTTCAGGAGGGAAAGCTAGAGTACAGTGTGTGTGTGTGTGTGTGTGTGTGTGTGTGTGTGTGTGTGTGTATACAGAGTGTGTGTGTGTCAGGGGACCTGTGTAAATGTTCTGTGCCATTAATGTGTTAACAGCGACATTGATGGAATGCTCACATGGCATTGATATTGATCCCTTAAGCTCTGTAACCCGCTTATGATGAATGAGTCAGTGGCTGGTGGATGGCCTACCTTTTATAGCGCTTACCACAGGAAGACTTATCTGCATGCAATTAGCATGTTGATGGCATCGCAGTGCGCTTGATGCTGTCCACAGTGACAGAGTGAAGAAGCAGACTCGGTTCTGCATTATTCAACAGGATGATCGTGGATGCTGGCAGGGGAGCTACTATGAGCCTGGCACTGTCTGGTTGATGGGATGCAGCAGCAGCAGCAGCAGTGCACACCTCCCAGCTCTGGAGTGTCATGTGAAGTATAAGCATGTAAAAGTAAGTGAAGCAGCACCCACACCTTTGAGGCAATTCAGGAGTCCATCCTCATCTGCTGTGGTGATACATTCACATGACACGCCATCTGTCAACCTGATGCATTGCTGGAGATCCTATTGATAAAATGGATAATGAGAATAAAGTAAGCAAGCATCATTCGGGTGGCTGACTGCTCTTAAAACTGACAGCTGAGACTGATTCACTATGAGAACTCTGAGGCAAATGGAAGCACTCAATGGTTAAAGCTTCATTAGACAGCATATATCAAATAAACATTGAACATCAAATGATTCACTGACAGGGTCAAGTTTTTAATCACTCCTCGAGGTATCTGGTAATGCAGATGATTTAGTTTTTATGTGCTGGAGAAAATCTTGTCTTAAAACTCTTCTGCCCTCACTGGTGGTGAACAGAATTTAGTTTGCAGTGCTCAAAGCTTTAGAAAAAATAATAATAATAGTAGAAATAGTGACAAATGGGAATATGATCTTAACAGAAACGATTCTTCCAGAAAATCTCCCTGTAAACAATTGCCAATAGTCACTATTGAACAGTGTGTGGATTACCCAGATAAACAGGGGCATTAACACAGGAAAGGCAAGTTGCTGCTGACGTCATCAAATGTATTTTTTTTTTTAGCCAAGCTACTTGCTGTACTGTAGCAGCTATTGACCCACTGACTCCAGAGATTGCCATCTAGAGGATGGCATTTTTATTCTTTAGGAAACTGTCAACAACTTGTGTAAGTTGATCTCCAAGATCTCTATAGTGCTAAGAGGACAATGCCAGAAACAGATCAAGGTTTTCTCTACTCTGGTACAGGTCTATTTCAGCTGGTATTCTCTGTCCTTCCACTATCCGCCCGTTGTGGTTCTCAAAGTCCTGGTTGCTTCGTGAAATAACAACCTCCGAACCACACTGAAAATGGTAATACCGCATGGTCGCTAACATAAACTATCTAGCAGGATTCAGCCTTTCTCTAACACCGGGGCCTTCCTCCTCATGTTGCATCAAAACAAGTACCCCTCAGACACTATTTTGCGTGAGCACCATTACTGCATCCTACTCAAGATGACTGCTACTGATTTAAAGACATACAAACAAGCCAGAATGTTTTTCTCCCCCGATACTAGAATGGGTTGAAAGGTCTCTCTATGGCTGGCACAGCGCTGTGTGGAGATCTGGAGGTCTGACTATATCTCAACATCTACCCGACTGATTGGCACAAATCTCATTATTTTGCGACAGTCACAGCTGCCAGACAATGTCTCAAAATTGACTGAAAGGATTTCCATAGTTGGTGCAGCAGTTTCTGCTCATTATACTTTAAACTTTTTATCATCAGGTCAGAATTTATGCAATACTTTAGTGCATGACCAAATACCTTAACAGCAGGTCTCAGTCACTTAGTGGTTGCAAATAACACACAATGAATTATACTGAACAATCTACTGTTTGGAAAAAAAATAAAATCTAATAGACTTGCAGGTACAGTAGTATAGCTCTGTAGCCCAACAAAGTGTAGTCCCCTAATTGTGTGTGTCAGGTGGTCCTCACGGGTCACACAATCCTTCTAAATTACTCATCATAGACTTTGAAACAAACTATGCGGGATGCATCAGTTCACTTAGCAGTTGCCAAGTTGGCAACAAAAGGAAGAGAGAGAGAGAGAGACAGCGTGTGAGAGTGCGAGCCATCGTGGAAAGAGAGTACAGAAATAAGAGGCCACCAAAGAGTGCAGAGTCAAGGCTATTATTGAATGTGATTATCTTTCAGCAGGGCCGGCTGTAGAGATGCATTGTCACTGACTTTCCATCCAACATCCCAACTAATACACAGAGAGCGGCAAAGAAGGTGAGAGAAAATGTAAACGCTGCAAGTGTGTGCGTTTGTGCAGAGGTTGTGTGTATAGGATCTGTGGATATGATGAAGAGTAGATGAAGAGGAGGGTTCCCATTGACAAACCACCTCCTTTTTTTTCTTTTTGGTTTGCATTTTTCGACATGCCCAGACAAGCATCAATATAATATTAAATCTAGACTTTTTTCCATGCAGCGTATTTAATCAAAGGGGAAGAAAAGAGGGGCCATTTCATGACATGACTGTAATCAGTGGACGCACTGCCCTTAATGAGCTGCAGGCACACAGAGTGCACATACAAAGCTCCTCCAAACACACACACACACACACACACACCATTTTGACTTAGCCTCATTTGCATCTAAATCAAAGCTTTTTTTGAGCTAAGATAAGATGCAGCACAGGAATAAGCTGCTCTCTCATATGACCACCTTGGTCTGAATGGTTAAACATCAAACATATATATATTTTACAACGTTTATGTTGAATCAGGAACACCCAGAGGAAAGCATAGCAGCTGAACTCACTACTGTACATCTAATCTCACATGCTCTGTTGCACACAGCTCCGTGCAGCTGTGTCCAATCTCACATTTTGCATACATTGTTCAAAACATAACAAGATAAAGAGACCCAAATTGTGCTGGCATTTAAATACATATTAGCAAATCATGGCTACTTTGATCAAATTGCGGGTTATGTGAAAGCCTTGTGTATAATGGTGTACCCTGAAATGCTAAAATCCAAACTCCAGCTTTGTTTACATACAGTGGTTCATTTCAAAAGGACTTACTACACACGGTGGAATTTGTTAACAAGCCTTTTGTGTCTTTTTGAAAAGGAGAAATGAATGACAGGTCTAAAATATCATCAAAGACAGACTGCAGGAATGCAGGAACAAAATATTTATCTCAGCACACTGAATAATGCAGACTCTTCTGCACTTGCTCGAATATCTCCAAACCTCTGTGAAAACAGTAATTAGTTTTTGTTGAATATCCTTTGGCGGCATAGCTTAAGATAGATATATTGATGGATATATTTATAATAGACAATAACTTTTCTAAAACAAGTACCACACAGAGCATAAGTTAAATGTTAATGTTCTTCTGTTTGTTTCCATGTGTAAGGCTAATTATAATTTCCTCATGTACATTTTATGACAGATGAGATTAATTTAAAGATTCCAACTGTCTGTTTGTCTGTCCTAGTGTCTCAATTGTGGTACCACTATTAAAGTAAAGTATGCAGATTTCTGTACTCATATTCTGAATAAAGAAATTTTTTTCAGAACTGATTATGTTTACATTGTAGAGTTTACATGAAAAGACTCCATTTGTAAGAAATATACAAGTAAGGTATAACTTGTTCATTTGTGAGATTTAGGGGTGCTTCTAGAGGAGCTTTGGTTACCTTCAGACAGAGCCAGGGTAGCTGTACCTTCCAAAACTGTAATAAATCACTGTTGAGTTGGGAAGCATTGAAGTTTAGTTCAAAATTGCCACTTCGTTCATGTTTTGGGACCTTCATCGGCATGCAAAAGCATCTGGTCAAGGTATGAAAGGAATGGTAATGAGCATGACTGTTGAATGTGGAAAACGGGGTACAAACAGCGGCCTTTTGTGTTAAAGTCCAACATTTTGTTTACACATCCATCCACCTTAAGCCTCTTGCCTACAGAAATGTTGCTGCTCTACATTCTCCTTTGCCCCCATCATAATTACCATGGCCACTAGACAGCTTTTGTCTCGTAAACATGTATCCTAAAACGGCCAATGCTGTTGTTGGGAGGACAGTCTGACACTAAATGTTGGGAGTGGGTGTTAATCGTGAGGTGTCGGATCCGATATGAACACAATTCAAGAGACTTTGGGGCTGTGAGAGACATGTACTACCACTGTGGCACATGGTTTGTACAGCTGCTTCATTTCACTTGTCAGCAAGGAGCTTCACCATGGGAGGTGCAGGCTGCCACCCTCCAATCCAGCTTTCATTATGCAGGTACTGCAACTCTATTTGCAGCAAGTATAGCGATGTTGACGATGAAGAACTTGCTGCTGGAAGTAGAACTATCATTAAAGTATTGTAAAACTTGAGGCTGGTACTTGTAATTCCCTCACCAACTTCTTGATCATTTAAATAAGTCATTGTGAATTTCTCCTCTCTGTGAGGTCATAAATAAAGATATTCATGATCTAATTTTTCTACTTGAGGATATGAATAAGGTTCACCTGATGATGGATTCCTATTTTTGATTTGTAGTTGTAATGTTGTCCTGTGTTTATCATTGTAACTGATTTTGAAGGTTCTCCATCTGTACAATAGATTTCATTTCAGCGTGCTTCAAGTCTGTCCTGTATTGATCGACCAATTGGTATTTCTCCTTTAATGAGTCACGGTGGGATCTTTCCAGGCTCATTCACAACAAGTCGAATGATTTATTCAACTGAAATCACACATGTGGAGGAGGGGGAAATGGCACAATGTCACGTTATCAAATGTTTAACTTCTCTTGCACACGTACCGAGATAGTTCCTGATTTTAAATAAAACTTTACTCATGAATTCAGATCTTCAAAAGGCATACTGACGGACTAATCTTTAACCCTAAGTACTTTGACTCAGTGTATGTGGAAGAGAAAGAGACAGGCTCCTGTTGCAGGTGTCAGTACCTGGATGGGACTAATGCTTCTCTTCTCTTTGTGGCAGCACCGCACTGACAGTTTACCAACTAATCATGCCAGGGGGAAATCTAGCTGTTCCAGTATGCAAATAGTCTCAATGCGACACATGAAACTCTGCTAGGCATAGCAATTACATTGATCTATTGATGGCTTTCCAGTGTGAAGAGGCTTTATGGGGGAAAAAACAACAAAAAAAACCCCACCAAATTATGATCATGCAGAGATTTTCAATTAGTTCCACATACACAGACAAAATAAGTCAAACCTTATTCATGTAGCGTCTTCACAGAAAGTAAGAAGGAAGAGAATATACATAGAGGGAGAAAGGAAAAACAGATGCTCCTTGAGTGGATTAATAAAATAAAGATAAACAAGAACATTAATAAAAAACCTTGGGAGAAATATTTCAGTAAAACTGCATTGTTCTTTGTGAGTTATTCAACATATTTGAGTGAATACAAAGATGTTTTCCCTAAGAAAGAGACTGATGAAGCACAGTAAATTTGTCTGCAGCCCGGAAAGCGTTTGTAAAAGACAAAACGATGAAAGAAACATCTTTGGCATGTGTCTTCCGCTACAAGAATTTATGTGTGCGGAAACTCCAGTAAGGTGTCATGGCTAAATGAAAATGTGCACATGGCTGAAAAGCTCATCAAAAAACACACTACTCTGCATATTTTCTGCTTAGGCTGTGCATTATCGCATGAACGTAATCAGAGTATGTCATATACATGGGTTTATTTGCATGCATTAGTTTTGGATTGTTGGTGGAAAACGTGTAAACATAGCCGGTGAAAGTAGATAAAATGTCCAGCTGCAATACAGCCAAGATACTGTGCCTTCCTGAAACAGTTTTGTTTGCAGAGAAGTATTTTGAGGAGAAGAAGCAGAGGTCTGGGTGGACTATATTTTAATGTCAACCTCCATTATGTGCAGTAAGCCTTAAAAGCTAACGGATGGATAGGAAGTGTAGAGAATGACTGAGAAAGAGCATTTGGCCAGGAGCCTGATCACCTAAGGGACAGCAGACAACCAAAGAGCTGTGGACGGATCAAAGGAATAGCGTAAGGGATCAAGCATGGAATAGATTGTCAGGTAAACCCCCTTATTTACACAGATAGCCTTGGGAGCCAATCTTGTGAAGCGTTGTGCCAGACTTCAGGTATCAATCATTGGCTAAATGTGTCTGGGTTCAAGATGGTACAGGAAAATGGGTATTTTTGACAGGTATTACATGGCTTCTGGGGATTGCAAGACAAGCGCTGCATTTAACAGAGCTCACAATTGCTAATGTCCAAACACAAAGATATGATAAAGCTGTATAGGTCAAGATGTAAAGCAATACTACAATAAACAAAAAAATCCATAGAAACATTTCACAAACACAACTGAGAAGAGTGGAGAAGAGAATCCACTTTTGTTGATCAAAATGGTTGATCCTTTTTTGGACTGCCACCTTAAGTACATTCCAAATAATAATCATATGAATAAAAATGAACGACTCTGTACTAGAAGTAGTCTATTTAGTGATTTATTGGCCTGATTTGGGACCGCCTGATCCTTTTTGTGGTGCGTCCAGTTGAAAACTGGAGGGAAATCACTGCCCTCTATTGGAGGTGGGTAGGTTTCCCATAGTCCTCATGTTTGAAGCCTTTTCTCTTGTGTCCTACCAAGAATAACAAAAGCAGGTGCCCTAAAATAACATGTGATAAAGCCCTTTAGGAGCCGTATTAATTATGATGGGTGAAAATTGTTGTTTGTATTAAAGCATTACCTCACCATCATATTTTTAGTTCTTAAACCCTAATCAAACCTCAAACATGGCCTTGTCACACCATAAACCAAATTTCTTTTTCAGCAATGATTTGTGACAGCTTCGGAAGGCAGAAGACCAATTATATCATCTTGCCAATAGTGGCGTCAGATCAGAAAACACTCCTATACGTTGCTGATGCTTTTGAGTGTGGCTGGAATTGCAAAATGTGGTTGTTGTGGGGAAATTGCTGAAGTCAAAAGGTCATTGGTGAGGTCAGGAAGGAAGAAAGTGTTCAGCAGCCTCTGATGTCTTTATTTATTGACGCTTGGCCAAGGAGAATTAGAGACACTCTCAAAGTTCATCAGAAGTGCCTGAGTCGGTCTCACATTCTGCCGAACTCAAACATAATACACAAATACTACACGCCCCAGAATTAGTCAAAGAGAATGTCTTTACCCATGGAGGTGTTATTGTCAGCATATTCTAGTCTGGAGACACAGATGTCTGTTTACGCAGATTGGAACGTCAACGGCAGCTATCTGTTATGTCTAGGAAGGCAGCAATAGGTCTCTTTGACCCTGGTCACCACAGTGTTCAGATATGGTGGCACCTAGTCAAAGACAAACAATTAATACTGCCGAGTACCTCAAGGCCCCCACGTGACCTTGTGTTACCTAAGGACAGAAAATTTCATAACAGTGGTAATAAGGTTTTCCACGACGAACAAAGAGCAGAACATGGCCACTTTACTAAACGCTGTAATATGAACGATTAGGGACTTTCTCCTGCAAAAGATCTGGCAGTCGCAAATAAAACATTTACTGTGGTCTTACTGTGACTCATAAATAGTACATTTAGCTACAATGTGGCTAACATAATAAGTGTAAGTGAAATGTACTTAAAGTACAGAAACAACAGATAATGCGACAGGAACGTAGCCTATAATGATGTTGCAGATGAACACTTTGAAGCCTTGAGTATGGCTTGATGGAAGTTCTTGGCTTTGCGAAGCTCGAAACAGCCATAGTTTGACAAGAGTGTGCAGCTAGTCGGTACGGCGAGTTGATTTCGACTGTTTTCAAGCGCTGAAACATGGTGACTCGTATTGAAGCTAGACAGTACACTAAAATTAGCACAAAGAAAGTTGGAATTATTTCTGCTGTCTTGTTAAATGTCTGAATAAATGAACAGACAGCTCGTTCTAGCACTGTCTTCCATTCCTGTCATCGTCAAGCATGCAGTTTAATAGAAGAAAAGGCAATACCGGAGTTCTATTTGTCATTTATTCTACATTTAAAAGCCCTTTAACCAATTTCCTCACACAGATGGCACAGCAAATGCGATCAGGGATATCAGCACAATTGTCTCTATCACTCTGCAGCCATTTGTAACCCATATCAGCAATTTCCCTGGCAAACAGAACATATCCAACCAAAGCAGGGCCTTATTGCATCCTCTTAAAATTCAATAGCTGTTCTGAAATTGAATATTCTTGGGATTAAGATGAACACTTCAGTGTAGAGTTGATGAGCACATTCACTCGCTTTTTTATGTTTTGTGGCTTGAATTGCCACTTGTAGAGTAAGAAAATCTATCATTAGCGCATTAGTGCGAGTGGAAATGAAATATTTATGTCACTTGGAAAAGGCTGTATAGGTGAATGTGGATTACAGCAATCAAAACTGAAGGGATAATTATTCATCACGTATCTTTTGTTTTCCGCCACTTGCATGCCTTTATGGTCATTGTCAGCGATCCACCTGGATACCATTTCCCCTGCGGCTTTTGCATCGCTTATTTCCCAATAATCACATAGAGGCTTTACAAAATGAGTCATTGATCATGAAGGTGGAAGAGAATGTAGTATAGATTAGGCTGCTAATTTGAATATGAATGAAGTGTCAGATCAATGCGTGATCCTGCGGCATGCCTTCACACGCGAGTCAACAAAACAAATACGTGTTTGTGTTCCAATAAGCATGAAATATAGAGGTAAACATGTGAAGTCTGCTGTATCCCAAGATTAGGCATTAGTTTAGAGATGTTATGGACCTAAAACCACATGTGTTTTCTTCACTCTCAGTCTGTTGCCATTGTATTATTGCTTCAAGGTGGACAGATTGGCAACCTCTCCTCTCACCTTCCACTCCACTTATTTTTGTGTTTCCTCTCATGTCTCCTTTTCCTTCATCTCTCTCTTCCCTTTTCTTCTCTACCCTCTTAATGCTACACTTTTTGATAACACGCCACAAAGAAAAGAAAAAAAAAAACATAAGTCATAAAATGTTGTTTTCTTATTTGAAGTACAAGTCACAAGATTATTGGCTCTGGGCGAAGGACAAAAGCTGTAAAGTGTGAACTGTAAAAAAAAAAAAAAACAACCTAATGACTTGAATTTTGACAGGTTTATTGCAGTTGTGCCTTTATGTGACAGAGCAAGAGAGAAATGGAGTTGTGTTACCTGCAAGCTCTCCAAACTGGAGCATAAGAATGAAAAACAGAGAGCCGCTTTCCATTTGCTAGATGGTGTTAATGTTGTTTTTATCTTTTAGAGCTCTGACTAATGACTCTGTTCATTATTGGTTAAAGTATTGATGAAAAGTACAAGTTGTTTTCCATCTTAATATTTGTTTTTGTGTGTTTTTTATGTTTTAGAGGGTTATTAGTACTGCAATAATAAAAATAACATTATGTTGGCTTAAACTGTTTCCTAAAGCAGTTAAAAGCCAAAGTCCATTTAAAAGCCCACCAGACAACTAACTACAAGTATTGTCATCATAAAAGAAAATCAAAGATATGAAAAATTAACATGTTTTTGAAGACTGTTGTTGATTTTGGTATTGATGGCTATATCAGGGATTGTTGCTGCAAGCTCTCGTTCTGGGTTTTGCGCCATCGTTATTGTGTTGTGGTCAAAAGACAGATGGTGTTCCTCACTCACCACTATATGCAATCCCTATATTTAGAGCAAACGAGTTGTAACACCAAAGGTGTGAATGGCAAATGTAGCTTAGTAAAAAGCAAATTACTGGATCAAAAATATACCTGAGTAAATGAGTACAGTTTGGAAAAAAATACTTATAATCTGTTTCTACACACGCCTACGTAAATGCTCCAAAACTGAATAAATCCATCAAGAGCACGAGGTGAAGTCTTAAATGTTGTTCAAGTGTTTTGCATTTTTACTAGTTAAATCAGTGAAATAATGATCAGTCAATTATGCAAGTGAAACCGCGCCACTCCACCTCACCAACATGGAGACAATCAGATCTTTTACCAGTTAATTCTGTTTCTCGTGGCCTCTCTTAAATCTGTTTATCTGGGATATCCATGTTTATAATTCCTCATTATCTCAGGAGAAGCCATTCCCACCATGCATTAAGTGAAAGGCAGGAACCCTGCCTGGACCAACTTGGCAGTCTCGCTGAGGGCTAACACAAACAGCAGGGGGAGAAACACTCACAAACATGCATTTGAATTTTTATATCTAATATCCAAACTACCTGACTTGTTTCACCGCGGGTCTTTGAACTGTGGGAGAGATGCTGTGATGTCCCTGCTGTGCAGTGACATGAGTAAAACCACAGTAAGTCACTGCATAACATTCGATAAGAAAGCAACGGATTAAGTTATAACAAAATGATGAAAACTTAGACGCAGCAACTATTTAAAGAAACTGACTAAAATGCATCATATAAAAACACATAAAACCCACTTACTCTTAGCTTGGTGCTTCAACAAGATAAAATGGACACAGGTTGGTGTAAATGAGCTAATACATTTCTGACTTCATGATCAGAACATTGCTGCAATGCCCTAAAATGCTTTCATTTTCATTCCAAAGGACAATATTATCAGTGTTTCCCAATATTTAGGGTTGAAACTGGATGTGCATGAAACATAATGGCCATGTAGCTGTTTAGATCTCTTCTCCCATTGGGTGCAAACGTTGCAGTGGATCATCCATTTCCATCCCTTTCTTGTTCCCTGCGTCTTCATCCGTTCCTATAGCCTGACAACTCACTTCAACATTGTTCTCTGATATTTAAGTTGTCTCTCTATATTCTCATTCCTAATCCATCCCATCCTCTTCACTCCCAACTCCATCGCATCCAACTCCACCTCCCGCCTTTCGTCAGTGCCGCCGCCTCCACACCATACAGTGTAGGAGCTCTTCAGAACAAATGTCGTTTTTTTTTAGTAAGACCAAAGCTTATATGCACATTCAAAGCTTGTCCCTTAAGTAAAGTCTTTCATCACTTTTTCAGCAGTGAACAAAACAAGACGAGTTCAGTTGTTCTCCGTCATAGATCACAGCTCGCTGTGTGAAATTGCCTAAAATATCAGGAGCATGAGAGGCATTTCTCAGTGAGAGAGCGTCACGTTGAGTTTGATCTCTGTTGCTGAAAATGTTCTTGTAGCTGTATTAACATGTAAATACATGTTTTGTTTTGTTTTTTTCCAAGAAAACGACACATTGAGGATGAAATGTCTGGGTGAATTTTTAGTCTAAGGTGGGAAGTAGACTTTGTGAAGTCGAATCATGTAGTTTAGAGAGGACAAAGATAAACACAAATGTGTTTCGGCTGCAAAAGCTTTTCGCGGTGCAGCAATTGGTGATGCAATTTTCTCTGCTTCTTTACCTCAGCCCCATCTCTCTGTGTCTTGATCTATCTAATATAAATCCATAGACCACCTGTACACTCACTCTGTTCATGATAACATGGCATGAGATGACTTATGGCCAAGATAGCTGCACAGGTATGCAGTCATCTTCAAGCAGTTTAGAAGATAACAACCAGAAATCTGTTATTTCCTCTCCTCGTCTGTGCTATTTTCCTCTGCGGAATGTAATTCCAAGAAAGAGCGGTGGCTCATTTCCACTACCTGATAATATTACCTTGTCTGCATCACACACTGACATCCTCAACTTAGCCCCCAGCTCAGGGGCAGTAAGTGATGGTGGACTGTTTCACTGACTGAGCCTCACAGACTTACACACTGCAGAATTCTCTTTAGTCCATATTGACTTTGTCTTTACAGCTGTCATGAACTAATTTCATGCTTCGCGTGCTTCTTTTTCTCCGACAGGCTCCTGCTTGTGGGTACAACGCTGAGGAAATATAGCAAGGAAACGCAACGTGTGATCGTCTGATGCTACTGAACCGTAGTATCCTTCAGTGTGGTGTTATCATGCTGCATTAAGGCATTGTGCTGTGGTGTCTTTTATATATCGTTACGCCTGGGAAAATAATTGTGCATTGTTAGAATAAACAAAGATGATACCTGTGTAATGTGTAATAGGTGATACGAGCGTGAGAAAACAAACATGATTTGAAGCTCCAGCATGTAGGATTTAAGGGGCTCTATTTTCACCCACTAGCTGTCACTAAATCCTACACATTAATCATTTAAATGTAAAGACACTCATTAATAGTAATTAATGTGCATTAGATATTATTTGTATAGCAAACAATATATATTAAATTAAATCTGGAAAAAGGCTAAAAATAAAAACAGCATGAGGAAGAAAAATATCACTTTGCAAATGAGTCTTTTAGTTGAATGATCTAATAGCAGTCTGGGGAACACCTCATGACTCCAAATACTCGTTCCTGGTTAATTGGCATTACATTCTCAAGGCAAAGCCCATCTGTCTTATTAGTTCCAGTTTTATTTTCCAAAGTGACTGCTGCAAGGATTTTAAAAAAAAGAGTTTAGTATGGATTAAAAAAGTTTTGAAACATCCCGACCATTAATCACCTGGCAAAGGCAGAAAAGCAGGCTGCATGTATGTGTAATTTGAAAATTCAATGAGGAGTTGTCATGGAGAACATGAGTAATAAGTAATCAATGTACAAAATATCGATTTAATCTTCTGCTGTAGTGGGTGGTAGGCGGTTCAGAATATAACTGTTTAGCTTTTATTTTGTGTTCTGTTTGAAGCCACTAAAGGGGAAGCGATTAATGTCCAGCTGTTGGGGAAATAGTGGACTTTACTTGATGACCTTGAAGCATGATCGCTACCTGTTGTGATGGGAGGGAACCACTTTGTTTGTTTTCCCATTTACCATGACCTGAAACTCAACAATCAAATATCTTTCTCCAGTGTGACTGACCCCTTTAAGCTTTCAGACGACTTAAAGAGTTTTGGGGTTTTCATGAATATATACATTTATATTATTTTAAGAGTCATGTGGACTGTACCAAAGCAAATACAGAAACTTCAACAATTAAGACCCAATTTTAGAGCTCAAATCCTAAAAATCATTCAAGGCAAGGGGTTTTTAATGTTCTCTAGTGTAAGGACAGCACATCACACATAGGTTGATTGTCAAGGACTCCAAAGATGACAGATACTGTATGACCACTGGAAAGTACGAACAGGTCTGACCTTTTGACCAGGTTTTGTCTGACTAGACCTTCTTTGTCCTTTATTTTTTAACACAGGGTCAACAATGAAATAAAATGTGTTGGACAAGAGGAACCGGTCAGCTCAGCATTAAGATCACATATACAGACAAATCTTGGGTTGTTCAACTAAACTGAACTGAACTATTGATATTGACTATGAATTATATAATTATGGTATATAATGCTCCAAACAGTTTGTGTTGGTCTGACAGTAACATGTTTTCAACCACTACATTTTAATTTACAGATAATTAAGACTATATTTTAAAGAAAAAAAGGGTTTTACAACTTCTTTATTGCAACAGTTAATCATTCACGCAGAGCTTCCAGCTGTCAGGGAGCTCCTCACTTCATGGGAAATTCAGCTAAATGAAGTGGTTTAAATTACCTCGCTCCCTGCTAAAATATATAACACATCAGTCGTGGCACCACACCAAAAGCTTGAGGAGAACAGCCACAAGCCTCATTTAAAGAAAGGAACTTAACTGAAATTGACTGTGAAGCTGTTGGGACCCATTAAGATTAGTTTTGTTTTCAAAAGGCCTTTCCAAGTTAGTGAGGTGGTTACCAGCTTAATGTCACACTTGATTCTAAATGGGTTGATTAAGAATGAACTCTCCGGCAGATCAACTCGGATTTCATTGTGTTTTTTTTGGTTGGATTCATCAGTGTGAAAAGGAAGCTACTGGAGGGGTTTGGATGAACCATCTGTCTATCGGTGCCTGTCATGGGTGAACCAGTTAGATCGACATACATACAAAAACATATTTTCCATTGAGAAAAGCTTTCAGTGCTGTGTTTTCAGATCTGATACTGATATTAGCACCGTCTCTGCTGTTTTAGTTATTGCTAAACATACCTTCCATTAAACCATGCAGAGCTCATGCCAATAGTTCCTCACAGGCTGCTGGTTGATCTGAACCACTGACACAAACACATAGCTTGAAGCCTGGCGAGATGGATTCTTGTCAATTGTGAGATGATGCAACACAAGTCCAGCAACAAGAGTATAATACATTTCTCACTCTGTCAAACGTATTATAGCCTGGTTAGTCCTGTCTGCAAACTCCCTTCTGGCTAGCTGCTGCCTTGCCAAGGCCAACCATAAGCAGCAGCAACCCCTGCCTGGGCTAAAGGTGGGGGTGCTAGTGGTCCGGACTGACTGCTTTAGGGCTGAGAGGTGGGGAGGCGAGGGGGGGGACTCTAGGAAAGGAGATGTGTACAGTAGCCTCATGGACCCACACTACATGAAATGTTTATGCCTCTGGTAGCCCGGAGTGATGGATAGATAGAAATGGAGTGAGGAGGCAGCGTGGGGATATGGACTGGAGGAGGAAGGGGGGGGAGGAGTGGGTTGATGGTGAGAGATGGAGAAAGAAAGGCAGAGGTCAAAAGCCTTTAAGGCAACAAAGACGGATAGATGCAGTTGCTTTCATATCACGTGTAAACAGTATGAGGGTAGATAGTAAATTGTCCAAAAAACACAAATAAAAAAAGAAGAAGAAGTCAGCACCATAGTAATTTCTGCCATCAAGACAATAAAAGAATAAAATAAGAGAAGATTTGTGGGCCAATAGGATAAAAGGGTCATAACAGAATGCTTCACTTACTGTATAACAGCACAACTAACCATTCTGTCCCATCTGGGCTACTGTAGAAACACGGTGGCGCCTCTGTAGATGTTAAAGAAACGTTCTAGAAAACGTACAGGAACGAACAGAAAACGTTCTCTGGCAGAAACATTCAGCACATTTTAAAGTCCTTGCTGAGCAGAGTGGGGAAGAATACTGAAATATTTAACTCAGAAGAGAAGTAAGGTTACTTTTGTCAGCCGCATGCTTTGTACTGCCAACGTCCAACTTTTATCTTTCATAGCCAGAGGGCGGACTTTGAAAACAATATTAATCTCTGAGGGCCAGTGAGATATTTCCCATGGGTTACAGTCAATACACAACCAGAAGGTATAGTCTCACAAGGTGTTCACACTGTTTGGGTAAGGAGTTTGCAGTCCGCATATTTGATAATGCTGAGGTGAAACCCAAAAAATAAAATGTATGCATAGCAATTAACCCACAGAAATATTGTGGCAACCCTAACAGTCCCTTCAGTACAAGTATTTGTCCAAATACCTGCTATGAATATTAATAAAGGTGTATGTCCTTTAATGAGAAAAAAGGAAAGTCTTGTGCAAAATCAATCAGTTCCAACCCAAAAACTAGTGGCTGGCGTGGGATTATTTTTCCACCATTTATAATTGTTTTGTTGTTGTTTTTTTAGTTAGATATCTTTTTTTTTTTGTAATTAGCCCTAAAGCCTTGCTTGAAAAGGCATTTAGTATTTTTTATCTTTTATTCATATTATTTGAAAATGTGGGACATCTACATGGATGAGACGAGCTGGACAGAATGATTTGAGTATGTGATACAAATGCAGTGTGTGTTTTATTTCAATATGTGAATCAGGTCTCACAGAAGAGCCGGCAAACACTCATGTTGCAACAACATCTCATGTGGACCTGAAGTACTCGGGCAAGCTGATTGATCCAGAGCTCCAGACGTGTGGTGGGTTTGAAATAGAAAAGAAAAATATAATAGAAACTTTGCAAATGTCTGCAAATGACCATCATCTACCTTACTAAAAATCAGATAATGATGACCATGTTCCATTCAAGTGTCCCGGTGAGTCATGTACAGTGTGACATTGAGCCAGCACAAACAGTACCAGGACCCTGAAACTGTGACATGTCAAAATAACAAACAACAAAAGACTGTAATGTCATGTCATGGATGTTTTGCATTGAAGCTATATACTGAGATCTTTATATGTACATGCACCTCAGTATGAGTGATATCGTGTAAAAGAAGTGATAAGCTCTTGATGATAGGAGTACAAAAGGATATTAGAGTGGATGCTAAGAGAAAAATGCATCAAAATGCATTTGTATAACCATCAAAATACTCAGAAAAGGTAACACATTATTGGCTTAATTGAATAATATTGCACACTCCAGAGCTTATTTGCCATTTAGAAACAACCTCTATTTATTTAAGACCTCATCATGTTTTAAAAGCACTATCTTCTCATGTTTTTGCATTAGTGGTATACAAATGTTGGCACTGTCTATAGGCAGAATGAATGTTTTGAACTCCTTGTTTTTGAATGACCTTGCGGAGGCCTTCCATTAGACTTCTATTTTGGAAAGTACTCTCTCAGCGTTTCTTCCACCTGGACCACTAAACCCCACAGAAAAGACCGAAAAGAGACACATTAATGCTGACCTCCTCACCCTTCTCCTCTCAACGTCATTTTCCACGATGAATTCAGTTTTCCCTTTTCACTTATCGGTTTCCAAAAAGAAAGATAAAAATGTAAGTGGACCAGATCTGTCTTCTATTCTGTGAAGGAAAGTATGGAGACGTCATTGCTCTAAAGGCTAAAAGCTCTTTTATTTAAGGAGAAGCTCAAAGTTGAGAATAGCCAAAGCTTTGATTGAAGTAACGGTAGTATTAAACCATGCATGGACCCACTTTTCTTAGTTCTTGTCCATTCATCCATCCATTTTAGGACACTTACACAGGTCTGAGTCACAGTGGCAGACTAAGTTAGCAACTAAAATTTCCTTTTTCCAAGCATCGTCCTCCACTTTCTTTCAGAACATCTTTTAGAAACATCAGGTCAGTTGAAATATATATGTACATGTTTGTCTTCGGCGGATGTGCCCAGATTCCATAACTGACGCACCGTACTAGTATTAATGAGTGAGAGCTGTCACGATACTCTTTATATAATGAAACATGAAGATGACATAATGTGATAGGACAAGCCAATAGGTCTAAAAAAAAGAGACAAATGTGCAGTGAACATGTAATTGTTGAACAATTTTCACTGTATGGACAACATCTTGGAAAAAGGTAGTTGTTATAAAATGATGGTGGTGACTCATCAGAGGCCCAAACCACCTAAACTGGTTCCTCTCGAAGGAGAAAGGTTCTGTTTTGGTTACAAGGCACGGACACAGGACTCAACTGCAGGACTCGGGAGGCAGATACAGGACGTAACCAGTCTTTAGTCACAATCAAAGGTTCGGTACACGGGAGATCAGTCAGGTAAGGCAGGCAAACAATCCAAAGGGGTAAGGCAAAAGCAGGGTCCAAAAACAGGCAAAGGTCGAAACTGAAAAGCACACTAGAGAAAGGACACATGGTACACTGACAATCTGGCACTGGGGAAGGGGAAACAAAGGGTTTAAATACACAGGTGAAGGTGATTAGGGGCGTGACAACACAAGGTGGGAAACTGGGAGGCTGGAGTAGGTGGAGCACCTGCCTGCGACAGTTTTAAGCTCCTTCTGTACATTCGTTTGATAAAAGAAAGCCAGGGCACACTTGTCACCTTTAGTGCTGGTTGGAAATTGGACTGGGAAAGGAAAACCTTTAAGTTTTTTTTTTAAGAGGCTCGCTTTTGGGTGTGTTCAAAAGTGTGCTGGCATAGACAGACAAATGCTAGAGGTGCCAGCAGAAGTATAGGATAGTAGAATGAATAGTCATGGATGTGGGGACGGCCACTAGAAAATTCCAATGTAAAGGGTCCAGAATTTTGTGCTACACCCCTTGAGCAGACTGTGTTCTTACAGTGATTTTACAACGCACTATATACACATTGAAACAGGCTTTTAGAGGAAACAGCTGAGTGCAAGTTTGACACTCAGACCTGTAGCAACGAGGGCAGGGACAGACGTGACCTACAACAAAGCATATGAAAGTCCTAAAGTGGACCATTACACCCTTTGACCACTGACTGAGTTCTGCAAGTTAATTCCAAAACTGAGTTCTTTGTCCAAAAACTTTAAACTATCCCATTAACTTTACATTAACTTTGTGTTCTAAGATCACTGCCTCTGAAATCCACCTATACGTGTTAAGCCTATTGAGACTAGGCTATAAGACTTTACACTTCAAAAACTTCCCGAGCAGCATGAAATGAAGTAATTACAACAACATAATTGTGTTTGCACAGGAGTCACAACAAAGACTCCAATAAGAGAATATAGTCAAGTGTGTACATTTTGCTCATAAGTTAAACATTCATTACGCCTGATCAAAGTACATCCAGCGGGACAGAGAGTGGGAAGAAAGACGAAAGGGTGATGCAAGCACTGGCTTTCATTTGCTTAAGGGACAAGAGCAAAGAAAAAAAAAAGCACCCTGCAGCCCTGCTGCCCTAATGTCATCATCATCACAGTGTGAGGAAGACAGAGAAAACTACCACAGGAATAGGTTTGCACTGAGTTTACACCAAGAAATCTGAGAAGAAGGCAAAGACAGAAACAAAACGAACCCAACGTGAGTATGACTGTTAATGTGAGATAAATCCTACAGCCAGTGGCATCATTTGCATTACAGTGGAGTTTGTTTTGTGGAAGTTTCAAATGTAATTTGTTGTTTTAGTTCTTAGCAAATACATGAGCGTCTTCTAACACACATGAAGTTAAGCAACTTATTGGAACGCCACTAACTTACGCTCATGCATGCACTGCATTTTTAGGACAGCTTAGTTTACCGCGTTAATAATCCCTCGTTTCACCTGCTCAGCAGAAGTATAATTCAACTTATTCTCTCTAGAGTGTATTAGTATGGCAGAATATCTTATTTACCAATTGATTAATTTGGTTCACAACATCAAGAGTTCCCGTTCAGACACGCTGTCGGTAAAATATAACAAGGTGAGACAACCCTCTGCTCTGAACACTAAAACGCTCAGTGCACAGCTGATGACAATAAAATCTTTGTAAGTGCACTCTCCTGCATAGCTTTGGTTCTACTGCCTAGTAATTAGTCAAATCCTCACAATATTATACATTTTCAAATATAAAATACTGAGTCAAATCCTCACAATATTATACATTTTCAAATATAAAATACTGTTTAGTCTGGCTTAAATTGCCCATTATCCCCAACATTTTAAATAATATTTAAATCGATAGTTGTGTCAATCCATTGCTTTCAAACTTAGTCCAGAGTTGTAACTGTTATAAAAATTAGGGTTACACAGCTAGTTAGATGTTTTAACTTATACAATGTTTGTTCTTATATTACATGTCCTAGGGCACTTCCCTTCATTGCTGTTTTCCTGAGACTGGCAGGGTAAGGTAAAGTTCAGGTTAATGTATAAATAGAGGGATTTCAGAACAGAATGAGGCCTAGGGACAGGTCAGAGAGGTGATATTTAGATTGGGGACATACTGGCTACTCATTAGGTGATATGTTGAAGAAAGCTGTTTAAATGCATTATATGCAAATTGACTGTTAACAATTTACAGGGTGTCACACCGCGGTGAGGTCAAGCTGGGTTTTTGTTATGTCTTGTCATTTCCTGTTTTATTTTGATAGTTAACTCTCCTCTCGTTTCAGGTCACTTGCCCTTCCTCATGTGTCACCGGTCTGATTGTCTTTCCCGCCCTGATTGTTTCCACCTGTTCCCCATTACCCTGTGTATATATTGTCTGCGTCTCCCTTTGTCCTGTGCCGAAGTGTTTCGTCTGTCTCAGCGTACACCAAAGCCTCGTTCCTGAACCAAAGTCATAGCCTTGCTTTTGAGATCTTTTGTTTCTTTCCTCGTCAGAGTGATTTTCTGTTGTATTTTCTTAGCCTAGCCCTTTTTTGTTTCTGAGAGATTAGCTTAGAGTTTTGTCAGAGCGTCCTTAGTTTATGCCCCTTTGTTGTTTTCCTCGTTGAGAGTGATTTTGATTTTGTTTATTTTCTTGATTTACCTAGTTCAGTGTTTTTCCTCTTCGGAGTGATTTTTTGTTTCTCCTTATTCAGGCCTACTTTTATAGCCTCATTCTTTCGAGGGTTATTGAAGACCCAAATAAAAGCTTCTTTCCGCCTGAACTCTGCATCTGAGTCCTCATTCGAGTCCCGGCCTGACACAGGGGTTGAGACAGCCCATCTTCAGGAAAATGTATAAGAACCAACTGTTAACGCTCCTCAGGGAGCCTTTTTCTCTGTAACCCCTTTAGTGTGTTGCACTGTGAAATGCTCCTCTTGTACAAGAACAATAAATTCAACTTAAACTTTGATGCTTTGAATCCAATCCTCCTTATTTAAGGGTTTTTCTTTAAAATTCCCGTAACAGTAACTAAACCTGGACTGAGAGACGAGACAATCGTCGTTTATGAATCTTGTTTTAAAAATGATACGCACCTTTGATGAGTGCCATCACACCCATATATTGTCTGGACTGGTTCCCACAGAGGCTGCTGGAGTTTCCTCTCACTTTTGTCAGGCACACAGTTCACAAAACAATGCATAAGGTGCTGTGACCAACTAACATTAGACAGACAGACAGAGAGCAATGCGGTGCAAGCGAGCACATCAACTTAATGTCACTGTTATCTGCTGACGTGAAACTCAGAGACAAGAGAACCTGATTGCTTTTCCTGCAGTTTCTTTTCTTTTCGTGACCATACGCATGGTTCCACTTCATCCTCTCTTCAAAGTTGTAAACACTGACACCGGATTTGCTACGAGGTAAAGGCAGGGGCCTTGTGTAATTTGCGCAACATGCATAATGAGCATATTGGGCCACCCAGCACTGCATGATGACAGAAGAGCGTAGGCTTGCATGATAGGGACAGTCCTGTCCCAATTTAAAAAGTAAAGTAACAAGAGCAATTGTTTGTTTTTTTTGTTATTCTGATTTCTGTTCTTGACACCCTATCAGTTAGGCCAGCTGTTATTGGGCTGATATCTGATACCATCATGCTTTCACATGATTATTACAGCTACATTGACATTATATATGACCCTGTAGGGGTCTGAGCACAGTTTAATAAAACACAGGGTCAATGCTGGGACCTCCTTGACTTGCATTCCTTAATCCTTAACCCATGATAACACACCAAGCCCAGCTCTAACCCTCAAAGAGTTAAGGACCAAACGACATCAGGGCAAAACTTCTCATTGGTCTTTCCAGCAAATGGTGCATGTGTGTGTGTGTGTGTGTGCGTGTGTGTGTGTTTGAGTGCTGCATGCAGTGATTATAAAAGAGAGGACACACACACACACACACACACAGCCTGACACAGTGTCTGCTGGGTTTCTGCTGCAAGAGGTTTTATTATCTGTGTACTCTACCTACTATGACTCAACACAGGTGGAGGGATGAGTCTTTCATTAAAGCTGAAAATGACTCACTCTTTGTACTTTGGAACATTTAAACTCCAGCTAAACATGAAGGAGTTGTATCATCAACAGATCGAGTAACATAAAACATAAATCTGAAGTTGGGTGACAATAGCACAGTGAGTTGGACAGGTGCTACCTGGCGCTCTCTTGTTGGCATTCCACTCGACTTGACGCTGCACAGTGCCGAGTGCTGCTGTGATTGGCTCATTTGAATGATTGTTCAGGTCATTTCTGGAAAAAAAACACCTTTCTGGTTGGTAGCCCTGGGGATTTAATTGTGCAATCAGATCGGCTTTCACTTCCCCAAAATGGGGACACATTCAGACATCAGTGAGATTTAAACGTTTGTTAAAAAGCTGGATGATTTCAGATTTTGGCGTGCTAAACATGCTCGCTCCTGCAGTTTATGTTTACAACCATATCCACACCTCATGCTTTCAGCCACACCACACCAGTACATTTCTCCAGGCAAATTTTGGACTGACTGGATCATAAAGCCTGCCGCCACCACTTTCTGTTGACTTCTCTCCTTCTGCTTCCAACAAGTTGTTGTTTGTTTGTAGTATACTGTGAACAATATAATGCAAGAAACAGGCTCAGAAAATGTGGTGTAGGGCTGTTTATAATCCTCTGCCGGTCAGCAGGATTAGGGAAAAACTGCTGGCTCAGTTTTCATGAAACTTGGTGAAAGGGTGTAGTATGAGCCAAGGAAGAACCCATTCAATTCTGGGGAATCTCTAAATCATGTCGGGGATTGCGAGATAGGCCAATTGCAGACAGACAGACATATGTATGCAATATCATAGAAGACAGGAAGTTGTTTGTATGTTGATTTCATGGCACAATTTGAAACTATACTATGTATAGTATAGTTAAGAAAATAAGAAAATCTCCTTCTCACCCCGGCGGGGTGGTATCCGTGTCATCCTCAAGCTCGGGTCCTCCTGGGACCTGGGAGTTTGAGGGTCCTGCGCAGTATCTTCGATGTTCCTAGGACTGCACTCTTCTGGACTGAGGCTTCAGATGTCGTTCCTGGGATTTGCTGGAGCCACTCTCCCAGTTTGGGGGTTACTGCCCCAAGGGTTAGGGTTAGGGTTAGGGTTAGGGTACTTGAGAAGTACTTGATACTTCTCAAGTTTCTCATGTTCCTTCTTCCTGATGTTGGCGTCAGCTGGGATCGCCACATCTATCACCACCACCCTCTTCTGCTATTTGTCCACCACCACCAGGGACGGACTGGCAATCTGGTATACCGTGCATTTGCCCGGTGGGCTGACGTGGTATTTGGGCCGACGAGTCCTGATATATATGTATTTAACGAGTAGATCACACACCCTGGGGGGCTGGTCAGGCTAGGGCGCATGGCGCATCTATGGCGCACGAGAAAAAAGTTCGCCTCATGGGGGGTTGTGGGCTACAAAAATGCCAGGGCCGATTTTTTGTCCCAGTCCGTCCATGACCACCACTATGTCTGGTTGGTTAGCCAGGACCTGTTTGTCAGTCTGGAAGCTGAAGTCCCACAGAACCTTGGCCCTGTTGTTCTCAGCCACCTTCTGTGGTATGGCCCATCGGGATTTAGGTACTTCTATTCCATACTGGTTGGAATACTGGTTGTGCCTCTCCATGGATCAGCGTACATGGAGAGGCACAACCAAGTGGCTGGGATAGTATACAGGAACATCTGCAATATATATCTATAGTATCTATTCTATATATATATTTATATATATATATATATATATCTATCTATTATATATATATATATATATACACACTAAGAAAGTATGATTAACAATAGAAATTAAACAGAAATAAAAATGACTGAAGTACCTTACAGCAACATCACAAATACGTCTGCAGTATTTGATGCAGAGGAGCTGGAGATGTTTTTCTCCATGCAGTGATGAATATGTACATTGTTGCATAGAAACCTTAACTCAGCTCACACGTGTGCTTAAAATAACCCGGTTGCGATAAGTGAGTGAGATGAGTGTGTAGGTGTGTATAAAGAGCGACTGTGAAGCTTATTAACAGCAGTGAAGCTCTTCACACTCTGCTGAAAGGCTGCTGCCCGTCTCATTACTTTAACAGTGAGATTGTTGTGAACGTGTGTACATTTTGCACGTCGCCTGTGTTTGTGTGTGTGTCGGTTTGTATCCCTGAGTGTGTGGTGTGTGTGTGTGTGTGTGCTTATGTGCATCTTCATTGGAGTTGAAAAACGCCCCAAATGCAAATCTGCAATAGAAACAGCGCCAATCGTAATAAAAATGCCAAAATTCTCAACCACTATTATTTATCTTCTCTTTATTTCTCTCTCTCTCTCCCATCGATGAATGACTGCAGCCAGTTTCATCTGTTCCTGTTGGAGTCCTGGCAGGAGGGAGGAATGAAAAGAGAGAGAAAAGTGAGAAAAGGGCACGCAGTAAGCCGGCAACAGCCAGGAGAAGAGGGATGCTGGAGATGTTCAATTAACCCGTTGGTTCGTTAATCTAGTGGAGATAAATATTATACAGCATTAGCTCCATTAATCCTGCAAAATCAATTCTCTCTTTTCCTCCCCTTCTCCCATTTTTTTCTCTCACTTCTCTTTCATTTATTCAACCTCCAAAAAAAAAAAAAAAGTGCCAGAGAAAATAAATTGCTGCCTTTATAATAAGTGGTCCTAATGCAGATGAATGGCACTGGATCTCAGAGCAGTGAAGCCTCTCACCCGTCTGCCACCTAGATTCATTTAGCTCCATAATAAACAGCAAGTGCGACTGAAAGCAAGGCTCCTGCTTCAGTCCCCCCAACCACCACCACCACCACCACCTTCCCACTGTCGCCTGGAGCCCATACCAGCACTCACTGTGGATAAGGATCTTCCTGCTTGTGGTAAATGTAATGTTAACGCACAAATAAATGCTATTATACATCAAAACTGAATGACCCAATGATTAGATCATAGAAAAATGGTGACTTTAATGGGGTGCGCCACAGATTTTACATGTTAATGTAAATTTAATCGTCACATGGAAAAATTATTTGACTAATATTTTGTTCTTTGACACTTCAGTTGGAGTATTCTTTAATTTTTTCCACTTGAAACCGTTTAAATGTTTCAAATCTGATTGCAATTTATTCAATCGTGCGTAAAACACATTGGCTTAGCTTCTATACCGTCATACAATAATTCATACATGACACACACTGCAGTTCTTACTAATTAAAAATGTCATTTGTCAGCGAGGAAGGTAGACACACAGAGACAGAACATGACAATTAATTAGATACCGTGTAACACAATCAACTGAAGTAGTCACAAAGTAAAAAGAAAAGTGGCTTATTATTTATTATATTTATATATATATTTTTATAATTATTATAATATCTTATTTATATATATATAGTTGACTTTCCATTTGCTCTTTTTGGAAAGCAAAGGGTTATCACCAGTATCAGCAGGCCTCCTCATCCTTACAGAGCCTTTCAGACAATTCAGCTGTGCTCTGAAATAATAAATAATATTATAAAGAGACCCTGTAGAGCTGCTCTATATGACTAGTGTCGTAACATAATTTCTGTTGTGATTTGGTGCTCTATAAATAAATATGAATTGAATTGCCTCCTGACATCTGAACCGCACCTTGTCGAAACTCATTTCAACTCGGGCTTGAAACATCTCCTTTCAGACTCACTCTGAAAATACCAAATGCAGAATCTAGCTGTGTTTTCTTTGACTTAAATTAAATAACCGTGGCCATCACACAGCAGCGGGATCAATTGCACTGTCTTCAAATAGTGCGAGGTACCTTTGTTCATTATTTAAATCTTCTGATTGTGCTATTGTGATCTAAAGGTAACCCTATTAACCTAAATGCTCCACAACTAACAGAACACAGCTGTGTAATCATTGGGATTCAAAGCGTCATGTTCAGGATGAGTCGAGCGTCATCAAAGTTTCAGCAGATGTTCAAAGAACATTTCCTTCCAAGAATCACAATGTTTTTCTGCTGTGTCAGTGTTGCTGATTAAACGCAATAAGATTTGCAGAATTTGAATTATTGCAAGCAAGAAACATATCTAATGGAGAAAGGAAACAGATGGTGGTCCTGTAATGAAAACACAGCTTCACCCAAATGATCAAAAAATGAATAGGTAAGTAAAAAATAAAATAAGAATGAAAATGCCTTGGCCTGGTGGGACCTGACCATTAAGACAGTCCTTGAAAATTCACCAATACAATGGAGGTGAATGGAATTTAATAGAAACCGTGACATTTAATGAACTTTTTCCAAAAAATAGTGCCATCGTTACGCTGGAACACTCACAGAACAAAACGTCTACAGTTTCCATTGGAACTATATTTTACTCAACAAAATAATCTCTGAAAACAAACAGTGTGCTATGTGGAAGCCTCGGCCCAAACCCAAACCCGTTGGACAAGAGGTTTGTGGTTTCAGCTACACTTACGGGTCATTGTTTTGGTTTTCCAACCCACTACTTCACTGTTTTGGTCCACTCTGTTGTGTTATTATCAGTGTTTCCAGCAGCAGAAGCAGAAGCAGCAGGTTTATTTTAGCACAAAAGCTCTAAAAACCCAACACAGCATCACACAACAGACAGACATAGTTTAGTGTTAAGCTAATAAGTGAGGTATTTCCCCCAGGAGTTAGTCAGAGGCAAATAGAGGAGAGTGAATATCAGGCTTACTTTCTTTCCAAATAACCAGAATCACAACTTAGAATACATATTAATATTCTGCTGGATGAGTAAATACCCAACTGTTTGCAAAAAAAAAAAAAAACGCTTTGCAATGTTAAAAATATGTCTGAGTTGTTTACAGCTCATTTCCATTTCCCCGAGTGACCAAACCTTCACTTCAGTGGAATAGAGAATTATGTAAATGTACAATATGTGCAGCATTAATGTTTAGCATCTAGGCTCCAACCTCTCTCTCAGAGCGCACTGGTGGATGCTGGGGTTGAAGAGCAGATCCTTTTTGGTAAGAAATGTGGCAACAAACATGGAGCCAAAGAGTGAGCAGGGCTGTAACAGTACACTACCATGATTTAAAGCGTGCTTTAAATATATGTTACAGTGAAAAGTGTATGCCATGTGAGTGTAGTGACAGACTTGGGTTAACTAGTCTGCAGACTACATTTCTTTCAATGCAGGTTCAACAACAAAACTACGAAGAATAAAACGTCATTTCTTCCCTAACCTTTAGGACTATATAGAGGGCTGGTCAAAGGTTAAAAAAGGTGAAGCTCAAAGAAATGTTTGTTGTGTAGAACAACTTAGTCAAAAGAAACCAAAGATATCAAGATGTTTTTTGTGTGTGCAAACTTCAGCGTTGGCACCTCTACCACCTACTCACACACCTTCACGCGTACTGTCATACAGTCAAGAGAATATATACACAAATACACACACTTGACAGCTGGTTCAATACCTGTTGGGTAGAGGTGATACAAGACTATGGTGAGAGGAAGATAAATTCACAGATACAAACCTGTAACTTGAGGTGAAAACACACCAAATAAATTCGCTGAAATGTTCCATGAAGCTGTTTTTCTAACTATAAATGTGCATTTCTGTTCTAAAACTGAAATACTATTAGTGACACAAATACTGAGGAAAAACCTCAAGTTCATGCTTGGTTTAGAAGTCAAGATGCGAGCATGCACAATTTCTGAACAGGAATCTCGATTCTGTTAGTTTTAAAATCTTCATCAGGATCCAAACATGACTACTAAAATAACTAGTTCATGACTGATTGCAATTTTCAAGTCAACCAACATTGGTAATCGCAGCAAGAGAATAATATGATACAGAGAGGGATGCCTTATATCCTTATAGCCCTACAGTAAACCAATGCTACCAAATTCAACAATAGCCAAAAAGAATCCTTTATTGACTCTGGCAGTCTAAATCTGAAAACACAGGTGGATTTGCTGTCAGCATTGAATAAAACTGGAATTAGATTCAACAAGTAAAAAAGAAATCAGTAAGCAGAGTCAGCAACCAGCATGAATGCAACCTAAAAAAGTAACCAGCCTTCGAGTTTTATTCCCTCTCGATAGTTTTGTCACTGATGAATGCGGTTAAGATTGAGGCCAGCAGAAAGGATTTTTTTTTTTAAAGAACTGAAAGGGAAA